>NC_035441.2:103221506-103821506 GCF_002127325.2 Helianthus annuus | reverse complement strand
TGTGATGTTTAAGGAATGGTACTTTGAAAGCTTCCCAAGTCATCGCCCTTATTATTTCAACACCCCTTTCGTTTCTGAAGTTGTCCCACCAATCCTTAGCTTGGCCTCTAAGTTGGCCAGTTCCATACGCTACGAAGTCACTTTCATCACAATGTGTACGTTCGAAAACACCTTCAATATCGCTTATCCACCTTTGACAAGCAATTGGATCTACCTCTCCATTGAAAACCGGGGGCTTGCACGCCATAAACTTGTTGTAAGAACAACCTTTCTTTTCCTTAGCCTTGCCCCTATCACTGGTAAGGTCTTCTCTTAGTTCACCAATTCTTTCTTCCATAGTCGAAAGTAAGGTGTTCTGCATTCTTTCCACAAATCTTGGTAGACTAACTTCGATAGCCCTACCGACTTCCTCGGCAATCTTCTCTTTCAACTCGTCGGTAGTGAGGGATAGAACATTGTCACTAGCACCTCCCGACATCTTCTTACTGAAATGTTAAAATGATTCAATACATAATCTTGTTCAATCACTCTCATGCCTTTACATGAGACTTCGTACTCATTACTCGGCCAAGTATATAACTTTGCCTTATCATTTATACTAAGTGTACTTCCCGGGTTCGAGTATATCACTATACTCCTCCCGTACACAACAAATCATTCCCCTTTTTAATCTTTACAATTCTAATTTACTTTAAATGAATCTTACCGGATGTTGATCAAGCTTTGAACCGAACACAATCCTTTTTAACCTTAGCTCTGAATACCAACTTGTAACACTCCACTTAAGATACTTCATATTTAAGCCAACTAAATAAGAAAATTTTATAATTCATTCCAAACATTTCATCCAAAATCGTTTAAGAACAACCACTAAACTTGAAGGACAATTGTGTAATTCATTCATTACAAAGTTTTCACAAAAGAACTTTTAAACAAAAGTGAAGATTATCTTCTTGAGAGTGTTCGGTTCATAAGTCTTGCGTTGATCACCACCCGCTTGATTGACTTACTTGAAATCTGAAATTTTAACAAAATGATAATGTTAGGATCCTTAAATTTTCATATAAATAGGTGTGGCGTAAAATGAATTCGATGTACACTATTTACGCAAAACAAAACAATTTTGACAGGGCTCCACCGTAAATTACGGTGGTCACCGTAATTTACGGTGGGCGCTGGGAGTTTATGGTTCCACCGTAAACCAGGAGGAAACCACCATAAAAGTTTTGCCCTCCACCGTAAATTACGGTAATACCGTAATTTACGGTAGACTCTGCAATTCCCTTCCTTTTGCTGTTTTGACCCGTTTAAGATGATTCCTGCACTTCTCAGCCCTTGAAGTGCAGCGCGGGGTATTTCCTCGCAACAAGTACGACCCATTTTGGATCCCTTGCTTCAACACACACGCTCCCATTACCGGTTTGCGTGATTTTAGCATTTCTCCCATTTCCCATACCCGGACTTATGGTCTACGGATGGAGTACTCCCGTTACCCGGTTTGTACCCATCTTTTATCTACTCATCTGGGTTGTCATCATGAAGTCCATCATTTTAGACAACCAACCAACCAACACGATTCGACATTGTTCAATCTATCACCCATAAGTAAGAAACCCAAAACGTCATCATTATAGTAGCGTCAACTACATACCTTAGAGCTTTCCCTTTTGACGAGCGTCCGCACCGGCTTGACTTCCCGACGCCTCACTAACGTTGCCTAAAACATACAAGCCAATTGTCATTAGAACCATTCGGCTCATGATTAAGCTTGTTACTTTACCAACACCATACTTGTGTCAATTTATGTCTTTTAGGCATTTTATCAAGCATCTTGTGTGCATAATTTCTTACAATTTGTAACTAAGTTTAACATTCATGATTTAGCCATGGCAAACATCAAATTAAGCAATTTTGCTAAATTTTACATCAATAATTTCTGAATTCTTGTTCATAAAACTTGAATTACTCTAGGTAACATCAAAATCCTATTGTTTCATACTTTTCTACAAAACCCACATATCACCTCTAATGGTGATCATGAATTTTACAAGAATTAAACCAAATTTCAACAAGAATCTATTAGGGTTCATCCTTATACACCATTTCAAGTAAAACAAACATCATGCATGACCAGATTTCAATCTTATGATTTTATCCAAAATCTAAGGTAGAACCAAATCATGAAATTTTGCATACCTTACAATCTCTTAGTCAAGATGATCACAACCCTATATTCAGATTTCAATTCGGACTTGATTTGCACCTTCAATTGATGAATTTTTGTGAATTTTAGGGTTTGAGGGAAACCCCCTTCTTGTTGCCTGGCTTGGATCGATCAAACACACACTTAGGTGTGTGTTTGGTGTGTTAATTTACTATTAGTAAATTAAGTTTCAGAGTTGACACATTTGGTCCCTCAAGTATACATGGGTTATAAAACAAGGGTTTTCAATTATACTTTGTCATATTTTGTTAAGATTTCTACTAACTAGGTTATTTCCTAGCCCTTTTTATCTTAACTTACTACTAGTATTTTATTTAAATTTTAACATTAATATTTTCGGGGTGTTACAGACGACCAATAATTATTACTGAACAACTAGTAAGAGAAGTGATGAATTTTCCAGATGATGAAAACTCTCCAACGAAGTTTCCTGAGAGGATGGTAAAGGGGTGCATGTTAAGAATGGGTTACAACGGTGATCTCAACAAGGCAAATTATTTGAAGGCAAATTTTCCGAGGTTGTACAAGTTTCTGATTCATTCTGTAGTTCTCGCTCTCAGTCACAGAAAAGGTGGTTACGATGTGATGAGAGACTACCAGATGAACATGGTGACAACTTTAGTGCTGAACAAGAAGTATAATTTCTCGAAGATTGTATTTCATTATTTGGTTGAGAATATAACTACAAAGAGCAAGACATGGGTGTATCCGCGTTTTATCCAGATGATTTTAGATCATGCTTTATCAGTTGGAAAGAGATGAGAAGAATGATTTGTTGATTCTGTATCACATGGACAATGAGTCTTTGAAGCAGTTGGCAAGATATCATCCGAATCATCCAGAGCTATCGTTTAAAGTTGAATTCTTTGGCTTCGTTAAAGATAAGAATTATAAAGATCCAGATCCAGTTAATCATCAGAACTGGAGGGATGAAGAAGAAAGGAAAGAGAAGAGTTATGTTGATGAGCTAAAAGTTCTTGAAAATTTCAGAGAATCTCGCAACGAATAGTTCTTGAAAGAGGAGAAAAAGAAGAAAGGCAGAAAAACAACACCGAAAGTACAAACTGAAGAAGGTTCTTCATCTCAACCAAAGAAACGTCGAAAGAAAACGGTTGAGACTCTGCTTATTGATGAACCTGATGAAGAAGAACCAGAAGTAGAAGCTGAAGCTGAAGATGATGTCACACCCCCAAAATCCACCTGCGGAATACCACCGCTTGGGAGCGTGACTGACCAGGATCCAGCCACCAATCATATCGAACACAGCATTTAATAATAAAAGTAGATAATGTAATTCATCACGACATGGTTGATGTTCAAAACCAAACATTGTTTAAGTAGCGGAAGCATGTAAGTAAACCCAACATAAATAATAATATATGAAATGTCATAAGTGTTTAAGTAAGTATTCATGATCCATGCCCACAACGACCTGCTCTTCCCTGTGCAAGCTCCATATAACTAACGACCTGCAAGGCATGCAGCAAAAAGTCAACAACTAGTTGAGCGAGTTCACAGAAAGTAAGTTCGTAACAGTAATACGTATGTTCATTTGGTGGGGGCTTCCCACATATGCATGTACTAATAGTGGGGTTTCCCGTAATTATATATTTATTTCCAGTGGGGGATTCCCACGTTTAACCTTACTAATGGGGGCTTCCCATGTTTATACATGCTAGACTATTGGCGACCATGTGTTCTTCTTAATCCGAGAACAGGAATACGTACAAGGACACGTAGGATTTATGTGAGTGCCCTTCCCCGAGGACAGTGGTACGTGTGGGGTTTACGTAGGATTTACGTAAGTGTCCTTCCGACCCGGAAGACAGTAGTAGGTAATAGTTTACGTAGGTTTTACGTAAGTGTCCTCCCGACCCGGGAGACAATGGTAGATACTAGTTTACGTAGGATTTACGTAAGTGTCCTGACTAACCTGAGGACGATGGTCTATAGTCTAGAAATAGCGTAAGTACGTGTAATTATCCAAATTCAATCCTTCCAACCCAATTCCCACCCGGGAATCCCATGCCTTGGCTGTGTGAACTCACCTTGGTTTGCTCGGTATGCTAGGGTATGCACTCACAAGTAATCAGTCAAGTCGTATTGTATGCATGTGTAATAAATCAGTTCATGTTCGTATTAATACGTAGGTAATCTATATCACAAAGCGTTTGACAATTAACATCATGTATCACATACGATAGTGTTCTTGGTTAATACGTACAAGGTTATTCAGTAACACAATTAACAGGGTCGTCGTGTTTAACAAGATCATCATGCTTAACCAGATAACATGTTTTCGCAGAACTATTACACTTATCATGGTTAACACTTAACACCGTTAACACATGTAACAGGAATATCGACTTAACTGCACTAGTTAACTTAAGAGAGTTAACAAGTAATTAGAGTTCACAACTTAGCAAAGATAATGTTTACATGATTAACTACGTTACATAATGAACAGGATTACGTGCAAATAACAGGGTGCAAATAACAGGGATAACATCACATCAGACCAACAATCCCCCTCCTAAAACTCGGACAGTATCACACCCCCTTATGAAACTCGGACCAATGTGTGTGGGGGTTAAAAATTCGGACCATGTGAGGGGGTTTGGGGCTCAAAAGGTCGGACAGGAAGACATGGGGGTCAAAAATCGGACCAATTAAGACAGGGGGGGGGGGGGTTTAAACGTCGGACAAGGTGTGGGAGCTAAAACTCGGACCACATCTAAAGTCCTGAAACTCGGACCATGTTAATGTGTGAAGCTCGGACCTTTATATCACATAAAAGTCGGACAATCCATCTCCAGTACACAAAACTCGGACCTATTGATTGTTATTTAAAGGTCGGATTACACAAATCACATAAGCTCGGACTAAACAATCACACAAAGTTCGGACTACATGTCCAAATAAAAGTCGGACCATTAAGTGTTTAGTTTAAAACTCAGACAAAGCAAACATGCGTGAATTCCAATCATTGCTAGAATCAAAAGAATCTGAACAGTTACGTTTTATGCATTCAACAGTTTCTTTGTTTCTACGATCCAAAACCCTAAATCATGCTTCTCAATGCAGAATCAATTAAATCTTCAATAGTTTGACAAAACCATCATCTAAATCAAGGATCTTAATCATCTAGCAATGATTACACAATCATCAACATTCTTTCACAGCAAATCAGAATCAATTAACAAAGAATAGCATATGATGAACTAGGGTTTCATGAAACACACAAACAAGAATAAAAACAACAATCAATCGTTAACAATTTACCTTGGATGATTCTAGAGAGAATGTGGAAACTAAAGTGATGAATGTCTTGCCAATGATGATGGTGATGATTGCCAGAGAATGTGAAGTACGTGCTTTGGTTTCTTGTGAGAGGTTTAGTGAAGGATTAGGGTTAAGTATCATATAAGTTTCACTAATAACTCTACCCATCCTTAATTACTATATTTTACAATAGTACACCATCTCAAACAGTTTCACCACCAAGTTTATGCATTTGACAAGTCTTTCACAATTAACACATAACTATGCTCGATCACACAATACACTTCATTGTATCAAAACATGTATAATTCCATAGCAACTAATTGTGCAAATAATCAACTAAACAATACAAGGACGTGCAATAAATGCGAAATAGGAAATCTTGGAAATTCGAGTTGTCACATTATCCCCAACTTGAAAGAAATTTCGTCCGAAATTTGGTACGCACTCACTGAGGAAGCTAGGTAAGCTGTATTGTTTACTGGTTTTCCTGGGGTGTCACACCATCCCCCCGTTGATTTGGAATTTCGTCCCGAAATTCCGCAGTAGTAGCTTCATTCTCAGTAGTGGTTGCATTGGTTCCGAATAACTGGGGGTACTTTTCTGTCATCTGGTCTTCGCGTTCCCAGGTGTACTCTGGGCCACGTTTGGAGTTCCAATGAACTCGGACAAGAGGGATTCTCTTGTGTTTGAGGACCTTAACATCCCGGTCCGTGATTTCAACTGGTTCCTCGACGAACTGCAACCGCTCATCGATAGTGAGTTCCTTGAAAGGAATTATGAGGGTCTCATCTGACAGACACTTCTTCAGATTCGACACATGGAATACGTTGTGAACTGCCCCGAGTTCAGCTGGTAGGTTTAGTCTGTAGGCTACTTGGCCTATTCTTTCAGTGATTTCGGACGGTCCAACATACCGTGGATTGAGCTTGCCTCGTTTACCAAATCGAACCACACCCATCCAGGGTGAGACTTTAAGTAAAACCCGGTCCCCGACCTGAAATTCCAATGGCTTCCTATGCTTATCCGCGTAGCTTTTCCGGTGATCACGAGCTGCCGCCATGCGTTGTCGTATCTGTGCAATTCGTTCAGTAGCATCAACTACCATTTCTGGTCCTGTAATCTGACTATCCCCCACCTCTGCCCAACAGAGAGGTGACCGGCATTTACGTCCGTACAATGCCTCGAATGGAGCGGCTTGTATGCTGGTGTGGTAACTGTTATTGTACGAAAACTCCACTAACGGGAGGTGTTTTTCCCAGCTGTTGCCGAAATCGATAACACACGCCCGAAGCATATCTTCTAGGGTTTGGATCGTGCGCTCAGACTGCCCATCCGTCTGAGGGTGATAAGCTGTGCTCATGTATAATCGAGAGCCAAAAGCTTTGTGCATTGCTTGCCATAGTTCTGAAGTGAATCGTGCATCGTGATCCGAAATGATAGAGGTGGGCACCCCGTGCCTCGAAACAACTTCTTTCAAGTAGATGTCTGCTAATGTAGAGAACTTATCCGTTTCTTTGATAGCCAAGAAATGAGCAGACTTCGTGAGTCGATCAACGATCACCCAAATAGTATCATTCCCACGCTGAGATCTAGGCAGGCCAGTAACAAAATCCATGGAAATTTCTTCCCATTTCCACTGCGGTATCCTGGGTTGCTGAAGTAGGCCTGAGGGTTTCTGGTACTCTGTCTTGACTCTCGCACAAGTCAAACATTTGCCGACGTAAGTTGCAATGTGGGCCTTCATGCTAGGCCACCAATATGTAGTTCTAAGATCGTGGTACATTTTATCCGAACCTGGATGTACCGAGTAGCGAGACTTATGAGCTTCATCCATCACAAGTTCTCGTAAACCGCCATATAGTGGGACCCAAATGCGTCCTGTTACATAGTAGGCGCCGTCTTCCTTTTGTTCTAATCGCTGCCTTGAGCCGCGTAAGGCTTCAGCCTTGACGTTTTCTGGTTTCAATGCTTCAACCTGAGCATTTCGTATCTGTGCAGGAAGATCAGACTGAATAGTGAGCTGCAAAGCTCGTACATGCCTAGGTAGAGTGTCTTTTCGACTGAGCGCGTCAGCCACAACATTGGCTTTGCCTGGATGATACTTGATAGCGCATTCATAATCATTAAGTAGATCGACCCATCGTCGTTGACGCATATTCAATTCCTTCTGCTTGAAGATATGCTCGAGACTCCTATGATCGGTGTAAATAGTGCACTTGGTACCGTACAGGTAGTGTCGCCATATCTTAAGCGCAAAAACAACAGCTCCCAGCTCTAAATCGTGCGTCGTGTAGTTCCGTTCATGAATCTTGAGTTGACGAGAAGCGTAAGCAATAACCTTATCCCGCTGCATCAATACACAACCAAGGCCCTGTATCGATGCGTCACAATAGACCACAAAATCATCCGTGCCCTCTGGCAATGAGAGGATAGGTGCGCTGCATAGTCTATCCTTTAAGTACTGGAAAGCGGTTTCCTGGGAATCTCCCCAACGGTAGGTGACACCTTTCTGTGTCAGTAGCATAAGCGGCTGTGCAATCTTCGAAAAGTCTTTGATGAATCGTCTGTAGTACCCCGCCAAACCCAAGAATTGGCGTATTTCCGTTGGTGTACGCGGTGCAGGCCAGTTCCTGATCGAATCTACCTTGGATGGATCGACATGAATCCCATCCCTGTTCACCACATGGCCTAAGAAGTGGACTTCACGAAGCCAGAAGTCGCATTTTGAAAACTTGGCGTACAGTTGTTCCTTTCGAAGAAGTTCCAAGATAAGACGTAACTGCTGCTCGTGTTCCTCCCGACTCTTGGAGTAGATCAGGATGTCGTCGATGAAAACTATCACAAATTTGTCTATGTAGGGTTTGCACACCCTGTTCATAAGATCCATAAAGACTGCCGGTGTGTTCGTTAGCCCGAATGGCATGACTAGAAACTCGTAGTGACCGTAGCGAGTTCTGAGTGCTGTCTTAGAGACGTCCTCATCCCGAACTCTCAGCTGATGGTAACCTGACCTTAGATCAATCTTGGAGTAGTAGCTCGACCCTTGCAACTGGTCGAATAGGTCGTCAATACATGGAAGAGGATAGCGATTCTTCACTGTCACTTTGTTCAGTTTGCGGTAATCAATGTACATCCTGAAAGTGCCATCCTTCTTTTTCACAAATAACACTGGAGCTCCCCAAGGCGTAGAGCTTGAACGAATAAAGCCCTTTTCCAAGAGCTCTTGTAGTTGCTTTGACAGTTCTTCCAGTTTAGTTGAAGCCAAACGATATGGTGCTCGAGCTATGGGTGCTGCTCCTGGAGCGAACTCGATTTGAAATTTGACCTGACGATGAGGCGGTAGACCAAGTAAATCTTCAGGAAACACTTGAGGAAAATCATGTACAACTGGGATATCCTCTATTCTTTTCTCTTCCGTCGATGCATTAGTAACTAGTGCCAAAATGGCGGTGTGACCCTTTCGTAAACATTTCTGAGCCTTCAGGAAAGAGATGATGCCAACCACAGCACCACTCTTGTCGCCTTGAACTTCGAGAGGTTCTTGGCCAGAACAAGGAATGCGAAGAATCTTTTCTTTGCATAGGATTTCTGCTTGCTGTTGCTGCTGGTGATTCTGATTTGCAGGCCGTGGGCTCCTGAATCCTTAGCTTCATGGCCCATCTTGAGACACATCTGGCAACGTCCCTCGTTGCACTAACCACTGTGGTGTCTGTTGTATTTGTTACCTAGTGAGTGAATTCCCCGATATCCACCCTGCCCCTGACCACCAGAAGTTGGCTGACCCGGGCTCTGGTGATCACTATTCTTGCGCTACTGCTGCGCTTGAGACTGAACGGTAGCGGAACCCTTGCTGGAATACCCATCCCATTTCCGCTTGTTGTCACTAGGAGTAGCGGGAGTAGCAGAAGTGGTAGCGGTAGTAGTAGCGCTGATACAACTAGGCAGCCTATTCTGTTCCACTGCCTGATCCGTGAGGCGATGAGCAAGACGCTGAATGTCTTGGAGATTGTCGAGGTTAGCCGATGTCGCATGGCTCTAAATTTCTGATGCTAGGCCCTTGAGGTACGACTCAATGCGCTTGATTAGAGGGTCCACCATGGTTGGACACAAGATGGCCAGTTCGTTCGACCATTTCGTATAAGCTTCAATCTCTGACCCCGTCATCTTCAAATGATAAAGCTCCACTTCCAACTTGTGGATGTCATCGCGTGTGCAGTATTCTCGTTTGATCAGTTCCTTGAAATCTTCCCAAGGTGTGGCGTTAGCAGCTGCCAACCCTAGGATCTGTACTTGCGCGTTCCACCAAGTTAGCGCTATTCCTTCGAGAGTGCCAGTGGCGTACTTCACCCGGCGAGCCTCAGGGCATTCACACATTTCGAATACTGACTCGAGCTTCTCAAACCAATGGAGTAGTCCCACTGTTCCTTCCGTGCCACTGAATGTGCTTGGTCGACAGTCCATGAAGTTCTTGAATGTGCAGACAGGTGGCTGAGCGTGTTGACCTGTCGTGTGCGTAAGAGTAAACATACTTGAGCACGAGTAGGATCTAAAGATCCTAGAGTAAGTGGTGATGGCAGGTTACACCCCCTGCCTGGGCAGCTGCGAGTGATGCGGTAACTTGTTCAGTGATCGAAGCCGCCAACTGGGCTTGAGTTAGGTTAACGCGTCCACTCATGATCTTGATATCAAGGAGAACATGAGTGAGAGATGTTCGCGAATAGTGCGATGACAGAAGAGTGTAAGCACACAGGTGTTCTCAAGCAATAACAAATAGTGAGCAATGTAATCTAAGCATACCACGAGCAAAGTTCTATGTAATTCTAGCAAGTAGGCAATAAACATAAACCTTATTACCTAGGATGTTGAGTCTTGCACGTGGAGCGAAGTGTCGTTGTGGATCGTTGAGAGCACTGTTCTGGTTATAGTCCGGTTTTAATAAAAACGTTTTCCTATATTAAAACCAAGTTCTCTATAACCAATGGCTCTGATACCAATCTGTCACACCCCCAAAATCCACCTGCGGAATACCACCGCTTGGGAGCGTGACTGACCAGGATCCAGCCACCAATCATATCGAATACAGCATTTAATAATACAAGTAGATAATGTAATTCATCACGACATGGTTGATGTTCAAAACCAAACATTGTTTAAGTAGCGAAAGCATGTAAGTAAACCCAACATAAATAATAATATATGAAATGTCATAAGTGTTTAATTAAGTATTCATGATCCATGCCCACAAAGACCTGCTCTTCCCTGTGCAAGCTCCATATAACTAACGACCTGCAAGGCATGCAGCAAAGAGTCAACAACTAGTTGAGCGAGTTCACAGAAAGTAAGTTCGTAACAGTAATACGTATGTTCATTTGGTGGGGGCTTCCCACATATGCACGTACTAATAGTGGGGGTTTCCCGTAATTATATATTTATTTCCAGTGGGGGATTCCCACGTTTAACCTTACTAATGGGGGCTTCCCATGTTTATACTTACTAGACTATTGGCGACCATGTGTTCTTCTTAATCCGAGAACAGGAATACGTACAAGGACACGTAGGATTTACGTGAGTGCCGTTCCCCGAGGACAGTGGTACGTGTGGGGTTTACGTAGGATTTACGTAAGTGTCCTTCCGACCCGGAAGACAGTAGTAGGTAATAGTTTACGTAGGTTTTACGTTAGTGTCCTCCCGACCCGGGAGACAATGGTAGATACTAGTTTACGTAGGATTTACGTAAGTGTCCTGACTAACCTGAGGACGATGGTCTATAGTCTAGCAATAGCGTAAGTACGTGTAATTATCCAAATTCAATCCTTCCAACCCAATTCCCACCCGGGAATCCCATGCCTTGGCTGTGTGAACTCACCTTGGTTTGCTCGGTATGCTAGGGTATGCACTCACAAGTAATCAGTCTAGTCCTATTGTATGCATGTGTAATAAATAAGCTCATGTTCGTATTAATACGTAGGTAATCTATATCACAAAGCGTTTGACAATTAACATCATGTATCACATACGATAGTGTTCTTGGTTAATACGTACAAGGTTATTCAGTAACACAATTAACAGGGTCGTCGTGTTTAACAAGATCATCATGCTTAACCAGATAACATGTTTTCGCAGAACTATTACACTTATTGTGGTTAACACTTAACACCGTTAACACATGTAACAGGAATATCGACTTAACTGCACTAGTTAACTTAAGAGAGTTAACAAGTAATTAGAGTTCACAACTTAGCAAAGATAATGTTTACATGATTAACTACGTTACATAATGAACAGGATTACGTGCAAATAACAGGGTGCAAATAACAGGGTTAACATCACATCAGACCAACAATCCCCCTCCCAAAACTCGGACAGTATCACACCCCCTTATGAAACTCGGACCAATGTGTTGGGGTTAAAAATTCGGACCATGTGAGGGGGTTTGGGGCTCAAAAGGTCGGACTGGAAGACATGGGGGTCAAAAGTCGGACCAATTAAGACAAGGGGGGGGGGGGTTAACGTCGGACAAGGTGTGGGAGCCAAAACTCGGACCACATCTAAAGTCCTGAAACTCGGACCATGTTAATGTGTGAAGCTCGGACCTTTATATCACATAAAAGTCGGACAATCCATCTCTAGTACACAAAACTCGGACCTATTGATTGTTATTTAAAGGTCGGATTACACAAATCACATAAGCTCGGACTAAACAATCACACAAAGTTCGGACTACATGTCCAAATAAAAGTCGGACCATTAAGTGTTTAGTTTAAAACTCAGACAAAGCAAACATGCGTGAATTCCAATCATTGCTAGAATCAAAAGAATCAGAACAGTTACGTTTTATGCATTCAACGGTTTCTTGGTTTCTACGATCCAAAACCCTAAATCATGCTTCTCAATGCAGAATCAATTAAATCTTCAATAGTTTGACAAAACCATCATCTAAATCAAGGATCTTAATCATCTAGCAATGATTACACAATCATCAACATTCTTTCACAGCAAATCAGAATCAATTAACAAAGAATAGCATATGATGAACTAGGGTTTCATGAAACACATAAACAAGAATAAAAACAACAATCAATCGTTAACAATTTACCTTGGATGATTCTAGAGAGAATGTGGAAACAAAAGTGATGAATGTCTTGCCAATGATGATGGTGATGATTGCCAGAGAATGTGAAGTACGTGCTTTGGTTTCTTGTGTGAGGTTTAGTGAAGGATTAGGGTTAAGTATCATATAAGTTTCACTAATAACTCTACCCACCCTTAATTACTATATTTTACAATAGTACACCATCTCAAACAGTTTCACAGTTTCACCACCAAGTTTATGCATTTGACAAGTCTTTCACAATTAACACATAACCATGCTCGATCACACAATACACTTCATTGTATCAAAACATGTATAATTCCATAGCAACTAATTGTGCAAATAATCAACTAAGCAATACAAGCACGCGCAATAAATGCGAAATAGGAAATCTTGGAAATTCGAGTTGTCACAGATGAAGCTGAACCTGAAGTTAATGCGGGAATTGATGTTCGTTTATCTCCTGATTGTGAAAGATTGTTGAAAGATCTAAATGCTTTTAATGGTCAGAGAGAAAAGGCAGCTGGTAATGAAGAAGGTGACGAAGGTGATAAAAGTTCTTCTAGTTCATCCGAGTCTGAAGTTGATGAAACAAAATGTATGAAGAGAATACAAGCTGAGATTGAAAAAGAAAGGCAGCTGAAAAGAAAGAGAAGACAGGAGAAGGAAGATGATGCGTATGTTCCATCTCCTGAACATGTGTCAGAATCTCAAACGCCTCCGTCTGGTGGGAGAAAGAAAACAAGTGCTAGGAAGAATGCTGCAACTCCAAGAGCAGCAAGACAAAAGTTAACTCTTAGGCTGCTAAAACGTACACCAAAAACAAAGCAACCTACACCACCACCATCACCACCACCTGAACCATCACCACCAAAATCACCTGAACCAAAATCACCACATCAATCACCAAGACAACCATCTCCTATCCAATCACCACCACATCTATCTCCACCACATTTCACACCACCTCATCAAACTACATTCCAAGAACAACCTATTCTTACCTCACAACAAATCTTCCAAACACCACCATCTACACAACCACCTATGCAAACATGTCCTGGTTCTTCTGGTTAGAAAACATTTCCAAACATTCCTATGAATATGGGTATTAGTCTTGAAGATATTGGAGATTTTGACTTTGCGAATAATGCACAAATTAAGAATGTGGAAAAGAAGGTTGATGAAGTTTTGGTTGAAAATAAAAGATTGGCTGATTGTGGAAAGATTCTTGAGATGCGTGTCAGACTGAAATTGATATTTTGAAAGTGAAAGTAGCAGAGTTAGAGGAAGAGAAGGCACGTAGAGACGAACAAAACAAGTACTTTGAGTTGAAAAACAAAGAACTTGAAGCTGCCAAAGCAATGAAAGAGAATAAGTTGTATATGATGAATAAAGTGCTTTAAAATATGCTCGGGAAGTCTATTGAACAGAGGTATGAAGAGATAGAAGTTGAAGAAGTTAGAGCGAAACGTCAAGCAGAGATTGATGCTCAAATGAAAGACAAAGGCAAGGGTGCTGAAGGTGTTGTTGAAGTATCTGAGAGATCGATCGTTCCATCTATTATTATTGAAAATCCTCGTCCTTTATCTGCAATTTTTGCAATATTTGAAGAAGATGTTTTATTAAAAGACGATGATGAAGAAGAAGATGATGATGATGATGCAGATGACGTATTTTCTGCAAGCAGTCACGATGATGACAATGATGATGATGATGATCAAGGAGGTACTGGTGTTAAAGTGACTGAAGCATCGACTGAACAGAATGTTGATGATTTTTTGCATGATGATGCAAATGAAGTGTCAGAGAATGCTAATGGAGAGGGGGAGAATGTGGAGGGTCAAAATGCCGATAAAGTTGAGAAATTGATTCTTCGTATTGAGCCTGAGGTAGAAGGAGAAATCAGGCATACGTATACTCTAGATGAAGTTCTCAAGATGTTTAATGTTAATGAAAATGAGTTCAAGTCCGATTTTAAAGAAGAGTTGAACGCATTTGATATCAACCAACAGGCCGAGTATCAGTATAAGTATGTTGATGAAGCTGATAACTATGATAGGGTTGAGGTTGAAGATTGTTCAGATGAAGAAAATGTGAATAAAGACACTTCTGAATTTCCAACTCTTGTTGAGTTTTTCAATCAAGAGAACAGAGATGAGCTGAGGAGAAAAGTTGCTGAAATTTTGATGGTACGACAAAGGATCCACAGAGTGAAGAACGCAAGAAGTGGTTTAGGAAGAGTAATGAAAGAAAATTCAAACGTCCTTTGAAGTTCTACAAAAGAGACAGAGATGTATCTTTGGGTGATATCATCAGCTGGGGTTTCTTACTACATGTGAATGCTTACGCAATCAGAAGAGAATACGGTGTGCAATACTTTGAACGTCTTTACGGTGTGCAATACTTTGAACGTCTTTATGATATTATGTCCCTACCTTGGTGGGATGTGGAAGAGTTGTCAAAGGTTAGAACATTGGGCTATCCAATCAGAAAGAACGATGTGCCGATGTGGGGATTGATAAAATTTGAAGCCTTAAAGGGATTTAAACACTGGAAGCCTCACTACCCAAAGAAAGTGAAAAGGGTAGATCCAGTGACAGGAGTTGAAGAAACGATTCTGCATGTGAAAAAGCCAAGAGTGATGAAGAATATCTCGGTGCCAAAGATGGAACAAGAGTTCTATAAAGGATTTGTGGGATGGGTATACAACTGTATGACAACTGAAGCTGTGATTACTTATATGGCTGGTGAACTGCTCTGCAAAAGATATAGAGTGTTTGTTTGTGAACAAGATATGTTTTAAAGCTGAAGATAGAGAACAAGCCATGCAGTTTCAGAAAGTTGTATCAATTTGCTTTCAGAAAGGTATTAATGCTGAAAGTAAATGGAATTCAAAGTGGTGGAAGATCGAAGAAGATGTGTAGGATCGTGTTCCGACCCGAACGAGTCGATCAGAAGAGTTTTTATCCAAAACAAGAGGCGGAAACTAATGTTTAGGTGCTATCTCAGTCGTATTCACTTTAATCTTGTTGTTTTATTGATGAATAATCTTTTTACAAGCCTGACAACACTTCGGCAGCACTTCGTGGCTCACCGGAAGACAACACACACACTGCTCATCTGATTTCACTCCAAGATGACACCTATTCATAGTGCCAGCTATTCCACTTGAATGTAACACGTTCAATACGAGCAGAATCACAAACAATGATTACGAGCGGAATCAGCAACTAGACATATTCGAGCGGAATCAAGATGTTGTGGTTTCGCTTGAAATGCCAAATGGTCATTTCAAGCGGAATCACTTACAAAACTCACTTTCTTGGATTCCGAGCCCTATTCTAGCTAATTCTAAACAAGACTCGATATAAGACGTAGGCGACAGACGGATGCTGTTATGGGCCATTTTCTGAACATATATCCTGATTAATATTCTGCTTTTGATTGTTTATTTGAGATCAGGATACCGGATCAGGATATTGGTAACATCCTGATACGATATCCTGGTAATAACTAATTTAACCACGTGCAGATTAAAGGGTATAAGTCTCCAACGTTCAAGTGGACTTCTTCCCCTCGAGACTCGGGCAAATCAGTTAGATAAAAGACGTTGAAGCGGGAAGATGTGGACTACAACGTTCATATGTGGAATATTCGCCGGATTCCGGAATAATAGGATAGTTGGTTGCTTTCTTTTTACTATAAATAGATTGATCGGATCAGATTAAGTCACATACACTCTTTCGCACACTTTGCTCTCTAGTTACTAGCAACCATTACACACAAACACTTGTACTCAAATCTCATTGTAACACTTAGTTGATCCGTATCATATCCTACACTATATCCTGATAATTGAAGTAATTGAAGAACAAGGTAGCTGCGATTGTCAGCTCCCGAGGTTTTATGCCGGCGATCTAGATTGATCAAGGGCTTTCCTCGTATATCCTGTGTCACCCTTTACTTTTCTACTCATTGTTTGATCATCAATACGGCTCTGTATCCTGAGCCGTATCCTGAAACTGTGTTTGCAAACAACTTAATCAACATATTTTTGAACACATTCTCTTAGCACACTACCTCACTTAACTAATTTGATCACTAAATTGCTTAGGTAATTTTTGACCAAAACAATTTGGCGCCCACCGTGGGGCAAGTGGTGCTATTTTTTCAATACTTTGTTAAAATCATTACTTGGTTTTCTGTTTTTGAAATTCTTTTCAAAACTGTTTTCAATGGCCTCAAGATCAAACATGAGCTCTTCTACTATGTCTGCTTCAACCTCTGCACCAATTGGTTCGGTGCTTCCACCACCTCCTCCGAGATCTCAAGCTTCTTCTCAAGGAACTGAAATTCATGTGGCTCGGGATGTTATTCCCACTCGCAATGTCCAGGGATCCGGTCCTATTCTAGCTTCTAATGAGGAAATTCTAAATTTGTTTGGTAGTGCACATGAACAGATGAGGCAGCAGCAGGAAACTAATCAGATGCTGATGAGAGAAATACAACTCTTGAAGTCAAGCTCGAGCAGGCCTGCTGAAGATACTATCACTCCCTTGCAGCCCAGGGCTTTGAACTTCTGTTCTGCAGTTTACACTGAGGATAACCGGGGAAATATTGTGCCTAGCCATCCCCAGAATCCTACCCCTGAGATGCCCTCTTCGGTTAGAGTGTCAACTGTGAGGAGCTCAGGATATGCTTCAGGATATGGCCAAAATCCTCAGATTTGTAATGTGTCTAATAATAATAATACTCTTGCCACTAACAATGTTGGATCTTTGCAGGATACAGGTGTGACATAAGCATTATCTAGGGAGCTTCAGAAGCTAAAGGATATGATATCCAGTGTACCTGGGGTGGTTCAGCCAATTCCTGAAGTATCCCAGGATAGCCATATGATATCTCAGTTTGTGCATCCTATTTGTGATGCTGAAATCCCAAAAAGATTCCAAACTCCCAACATGAAGCTTTATGATGGAACCACGGATCCTGAGGAGCATATTGCCCAGTATAGGGAACGGATGGAAATCAATCCTATCCCTCCGGAACATAAGGAAGCATGCTTATGCAAGGGTTTCGGCTCTACCTTAACAGGATCAGGCTTAAAATGGCTGTTAAACGTTCCTCTTCACTCAATTACTTCTTTTGCTCATTTGGTTAACTTATTTAATAGTCAATTTTCTTGCAGCCGGAGTTTTGAGAAATTAACCAGTGATCTTTACAGGATAACTCAGGGACCTCAGGAATCCTTGAGGGACTATGTGAATAAGTTTATGTTAGTACAATAACGTCTGTAGCTTCCGTCAGCATGTAGTCATGTTTTGTATATTGGTGAATAGTTTATGTTTGTATGTATGTCTGTAAAGCAAGTCAGGATATGGCGCATTATTTTGTTAAGTGCTGACATTTGTTGACCATGCTAACCGATCGGCTAGCCCAGCCGATCGAACAGGCCAACCGATCGAACAGCATGTTCGATCGAACAGCAGGTCAGCCGATCGGCTGGCCTAACCGATCGGCCAACACTCACTCTATCCTGACTGTGCCTATATATAGCTGTTCGATCAACTCATTTGTAACTTTTGACATTTTCACTCTCTGGCTAACTCATGTCCGTCTAAACTCTCTAAGGAGCTTGTACACTTTCACATTCAAGTAATAGAAGACCAGACAGTAATTTAGAGTTGAATTTGTTCTCGTATATCTGTTGTATGATTTAATGAATTCCGCGCATTAATCATATCCGATTCAACTAAGTTTCCGAACTAGAGGATCCTATCCGAGGGACCAACAAGTGGTATCAGAGCATCAGGAAGCTGATTCGAGATCTACGAAGACGAATTCACCAGAATTCAAAGCTGTATTTACTGTTTTAGAGACGAATTCACTGGAATTCGAGCCGTATTTGTTGTTTTAGAGACGAATTCATCGGAATTCGAGCTGTGTTTGTGGATTGGAAGACAAATTTCACCGGAGATTTGTCATTTCTGCCGATTCGTTTCAAATTTCACCAGAAATTTGACAGATTCTTCTACTTTCTACTCAGATCTAGTCTTATTTTTCACTTTGTCACCATAAAAACAGAAAAACTTAAAATTGAGAGTGAATTTACGGTTAAAATTTGATAAATCTGCTATAGATCGATTCGAAATCATCAGAAGTATAATCCTTCAAGTTTTCATAACAAAATTCAAACTAAAACTTGTTCAAATTCATCAAAAACTATGAAAAACTGTTCTTGTTTGCTGATGTCCGCCGTTCGAACGACCTAGCTGTTCTTAGAATTGCTGACGTCATCAAATTGGTTGTGTAACCGTTCGGACATTTTCAGTTAGATTCCATTCAGAAAGTGTTGCTGACATCATCAGTGTTAGCCGATCGAACAAGCTAATCGATCGGACAGCATTGTTGATATTTGATAGCTGTTGCTTACGTCATATTGCTAGCCGATCGAACACGTCGATCGATCGGACAGTAATTGGGTGCTGATTACTTTCTTCTGTTTGTCATTCGATCGAACTAGCTAACCGATCGAACAAGCTAACCGATTGAGGTGTGCTGATCCATCGAACAAGCCATTCGATCCAAGTGCATTTGTGTTAGAATTTTTAAAAATCACAAAAACTTTCTAAGTGTTTGTTAACTGTCTCAGGTACTTTGAAAATGGAGGAATTCATGAATCCTTTTAGTGAGATGTATGCATTCGCTGGAAATTCTGGAGATGATACATCAAACCGAACGAATGAAAACTCTCCAAGTACAAAGAAGACATTGTTCGATGCCTTAAGCGTAGAAAGTGCATATGGAACGTATAATAAACCACCAAAGCTGATGGCAATCGAAGAGTATAACAGGTGGGCCAAAAGATTCGATGAATGGCTGAAAGCTTTCGCTTACCCAAGCTGGCAAAGCTTAAAGAACGGTTTCAACAATGGAAGAGAAGATGTTGAGAACTTGTCAGAAAGTGAAGAAATAGAAAATTTTGTGGCTGAGCATAAGTGCATAGCATTGATAAACCAGTCAGTGAGAAAAGACATAATCTCATTGATTGAATATTCAAACGCAAAAGATCTTTGGGAGAAATTAAAAGTTAAATGTGTTGGTACTGCAGAAATCATCAAAAACAAAAAGAAATTACTGAAAAAAAAATTTGATTTGTTCGGATGTCTAAAGAATGAGTCTGTTCCTAAAATGATTGAACGATTTGGGCATCTAAAGCTGGAATTGGCAAGACATGGAGTCATATATTCACAAGAAGAGCTAGTTGACAAGTTGTTTGACTCTTTGCCAGATGAAATGGACTGGCAATATTTTGCACTGATGATCAAGAATACAATCAAGCCAGAAGCGCTAACGGTTGACTTGCTGATAGAGAAACTAGAAAGTCATGAGCTGGAAATAAAGAAAACAAATAAAGTCAATCACTCTTTTTATTAGCAAAATGTAGAACTCTATTATCCAAAGAGCATGATTCAAAAGACAGCATCTCCCAAAACAGCTTTCACAGCAGAAAGTTCACAACCAAAGAATCAAGAAACTTCTCACAGTGGTTTTCATGGAGGAATGTAATCAAATGCTTCAAGCCATGGATCATCTTCTAGTACTTCAAGTCAACAACAATCAGCACCAAAGAATGTATTTCAATGCAATATCGTTGTAGATTTGAAAAATGGTCAAAATTTCAGTGAGGAATTGGCTAAGCAACAAATGGTCTTCTTAGCTTCAGTGCTTGAATCTTATGAAAGTCTTGTAGCTGGGAAGATATGTAACACCAACCTTACGAAAGAATACTATGATCAAATCGATCCAGAGGAAATGGAACTGATCGATATAAGGTGGTGCATGGCCAGTGCTGTTAGAAGAGCTCAACGATTCATGGAAATAACTGGAAGGAAGTCAATTGGTTGACCTTCTACCAAGTTGGGTTTTGATAAATCCAAGGTGACATGCTTCAAATGTAAGCAGAAAGGTCACTTTAAACGGGAGTGCAGAAACGATTATGCTGATGATTCTGCTAATCCGTTCTGAGAAGACTACTACAAGAAAGCAATATATCATCAGAATAAGTCGGAACCTCCCAGGTTGAAGCAGATTGAAGACAAAGAGAAGTCTAGAGCTCTTGCAGTCATTCATGATGATGAAGGATATGACTGGAGTGAGTTATTGCCTGAGGAAGATGCAGTTGGTTATGCGTTTGCAGCAAAAAAGATTGTTCCATTTAAAGACAACAGAACGGAAGAAGAAAAGTTTGTGAACAGAAGAATGAAAGCCCAAACAAGAATAAGCAGAATCTATAACACTTTCAAAGAAGCAAAAAGGGCAAGAAGATGGGATGCAGACAGAGAATGCTACCTTGATCCACAAGGAAATATCGTAGTTGATCCTGATTCCATCAGCATTGATGCACTCATTCAACAATTTGCTAAAGAAGAAGAAGCCAGACAGAAAGAATGGTGGGGAGGTGGTGAAAAGAAAGTGGAAGAGAAAGAAGAAAAAGTGAAAATGGCAGAAAAGAAGATTGATGATGGATTGATAGATACATCACAGGAACTCACAGCTGAAAATCTATTGAAGATGGCTGACAAAGTTCTTGCTGCAAAAGAAATGGAGGTAGATTCTAGTTCTGGAACTGAGTCAAAAGGCCAGGTCAGTCAGATTGATAGAAATCAAGTGTCAGGTAAGAAAGTTAAAAGTGAAAGTGACTGCAAGAATTGCATGAAAAACTGCAAAGATTGTAGTACTATTACTTACCTTAACAACAAAAAGGTTGAAGATCTGACAAAGAGAGTCAGAGAGGTTGAGAATCAGATCTTAAACCGGGATAAAATGTTGAAAGCTTCAAATGATCGTGCAAAAGAGTTAACGAGAAGATCGAAAATGAGAGAATTAGACGTTTACTTCAAAGTTATTCTAGTTCTGATTATCTCATTGATCGAATTTATCCAACTGTTGCAGGAATGGAAGCTTTTCAAGACGAGAAGCCGAAGGAAAAGAAAGCTTGTGGTAAGAAACCGACTGTTAGCTATAACAAGTGTCCGCCTCCAATTTGGGAAGGGTACTCTCCTAGAAAACCAAACGAGGAGCAACTTGAAAAAGCAGTCAATATAAAGCTTAAAACCGACACAACTGACGTTTTACCAGATAACATTGATGTCACGTTTACCTTGTCCGATACTGATCATGAGTCCGAGTTAATCAAAAAGGTGGTCGATCAGGTGTTGGATACCGATGAGGAATCTGAGTCAAAGTCTGAGTCTGGAAAGTCAAGTTCGTCAGTCAACAGGGAAACTTCATCGGTCAAACAGTCTTACAGTAAAGAATTTTTGTTATCAAAGCAAATTTGAATGATGAAACATTCGAAGTTGTTTATACTTTGAATGGTTCTGAAAAATTATATTACAACAAAGAGTTCCCAATAATGAGTATTAAAACAGAATTGATTAATAAAACTTTCAAACTAATAGAAATTAATATTCCTGAATTGAAAGTTTTAAAAAGTTTTGAAAAATCTAAAAAATATACTTCAAGAGTTCAACAACGGTTAAACAAGAAAAAAGGTTACAATTCTGGTTCCGGTTTTCAAAAGAAACCTAACCAAAATGGTAGCTACAAAAAGAAAGGTTTATGATTTGTTCCACCAGAAAATTATAAAAATGATAAAAATTCTAAAACAAAAACAGAATTTTTGTCAGGTGGAAGCTCAGATGAGGAACAGAAGAAACCATTCTGGAGACAGTCAAATCAGGAGTTTCTTGCTGAAAGAAAGAAGAATGGAACTGAAGTGTTTTATCATAGAGAGACTCGTACCTGTTACAAGTGCAATGAAGCTGGTCACATTGCATGGAATTGTACAAAGAATGCAAAAACAAAACAGGGAGTATCTCAGAAATTAAAAGAAAAAGTTGTTGATATTGAACCACCAAATGAAAAACTTAAAATTTTTGAAAATTCAACTTATGAGGTTGGTGAATGTTCGAAGAAAAATATGTATGAAAAGAAAGGAAAAAACAACCAAATGTGGGTTGCTAAAAAAGTTGATGTGAATGTCGGCGATGAATCTGGTTCCACAAAGCCAGAAGAGCCACAGGTTGAGGAGAAAATTTCAGTGAATGATGATGAATTTCCATCACTGAAATTTGAAGAAGTTAAAAAGAAAATTGGAAAAGTTGATATCTCGAAACAGTTTTACAATGAGAAAAAAGATTTTGATGTCGAAAAAACATTCAACGGGATTGTTAAAAAGATTTTTGAGAAA
The DNA here is from genome assembly GCF_002127325.2 of Helianthus annuus. Classification (NCBI taxonomy): domain Eukaryota; kingdom Viridiplantae; phylum Streptophyta; class Magnoliopsida; order Asterales; family Asteraceae; genus Helianthus; species Helianthus annuus. The sequence goes on along the minus strand of NC_035441.2, from coordinate 103,798,646 downwards.
ATGTTAAACGGGAAAGCAAAGTGGGTTAAAGATTTTTATGCGACTAAAAAGGCAACATACAACCCCACTGCGCAAGAATTGAAAGCCATCAAGTCTGAGAAGACTTGGATGGAAGTCTGCTTTCCATGATAGTCAAATGACTATGCAGGAGATCCCAAGTTTATATCGTGGATCAGGAATCGGCATCATTCTAGTATTTGTAAAGTTTGTTTGAAAGATTCTCAATAATGTTTGAATTTTACAGGTGAAAGGACTACGCCGGAGCTTCCAGGTTGGTAAGTGTGAAGCAGGAATCGGCACTTTGATGGGTAAAATGTAGATGATTTATTCCTACAATTGATATTGTTAGGTTGTACCTACAAGTGGTAATTTTTACAAGTGGTACAGTAGTTCTTGAGTGCAAAATGGTAAATCAGGATCATTAAGTTGTACTTGATTTACTAATATGATAGAAAAACTAACAAGATGATGAACCATAACCCCAATTTTAACACATGTTTAATCTTCAAATGGTTAAAAACAAACTCATTTTCCGGAAAAATCATTTTGATTAAAACACACTTAAGTGTTTTGAGATCTAAATGAGAAAATGGTTTGTTGATAGGGGGAGTTCAGATTGTTTATGCCGAGTGAATGGCGATTTGATGTGATTCGATGTCGGTTGTCAAGTTTCTGTACAGTTTGTTTTAATTTTTAGTTTTTCAAGTGGGTCAAGAGTCTAGTTATTTTCAAATTTCCTTTGGAATGTGTTTGCATTTTAGGGGGAGTAGGGAAATTTCAGAAAATCCAAAAACATTTGAAAATTTGAAAAAGACAAAAACATGATAAAAATCAAAAATGAGTTTGGTTGTGAAAAGAGGAAATGATAGTACATCAGTAGGCTGTCACAACATGCTAAAGAAATGTAAAGATAAAATGTGATAAACAATCTCACTGCGGATATGCCAGTAGGTTTTTGCACACTTAGTAGATTGTGACGAGATATAAACTAAATTTCAAACTTGCTTGTTCTGTGGGTTAACACAAACTTGGATATATAGGTAACCCCTGAAATCTTGTTTGAAAGGTCCCTTATTCTGAGATACCAGGTCTTTATGCTCAGTGATATCTGGGGTATTATCCCGGGACTTCTGCTGTATGGAAGTACTGACCTAGTCCCCGGATAATACTTTCCGCAAAAGCTTGAAACATAGCTTCGCCCTCAGCATGCTGATGAAACAATAAAATTGATAGTCGCTGTTGTTGAAATAAAAAGATCCTCTAAAGGGGACACACTGAAAGTCAAAGCCGTCATCTCTCTGCGTATACGGAAGTATCGACCTGAGCTCTCACGGCCCTCGCATCTAACCCTTATACAGATATCAGCTGTGGTATACTCACCTGTAAGACTGAATATTGGGATCTGGATACGGGAGTATATTCAAGTAGTGGGACACACGAATAAGTCAGTATCTAAGACATTAACATCGTATCTCGGATAAATTGAACTTTGTGTGAAAATTTTAGTGGACAGATATACTGACAATCTAGGTGAACTGTTTAGAACTGAAAATGAAATCAAGCTTAACGGTGTTAGTGACATGTCTTTGAACTGATATGATCTTCTTACACGAACTCACAAAAAATATTGTCTGTAAATATTTCTTTACTACATTACATGTTTCGTTATTACAAAATGCAAAAAGATTTTGTGTGTGTTTTAGCATAAAGTTTTAAGAAAATTCAAAAAGATTTTCAACAATTGATATTGGAAAGCTGATTTTCAAAATTCCGAGTGCTAGACATGATGACATTATTGTGAGGGGGAGTGCTTCAAATTATCAAAATATATTTGTCAAATCTTCAAGTGGTTCATCATAATCTGTGGAAAAGTTATTTTGAGAGGGAGTTTATGTTGGTGCACATGGATTTGAGAGAGAGTTAGTATTGGTGCACTCAATTTGTTAAAAACTAGAAATCTTACTGCTGGGTTAAGAATGTGCAGGTTTAGTCAGGTTTGATCTTGGATCTGAAGATAGAGTGCCAGGTTTCGATTTCTGAAGGCCTCTGTTTGAGCCAGGTTGATCGATCCTGAGACTCTGTGAAGGTCAGACAACGATCTTGAAGATTTTGCTAAAGAACGAAAGAATGCCAGTAAATCGAAAGGGAGAGTCTGAAGATTCCTGAGTAGAATGTGAGCCAGATTTCGATTCTGGAACTGATGAACTTAAGGAATCAAGAGATCTGATCAAGAGAAAGAAAAGCCCAGAGACTGTTCAAGACTGAAGATATGAAGACACAGCATGGTGATGAACGACTCCATCAACATCTGAGGGGGAGTCTGTTGGTGCACTACATCTGTTGATTTCGTCTTGGATCAAGTCAAACATTTCATTGCATAGATTAGGGCTTAATATACGAGAAAATAGGAGAATGTATGTGTTTAGTGAGCAGGTTTCGCTTATAGAGACATAGAGGTTTCGCTTGAGTGGCCTTAGAATGTTTCGCTTGAGTGTTCACATAAGGTTTCGCTTATGTGAACATGTCACTTGAAGCGAAACCTGATCTCTATAAATACTCTATAAGCGAAATCATTTGGAACAACTTTGACGAATTCCATACCGAGGTGCTGTCGGTGTGACGATTGAGCTGTAAACGTTGACAAATCAATAAAACAGTGGATTAAAGTGAAGTGCAAGCTATTTCTACCTAAGTTTCTTGTATTTCCGCACCTGAAACATAGGAGAACACCTCTGAACGACTCAATCGAGTCAAGTCACGATCCTACAGCTCACCAAAAATATGTTTGTATATAGTTTACTTTTATTACATTCTGCGCTTTAGTTCTGATCATTCATTTCTAGTTTAGATTGTGCATTTTTTTGAAAACCAAAAAGATTTTTCTGTTCTGCTTTATTTTACAACAAACCAAAGTAGAGAGTTGATCTTCAGATTCGCAATCTGATGCAGATGCTGGAAGTTGTTCTGAACTGAAAGACGGGTTGGGAGCTAATCTTGAAATAACCAGAGAATATGAAAAGCCATTACAAGTTCATTAATTTGAAACTTGTAAATTTTCAGAAAAATTTGATCAAATCATCAGTATGTTCTTGCTTCAGGTCAACCAAGGTCATTAAGTTGAACTTGGCAGGCAAATTAAGTACCTAGGGTCATTAACTTGGACCTAGATACTTAAGTGGATTTCTCGAATGCCGATAATGTAAAAAGGGTCAAAAGGTCAAAATGTCAAAAAGTCAAACTGTTTAAAAGTCAAAGGTTACTTGGTTCGAACATGCTAGCCGATCGGCCAGTAATGCTAGCCGATCGAATAGCCTATCCATTTCTGTGACACCTATAAATAGGTGGTCAAGTGACAGTCAAACGGTTACACACCTCGAACGAACTAACTCTCTCTCAATCGATTCACTGATTTCACTTGATTTCTTGGTTCTCTTTGCATCATTACATTGGTTTGTTGGTTTGCTCATCATTCTCAATGGCAAAGGTATGATTTCATGTTCAAAACTCATCAATTTCATCACTGTTCTTCATGTTCATATCTTTCGGTACTTTAATCTTAGATTTAGGAAGATTTAGGATGTTCTGATGAATTTTGGATATAGGGTTTTGATCAGAATCACTAGATCTACAAGTTTACCCGTTCAATTTTTGTAAAATCATGTTTAAACATGATAGATTTAGGATTATATGTGTTCGGCTGTTGGCATGTTGTTTGTGAAATTAAACTCTGTTTAGGACGAGTTAGACAAGAATGAACATAGGGTTTTGATCTCGACAACATTAGGGATCTAGATCTATGTTTAATTTGTGATTTATTGCATAAAATTTTTGAATCATCTGCATATGTTGTTGCTAGCCGATTTTGTGTCAAATGCTAACCGATCGGCTAGACCAGCCGATTCTGTGTCAAATGCTAACCGATCGGCTAGACCAGCCGATCGAACAGCAATGATGATATTTTGCATATGATGATGAATAAGGTAGTTCAGTATTCATGCCTTGTAAATTGTGCCAAATAAATGCTATGAGATCTGTGTTTAAAAATGTTCAGCACTTGCTAGCCGATCGAACAGCATATGCTAGCCGATCGAACAGCATGTTCGATCGAACAGCAATACTCTTCGATCGAGCAGGCCAGTCGATTCTCTAGTACTATCACATAGAAAATTTCAGTGTTAGAAAAATTTTCAAAAGTTTCATCCTTATGCCTCTATATCTGTACCAATGATTGATAATGGATAATCTTGCAGGGAAGAGGAAAGGATACAGACAAAGGTCATAATGTTCATTGCGCAATTGATGATGACACCACAAAGGGTACAGTGGTAGACAAGATGGCAAAATTCCTGCGAGAAAGTAGAATTGCAAAAGCTATATCAAATAGAACTGTGGTATATGAGTCTCATGTTAGAAGATTTTGGGATACAGCTGAATATGATGAATCAGACAAAATGATACATGTAGTATTGAGAAAGAAGGACAAAGTTGGAAAGGATATAGATGTATCATTTGAGTTTGGTGTTGAAGATGTCAGGAGAGTTCTAGATTTGCAGGATTCTGATAATGATCCAACAATCATGTCAGAACGTCTTGTCAAAGGATTGTGGTGTAGATGGGATTTACTGGACCCATAAATGGTAAAATGCTTAAAAGGAATTTCTCAAAGGCGTACCGGTACTTGATGCATTGCATGGTGCATTCATTGTCACACAGAAAGGGTGCATATGATGAAGTACCAGATTACATCATGAACATCATAGCCAGCCTAGTGTTGAATAGAAAGTACAATATTTCTCAAGTGATATTTGAGTACATGAAGGAGAACAATCAGGCTAAAGGAGACAGATACATCATGTACCCTAGATTCATAATGATGTTAATCAGTGATAAGATCAAGGATCTTCCGAAGGACAATGAGGATGTCTTGGAGCTGAGCAGTGTAAACTTTATTACAACTGTAAGAATAACCAAAGAAAAGGATGCAAAGACAAAGCAAATGATCTGCAGAATCAAAGATAAAGATTATATTGCTCCTGAGAATGATAAGTGGAGGCATGAAAACAGTGATTCGGATAATGAAAATGTAAAGATGAGTGAATTTGCTGAGAAGAAGACCAGATGGTGGTGTGTTAGAGATGGAAAAAGAAAGAGAACACCAAAATCATCCCCTGCAGTTATCATTCCGAAGGATGGAGATAAGGGTATAGTGAAAGGGGGAGCCTTAAGACAGTTAGAATTTATGCTTATTAAATGTCTCTAAAAGTCTTTGTTAATGTTTGTTTTGTAGGGTCTTCTAGAGAACCACAACAGAGACTGATTGATGAAACTGTCTTGGAGCCATCTGTGGTGATTGAACAAGGAGCTGAACTTTTAAAAAATCTTTGGAGAGTTATCTGAAAAAGAATGAAGAAGTTGCAGCACAACAAGTTCAAGGATCGAGTACTCATGTTGAAAAAGTTACAAGGGTTGAACCAGAGATTGAAGATCAGGGGAGTTCAAGTGAAGATGATTCTGAAGAAACTCAATCTGAATCTGAATTAGATCCAACAACTCTTGGAAAGGGAAAAGCACAGCTGAAAAAGAAACCATTAAAGAAGAAGAAGACATCAGATGAAGAAGATTCACCTTATGTACCAGAACAGCCAAAGAAACAAGTAAAGAAACGAAAGACAGTTCAAGCTGGAGTAATCCCAAGAAATGTTAGAGCAAAGAAAGCTGGACCAGAACCATCTAAAGAAAAGGGAGGAAAATCAGAAAAGCATGTTCAGTAACTAAAAGAACCTGAAGTTGAAACTATAAAGGAGCCAGTAGCTGAAAAAGAAACTGGTGGTGATGATTATGTAGAAATCACGGGGTTCAAAGCCGCTAGTCCAAATCCTCCTCCACAAGATAAATCAGGATCGTCACATCATACAGATCCAAAGTATGATTACATTTTTGAAGGTCTTCCAGAAGCAACAGGAATTTACACAGAAGATATGCCTGAAGAAGACTTTGACATGTTCAATGATCAAGCAGTTAAAGAGCTATTACAGACGGTCAACAAGCTAGAAAAAGAAAAAGCAAAAACAGAATTGGAGCGTGATATTCTCAAGAAACAAGTTGATAAATTGATAAAAGCTCATGATCAAATCAGAGAGGCGTTGATAGAGCAAGAAGAATCTATGAACAAAATGAAGGATGATGTTCATGATAATTCTAAGATGTTTGAATTATTGACGTTTGAGATCTCTTCATTGAATGTCAAGATAAAGAAGCTGGAGGATGTGAACCAAACCTTAAATCAGCTTCTCAGTGAAATGAGTGAAGCTTCATCAAATGAAATGAAGGCGATGAAGCTAGAGATGGAAGCCATGAAGGCTGACAAAGTGATGAAAGATGAACAATTTCAGATGCTATGTGCTGTTATGGAAAGTCACTTGAAAATGAATATTCATGCTGCATTTGAAGAGATAGAAGTGAGAAAAGCTAATGAAAGAAGAATGGAGCATGAAAGACGTCTAGCTGAAGAAGCTACTCAAAAGAACAAAGGTGTGATTGATGAGACTCAAGAAGCTGGTGGATCATCAAGTCAACCTGATATTGGTGGTTCATCATCTCAACCAGATATTGAAATGATTGAGGTTGTGGAAGATCAGGAACAAGAAATTCTTGATAATGAACAAGAAATGGTTGAAGCTGAAGAAGTTCAGGAACCAGACTACATGATTGTTGGTGAGTCTTCAGAGCCTGTTGATATTGATAATATTCTTAGAAGGGTTGAGGTTATTCAGAGAAAAAGAAAGGCAAGAGAAGTGTTGCTACTAGAATGGAAGACACAACAATTTGCGTTGGTTGGTGATGCTTATCCTGTGCCATACAATGCAAAAGAAGTGGCTCGACTTCTAAAGATTTTTAATCGGAAAAGAAAGGGAAAGATAGCTCGTGGAGAGATAGTTGATGAAGACTCTGATGAAGAGTTGTTTGGTGATGAAGAAGAGGAAGAGGAATATAATGGTGATGATAAGGCTGACAATGGTAATGATAAAGATGACAAAGGAGATGATGACAATGATCAAGGTGCTTCTGGGTTATTAGTTAAAGATCCAATTGTTCAAGAAAAGATAGAAGAGCTTTTGAATGACGAGATTAATGAGCAGGAGGATGACGTACAGAATGAAGCATCATCATCTGGAAAACAACATGCTGATCAGGTACTTCTCTCAAACCCAACTGTTATTTATCTGAATATTCCACAAGAAGGAGAGGTAGAGGTGAGAAGATCAAGAGCTGAAATTTTAGAGGAACTGGGGTTAGAAGATGGAAAGTTCAAGTTTGATATTGAGGATGAAATTCCTCAGTCACCAGCTAAAGATTTCGAACCGAGATATGCATTTGAAGCAGATCATTATGATGACGTAATTGTCGAAGATGCTTCAGATTCATCTGAAGATGAAGTTGATTTTCATGATGCTGGGGTTGATGAGACATTTCCTTCATTTGCTGAGATGTTTAAAGACAAAAATGAAGATGAAATCAGAAGAAAGATTATTGAAAAGATCTCCACTGAGCGTGTTCCTGAAACCTTCCTAGAGAAATATCTGCACAAGAAAGGAAGAAATGGTTCAAGAATATGCCCAAGGAAAGAAAGACTCTCAGAGCTCTCCAGTACTTCACTCACAGCAAAAATTTATCCTGGGGAGATATTTTATCGTGGGGATATCTTGAAGATTTGAAAGTGTATGCTATTAGGAGAGAAAAAGGAGTTCAATACTTCGAGTTTTTATCTGATATTGCTTCTCTACCTTGGTGGGATGTGGATGAGCTGGTGAAGGCTAAGAATATCAAACAGTTCTACTTTGGTCCTGAAGTTCGTTTACATGATCAAGAATTTTGGAACTACATCAAGTTGCAAGCAAAAAATGGTTATCCTGATTGGAAACCACAGTATCCGAAGCAGATTGTAAGAGTCTTGGAAAACGGAGAAAAGGATATAACTCTAGATGTAAAGCTGCCCAAGTGTTTGAAGAATACGCCTCTTAGAGCCATCGAACAAGATTTTCATGATATATTTCAAGGATGGTTTTACAATGAAACAACGGCTGAGGCAGTGATATCTCTTTTTGACAAGTCCACCGGAGAATCTAGAAGAATTAGTATATTGGATCCTATGTGGCTTGTTAACTGCTCAAAGAAAGACATTGATTGTTTTTTTTCTTAACAAGATTGTTTATGAGAAGAGAGATAAAGCTCAAGCAATGCAGTATCAATCGATAGTGGATGTTTGCTTCGCACAAGACATCAATTCTGGTAGATATTGGAAGAGCAAATGGAGAAACATTGAAATTGATGAGTTCTTGAAGAGGTACAAGCAAAGTCAAAGATCAAAGGAGATAGCAAAAAGAGCTGCTGAGCTGGGAAGACGAACAATGGGGTATGTGCCACCAACAGATCAGACGCCAATTGAATCTGAAGAAAACAAGATTCCGAAATGGGATTGAAAGCGTGATGGTGACCCAGAGTACAGGAAATGGTGGTTAACTGAGGGCAGACACAAGAGACAAAGAATGTTAGAAGAAAGAGAAGAAAAGAGGAGTCAGAAAGCCAGAGAAAGAAGACGGAATAGAAAGAACTGAAGACTATGCTGGAAGGAACTACAGCTACATCCGAGGGGGAGTCTGTTAGTACAATAACGTCTGTAGCTTCCGTCAGCATGTAGTCATGTTTTGTATATTTGTGAATAGTTTATGTTTGTATGTATGTCTGTAAAGCAAGTCAGGATATGGCGCGTTATTTTGTTAAGTGCTGACATTTGTTGACCATGCTAAGCGATCGGCTAGCCCAGCCGATCGAATAGGCTAACCGATCGAACAGCAGGTCAGCCGATCGGCTAGCCCAACCGATCGGCCAACACTCACTCTATCCTGACTGTGCCTATATATAGCTGTTCGATCAGCTCATTTGTAACTTTTGACATTTTTACTCTCTGGCTAACTCATGTCCGTCTGAACTCTCTAAGGAGCTTGTACACTTTCACATTCAAGTAATAGAAGATCAGACAGTAATTCAGAGTTGAATTTGTTCTCGTATATTTGTTGTATAATTCAATGAATTCCGCGCATTAATCATATCCGATTCAACTAAGTTTCCGAACAAGAGGATCCTATCCGAGGGACCAACAGTTTAGCCGGGAATCCTTGGATATCCCGCACCTTGATGTCGCAACAGCTGTGCAGGCTTTCAAGATGGGATTGCAGAAAGATTCTCAATTTTACCAGGATCTTGTGATGAATCCCTGCAGGAATCTGGATGAAGCTCGTAACAGGGCATTGAGATACATTCGGCTGGAGGATGATAAAAAGATGCAAGAGAGAATGAATTCGTCCACAACCTATGAGTCAACCAATAGGAAATCAGAATCCTCATATAAACCATATCGCTCAAAGCCATATGGCAGAAATGATGGCAAAAAAGTCAATGTTGTTGAAGATGAGGATCCTGAAGAGTATCCTGAGCTGTCTGAATATTGTTTCTCTGTTAATATACCTGAATTGATGTATGCTATGCAGGGTTTAGGAGACAAAGCCAGGTGGCCTCGGAAGAATCAACAAAAAGCTGATTGGAAGGACAAGTCCAAATGGTGTGCCTTCCATGAGGATTTCAGACATGTTACTGAGGATTGCATTGCCCTAAGGAAAGAAATAAGTTATCTCTGAAGCAAAGGATATCTGAAGGATCTTCTGGGAAGAAAGAAGAATAAGGGTCAGGATACTGAGAAGGATCCTGAATGTGCAGCATCACCTCCTACAGATGCCAAGATAATCAACTTTATTTCAGGAGGATCCGACATTTGTGGAACTTCATATTCCGCGGCCATGAGGCATGCAAAGGAGGCTAAAGCCGAAAGAGGGGGAAGACCAACCAGGATGACAACCCTCACAGCTGATAAAGTGATCACTTTTGATAGTGATGACAGGGATACTGTCCAGGATCATCACCATGATGCTCTGGTAATAACATTATATGTGGCTAACCATTTTGTACGCAGGATATTAGTGGACAATGGAAGCTCCGTCAACATAGTCCAACTAGAGACATTGAAGAGGATGAATGTATCCCCAATGGATATCACTTCAAAATCTACTGTACTCGTTGGCTTCAGTGTAGAAGCTAGGAATACCGTGGGAGAGATTAAATTACCAGTATATGTTGAAGGGGTCAATTCAATACAACGCTTCTGTGTGATGGACTCCCTATCCCGCAATAATATTATATTGGGCAGGCCATGGATCCATGATATGAAAGTTGTGCCATCGACTTATCATCAGTGCATCAAAATCCCTACACCTTGGGGGGTTGTCAAAGTAGACAGCAACCAGCAGGAAGCAAAGGAGTGTTACTCGTCCTCCATGAAATCCTCTACCAAGCCTAATGCAGCATAGCAATTAAAGATACGGGCCCAGGATATCGCGGAGGCTTCGGAGCAGGATGTAAAGAAAGTTATCCTGGATCAGGATAATCTGGATATCTCGGTGCTCATAGGGACCAATATCCCTCAGGATATTGAGCACCAATTGACTAACTTTTTGAAATTCAGGATGTCAACATTCCCGTGGAAGCACGAGGATATGACCGGTATTTCCAAGGATGTTATAACACACAAGCTTGGTATTGACAGGTCATTCAAGCCTGTCCAACAGAAAGAAGGAAATTTGCTCCATAACGAAATGCAATTATTGAAGAAGAAGTAGACAGATTGTTGAAGTCGAGAATGATCAGAGAGGTCAAATTTCCAAGGTGGCTAGCAAATGTAGTAGTGGTACAGAAGAAAAACGGGAAATGGAGAGTTTGTGTGGATTATACAGACTTGAACAAGGCTTGTCCAAAGGACCCGTTTCCTCTTCCTCATATTGACTCAATGGTAGATGCTACTGCCGGCCATGAAATGTTAACCTTCATGGATGCATCCTCAGGATTTCAGCAGATCCAGATGGAACCTTCGGACCAGGAGGATACTGCCTTCATGACACCAACAGGTATTTATTGTTATACTGCTACGCCTTTCGGTTTGAAAAATGCAGGTGCAACATACCAGAGATTGGTAAACATGATGTTCAAAGACAAACTGGGGGACACTATGGAGGTGTACATCGATGACATGGTAGTAAAGTCTAAAAGGGCTAAGGATCATCTTCAGGATATTGAAGCAGCATTTGATATCCTGGATCAGTACAACATGAAGCTGAATCCTGCTAAGTGCCATTTTGGAGTGGGGGCAGGAAAGTTTCTAGGATATATGGTAACTAAAAGAGGGATAGAAACGAGCCCAGAATAGATCAAAGACATCCTAGATATCAAATCACCTTCTAACATGAAGGATGTTCAAAGACTGACAGGACGAGTAGCAGCATTAAATAGATTTATCTCAAGATCCTCAGAAAAATGCAAGGAGTTTTATGATATCCTGAAGAAAAATAAGAAGTTTGAATGGGGGGAGAAGCATGAAGCAGCCTTGCAGGATTTGAAGCAATACCTCTCAACTGCACCTCTAGTAATGAAGCCTGAGGATGGTGAACCATTATCCCTGTATCTCGCAGTATCAGGGAATGCAGTAAGTGTTGTCCTTGTAAAGGATCATGAAGGTCAGCAGTATCCTGTTTATTAAGTTAGCAAAAGTTTATTAGATGCTGAAACTAGATATTCTCATTTAGAAAAATTGATATTGGCCCTAGTTACGGCATCAACAAAGCTTAGACATTACTTTGAGACAATTAGGATTCATGTTAAAACCAATTATCTTGTTAAAAATGTGCTTAGGAAACCTGAGATGTCAGGTAGAATGGCTAAATGGTCAGTGAAGTTAAGTGCCTATGATCTAGTGTATGAACCTAGAAATGCCATAAAATCTCAGGCTTTAGCTGACTTTGGGGCTGATTTCAGTAGTGATATTCAGGATGAAGTAGACCTAGAAGTTCAACAATTAGGAGAATCCTTAGAATGCTGGACATTGTATACTAATGGTGCATCTAATGTAAGAGGTGTCGGTCTAGGTATACTACTAAAATCGCCACAGGGGGACATATTACCCCAGGCTATTAGGTGTGAATTTCCTGCTACTAATAATGAGGCAGAATATGAAGCTTTGATTACAGGATTAGAGTTGGCTAAAAGTATGAGTATCAAGAATTTGCAAGTATATGTTGACTCTTTGTTAATCACTAATCATTTTAATGGAACCTATGCAGTTAAAGGAGAGAAGTTAATCGAGTATCTCGAGATTCTCAAAAAGTTAGCAGGATATTTCGATATTTTTACACTTGAACAGGTACCAAGAGAGGATAATGCTGAAGCTGATGCCTTGGCAAATATGGGATCATCGGTCAGGATACCGGAAGGAACCCGAATACCAATATTACATATCCTGTATCCTGTGACGAATCCTCAGGATAAGGAAGTAATAAGTATTCAGGATCCTGATGACAAATATCCCGAGGAGGATCCTAAGTCCTGGATGGCTCCAATCACAAGATATCTCAAGGATGGACATATCCCCAAAGATGAGAATCCTAAGGCCTTTAGGATGAAGTGTGACAACCCGAGTTTTCAAGTTCGTTATTCGACTTAACCTTGTACTTACTTAATTTGCAAAGTGTGCCTTATATATCTATTTGAGATGCAATATACGTGTTATTCGTGACGTGTATATTATGTGTGTGTATGTGTATTACATAATATGATTGTATAATTATTAGAATGAAACCTTTGGCCGAAAACCCTTTACTTACGAAAACACACCTCACGAAAACACTTCATGTGTTTTCGTCCAACATGTGCCCAACGAAAACCAAATGGGCCTTGGCCCACTGTTGATTTAGTATATGTTTGATTTCAAGACTTTACGTGATAACTTTTAATCGGCAAAACCCTAGAGCACCTCCCTAACTGTGACGGCAACTGCAAACCTACGGAGCCTTCGTTTACGATCAATTCATTAGCCTTCCATCTCGGTTAGCTGCACTGTCGTTTAAATGATGCATGATTTCATATCTGTATGTGTATGTGATTGATTGGATGCTGATGTTATGTGATGATGTTATACCTTTCCATGAATGATTTGGTAATTGTATGATGATCTGGACGATTTAGTAATTCATATGGTTCCATGAATTGTTGGAATTGGATCAATTTGCATGTTAGGGATCCGTATATATTCTGATGCAAGATCGGCTGTTTGATACTGTTGTCTGTGTTCGATTAATGTTGATGATCTTGTTATGTTAATGGTATGACAGTAAATTAATTGCAGATAATGATTCTATGTTTACACATATGCCGACTACTAAATGATCACAACTTGCTGATATTGAATAATGATTTCATGATGAAGGCGTGGTTACTGTTAGATAGATTTTAGGTTTGGGATGTTGCAACTGATACGGATGATGGTGATTGATGGAGCCGACGAAAATACCCCCCCCCCCATCCAAACGAAAACACTACCTCGACGAAAACACTTTGGGATTTCGTTGCCCAAGTGTTTTCGCCAACTTGGGGGATTTCGGCCCAAGTGATTTCGGCCCAAGTGATTTCGGCCCAAGAGATTTCGGCCAACAAGTGTTTTCGCTGTATTTGTGATTTCGCCAATTATCTTGCATGGTGGTTCTGTTAGCCTATTAACCCTGTTAAACTCATTGACTATGTAAAGTCATTAACTCAGTTAGTTATTAATTCTAGTAGATGTTAACTCTGTTAAGTTATGCATGTAACCCTGTTAAGTATGTAACTCAGTTAAATGTGTTAATCCTGTTAAGCTTGTTAACCTGGTTGTGTATGTTGATCTTGTTAAGCCTGATAACCCTGTTAAGTGTGTTATTGAATAACTATGTTAGATTTGACCAAGAACTCCGTCATGTGATGCGTAATGTATGAACATGAAATAACTGTTATGTGTTACATGACGATGATTACTTAAACACACTTGTGACATAAATGACATGTGAAATATTACGAACACGAATTGATTATATACACGTGCGTACTATAGGTCGTGATTGATTAATTGTGGGCGTGTAACCCTTTTAGCATACCGAGCAAACCAAGGTGAGTTCACACAGCCAAGGCATGGGGTTCCCGGGTGGGAATGGGATTTGAGGAATTATTGTGTATACTCAGATGATAGAACCGAACGATAAGATACGACTAGACTAGTAACACTTACTGAACTGATCTTCGCACACCTGCCAAGGGTTGGCCGCGATATTATGACTGACTTCGCACACCTGCCTTAGGAAGGCCGCGAACTAAACTTACTAATCTTCGCACACCTGCCTGGTAGGTCGCGATACTAATAAACCTAGTCTAGAATACTTGGGAGGAATATCCCCTAACATCTTCGCATACCTGCCTGGGAGGCCGCGATGGAAATATGACATATGATCTAACGAACGAACATACTACTACTCACACTATACTATTACTGAACTATTAACTGTGAACTCGCTCAACTAGTTGTTGACTCTCTGCTGCATGCCTTGCAGGACCTTAGGTACTTATGGAGCTTGCACTAGGAAGGAGCAGGTCGTTGTGGAGCATGGGTAGTGGATGCCATGTTAAAACGTTTAAACAATCAAACTTAATATTACTTTGGTTTACATTTCCATACTTTGGATTCTTATTATTACACTTCCGCTATTGATACTAAGTTTGGTTTAGAACATCAATCATATTGATTTGGGTTTTACGAATTATCTTATTTATATTATGCTATGTTCAATATGATTGATGGCTTGATCCTGGTCATGTCACGCCTCCAAGCGGTGGTACTCCGCGTGTGGATTTTGGGGGTGTGACAGATTGGTATCAGAGCCATTGGTTATAGAGAACTTGGTTTTAATATGGGGAAAACGTTTTTATTAAAACCAGACTATAACCAGAACAGTGCTCTCAACGATCCACAACAACGCTTCGCTCCATGTGCAAGACTCGACATCCTAGGTAATAAGGTTTATGTTTACTGCCTGGATGCTAGAACTACGTAGAACCTTGCTCGTAGTATGCTAGATTACATTGCTTACTATATGTCGTTACATGAGAACCCCTATGTGCTTACACCCTTCTGTCATCGCCCTATTTGCGAACCTCTCTAACTCACGTTGCATTTGCTATGAAGATCATGTCTGGACGTGTGAACATGACTCAAGCCCAGTTGACGGCTTTCGTTAATGAACAAATTGCTGCGGCACTTGCAGCTGCTCAAGCAGGTCAACACGCGCAGCAGCCTGTCTGCACTTTCAAGAACTTCATGGACTGTCGTCCAAGCACTTTCAGTGGCACCGAGGGGGTAGTGGGACTCCTCCATTGGTTTGAGAAGCTAGAGTCAGTGTTTGAAATGTGCGAATGCCCTGAGGCTCGCAGGGTCAAGTATGCCACTGGCACGTTGGAAGGGATTGCGCTCACCTGGTGGAACGCGCAAGTACAGATCCTAGGGTTGGTAGCTGCTAACGCCACACCTTGGGAGGATTTCAAGGAATTGATTAAACGTGAGTACTGCACACGAGACGACATTCACAAGTTGGAGAATGAGCTATACCACTTGAAGATGACGGGGTCAGAGATTGAGGCTTACACGAAACGGTCGAATGAACTGGCCATCTTAAGTCCGACGATGGTGGACCCTCCAGTTAAGCGCATCGAGTTGTATCTTAAGGGGCTTGCGCCAGAGATTCAGAGTCGCGTGACGTCGGCTAACCTCAACAACATCCAAGACATTCAGCGTCTTGCTCATCGACTCACCGATCAGGCAGTGGAACAGAACAAGCTGCCAAAACGCATCAGTGCTACCACTACTGCTGTCACTACTTCCGCTACTCCCAGTGACAACAAGAGAAAATGGGAGGGGGATTCCAGCAAGGGATCAGTTTCTGTTCAGTCTCAAGGACAGCAGCGCAAGACAAATGATTACCAGAGTCCGAATCATCAATCATCAGGCAGTCAGGGGCAGGGTGGATATCGGGGAATTCACCCATGGTGTAGTAGGTGCAACAAACACCACAATGGAAGATGCCGCAGGGAACGTTGTCAAAGATGCCTCAAAACGGGTCATGAGGCTAAGGATTGTAGAAGCTCACGGCCAGCAAATCAGAACCAGCAACTCCCACAGCCAGCTCCACAGAACCAGCAGCAGCAGCCACAGCGTGGAAACCGGGGATGTTTCCAGTGTGGGGCTGAAGGTCACTTCAAACGTGATTGCCCTCAATTGAACCAGAACCAGAATCGCAACAACAACAATAACCAGGGCAACGGGAATAACAACAACGGGGGAAACAACAACAACAATGGTAACGAAGCTCGGGGTCGTGCTTTTGTGCTAGGTCGGGGCGACGCAATGAATGATCCCAATGTGGTTATAGGTAAGTTTCTTCTTGACGATATTTATGTTACTGTCTTATTTAATTCGGGTGCTGATACAAGTTATATGTCCTTGAAAATGAGTAAATTGTTAAAACGTACACCAACACCCCTAAACATCAAACACGTCGTAGAGTTAGCAAATGGTAAAAGCGTAGAAGCCGTGCATGTAATCAAGGGTTGTAGCATCGTTTTAGCTGGTCAGACCTTCTCGATTGATCTTATACCCATAGCTCTGGGTAGTTTCGACATCGTCATCGGCATGGATTGGTTGTCCAAGCAGCAAGCAGAGATCCTATGTAAGGAGAAGATCATTCGTATTCCTCGTTCGGGTAAGGAACCTCTCGAAGTTCAAGGCGACAAGAGTGGTGCTGTGGTTGGCATCATCTCTTTCTTGAAGGCTCAGAAATGTTTACGGAAGGGTCATACTGCCATTTTGGCACTTGTTACTGATGCATCGGCGAAAGAGAAAAGAATAGAGGATATTCCAGTTGTACGCGAATTTCCTCAGGTGTTTCCCGACGATTTACCTGGTCTACCGCCTCATCGCCAGGTCGAGTTTCAAATCGAGCTAGCTCCAGGAGCAGCACCCATAGCTCGAGCACCGTATCGTTTAGCTCCAACCGAGCTGGAAGAACTGTCGAAGCAGCTACAAGAGCTCTTGGAAAAGTGCTTTATTCGTCCAAGCTCATCGCCTTGGGGAGCTCCAGTACTTTTCGTGAAAAAGAAGGATGGCACTTTCAGGATGTGCATCGACTACCGTGAACTGAACAAGGTGACGGTGAAGAACCGTTATCCTCTTCCACGTATAGACGACTTATTCGACCAGTTGCAAGGGTCGAGTTACTACTCCAAGGTAGACTTGAGGTCAGGGTATCATCAGCTAAGAGTCCGGGATGAGGACGTCTCCAAAACCGCATTCAGAACTCGCTACGGTCACTACGAGTTTCTTGTCATGCCATTTGGGTTAACGAATGCGCCTGCTGTATTTATGGATCTGATGAACAGGGTGTGCAAGCCGTACTTAGACAAATTTGTGATAGTGTTTATTGACGACATCCTGATCTACTCCAAGAGTCAGGAGGAGCACGAGCAGCATCTACGATTGATTTTGGAACTTCTTCGAAAGGAGCAATTGTACGCCAAGTTTTCTAAATGCGACTTCTGGCTTCATGAAGTCCACTTCTTAGGCCATGTGGTGAACAGGGATGGGATTCATGTCGATCCATCCAAGGTAGATTCGATCAGGAACTGGCCTGCACCGCGTACACCAACGGAAATACGCCAATTCTTGGGTTTGGCGGGTTACTACAGACGGTTTATCAAAGACTTCTCCAAGATCGCACAGCCGCTTACACTACTGACACAGAAGGGTGTCACCTACCGTTGGGGAGGTCCCCAGGAAACCGCTTTTCAGTACCTAAAGGATAGGCTTTGCAGCGCACCTATTCTCTCATTGCCAGAGGGCACGGATGATTTTGTGGTCTATTGTGACGCATCGATATAGGGGCTTGGTTGTGTATTGATGCAACGGGATAAAGTTATTGCTTACGCTTCGAGGCAACTTAAGATTCATGAACGGAACTACACGACGCACGATTTAGAGCTGGGAGCTGTTGTTTTCGCGCTTAAGATATGGCGACACTACCTGTACGGTACCAGGTGCACAATTTACACCGATCACAGGAGTCTCGAGCATATTCTTAGGCAAAAGGATTTGAACATGCGTCAACGAAGATGGGTTGAACTTTTGAATGATTACGAATGCGCCATCAAGTACCATCCAGGCAAAGCCAATGTTGTGGCTGATGCCCTCAGCCGGAAAGACACTCTACCTAGACGCGTACGAGCCTTGCAGCTCACTATTCAGTCCAGTCTTCCTGCACAGATACGAACTGCTCAGATAGAAGCTTTAAAACCCGGAAACGTCAAGGCTGAAGCTTTACGCGGCTCAAGGCAACGAATGGAACAAAAGGAAGACGACGCATACTATGTGACGGGGCGTATTTGGGTCCCACTTTATGGCGGTTTACGAGAGCTTGTGATGGACGAAGCACACAAGTCTCGCTACTCGGTACATCCAGGGTCGGATAAAATGTACCAAGATCTCAGAACAACATATTGGTGGCCTAGCATGAAGGCCCACATCGCTACTTACGTCGGCGAGTGTTTGACATATGCAAAGGTCAAAGTGGAATATCAGAAACCAGCGGGCCTACTTCAGCAGCCCAAGATACCGCAATGGAAATGGGAAGAAATTTCCATGGATTTTGTTACAAGCCTACCCAGATCCCAGCGTGGGAATGATACCATATGGGTGATCGTGGATCGACTCACCAAGTCTGCACACTTCCTGGCTATAAAGGAAACGGATAAGTTCTCCATTCTCGCAGACGTCTACCTTAAAGAAGTTGTTTCGAGGCACGGGGTGCCCACCTCCATCATTTCGGATCGGGATGCACGATTCACGTCAGAGCTATGGCAAGCGATGCATAAATCTTTCGGCTCACGGTTAGACATGAGCACAGCGTATCACCCTCAGACGGATGGGCAGTCTGAGCGAACGATCCAGACTCTTGAAGACATGCTTCGGGCATGTGTTATTGATTTCGGCAACGGCTGGGAAAAGCATCTTCCTTTGGTGGAGTTTTTGTATAATAACAATTATCACACCAGCATACAAGCCGCTCCATTCGAGGCATTGTACGGACGTAAATGTTGGTCACCTCTCTGTTGGGCAGAGGTGGGGGATAGTCAGATCACGGGTCCAGAAATTGTGGTGGACGCCACAGAAAAGATTGCACAGATACGACAACGCATGGCGGCAGCACGCGACCGTCAGAAAGCCTACGCGGACAAGCGTAGGAAGCCCTTGGAATTTCAGGTCGGGGACCGGGTTTTACTTAAAGTCTCACCCTGGAAGGGTGTGGTTCGTTTTGGCAAACGGGGCAAACTAAATCCGCGATATGTCGGACCATTCGAGATCATTGAGAAAATAGGCAAGGTGGCATACAAGCTAAACCTACCAACTGAACTCGGTGCAGTTCACAATGTCTTTCACGTGTCAAATCTGAAGAAGTGCCTGTCAGATGAGACCCTCATAGTTCCTTTGAAGGAGCTCACCATCGACGAGCGGTTGCAGTTCGTCGACGAACCAGTTGAAATCACGGACCGGGATGTTAAGGTCCTCAAACACAAGAGAATCCCTCTTGTTCGAGTTCGTTGGAACTCCCGTCGTGGCCCAGAGTACACCTGGGAACGCGAAGACCAGATGGCAGAAAAGTATCCCCAGTTATTCGAAACCAACACAACCACTGCTGAGGCTGAAGCTACTACCACGGAATTTCGGGACGAAATTCCAGATCAACGGGGGGAGGATGTGACACCCCAAGATAACCAGTGAACAATGCAATCTATCTAGCTTCCTCAGTGGGTACGTACTAAATTTCGGGACGAAATTTCTTTTAAGTTGGGGATAATGTGACAACCCGAGTTTTCAAGTTCGTTATTCGACTTAACCTTGTACATACTTAATTTGCAAAGTGTGCCTTATATATCTATTTGAGATGCAATATACGTGTTATTCGTGACGTGTATATTATGTGTGTGTATGTGTATTACATAATATATGATTGTATAATTATTAGAATGAAACCTTTGGCCGAAAACCCTTTACTTACGAAAACACACCTCACGAAAACACTTCATGTGTTTTCGTCCAACATGTGCCCAACGAAAACCAAATGGGCCTTGGCCCACTGTTGATTTAGTATATGTTTGATTTCAAGACTTTACGTGATAACTTTTAATCGGCAAAACCCTAGAGCACCTCCCTAACTGTGACGGCAACTGCAAACCTACGGAGCCTTCGTTTACGATCAATTCATTAGCCTTCCATCTCGGTTAGTTGCACTGTCGTTTAAATGATGCATGATTTCATATTTGTATGTGTATGTGATTGATTGGATGCTGATGTTATGTGATGATGTTATACCTTTCCATGAATGATTTGGTAATTGTATGATGATCTGGACGATTTAGTAATTCATATGGTTCCATGAATTGTTGGAATTGGATCGATTTGCATGTTAGGGATCCGTATATATTCTGATGCAAGATCGGCTGTTTGATACTGTTGTCTGTGTTCGATTAATGTTGATGATCTTGTTATGTTAATGGTATGACAGTAAATTAATTGCAGATAATGATTCTATGTTTACACATATGCCAACTAGTAAATGATCACAACTTGCTGATATTGAATAATGATTTCATGATGAAGGCGTGGTTACTGTTAGATAGATTTTAGGTTTGGGATGTTGCAACTGATACGGATGATGGTGATTGATGGAGCCGACGAAAATACCCCCCCCCCCCCCCCCCGTCCAAACGAAAACACTACCTCGACGAAAACACTTTGGGATTTCGTTGCCCAAGTATTTTCGCTAACTTGGGGGATTTCGGCCCAAGTGATTTCGGCCCAAGTGATTTCGGCCCAAGAGATTTCGGCCAACAAGTGTTTTCGCTGTATTTGTGATTTCGCCCATTATCTTGCATGGTGGTTCTGTTAGCCTATTAACCCTGTTAAACTCATTGACTATGTAAAGTCATTAACTCAGTTAGTTATTAATTCTGGTAGATGTTAACTCTGTTAAGTTATGCATGTAACCCTGTTAAGTATGTAACTCAGTTAAATGTGTTAATCCTGTTAAGCTTGTTAACCTGGTTGTGTATGTTGATCTTGTTAAGCCTGATAACCCTGTTAAGTGTGTTATTGAATAACTATGTTAGATTTGACCAAGAACTCCGTCATGTGATGCGTAATGTATGAACATGAAATAACTGTTATGTGTTACATGACGATGATTACTTAAACACACTTGTGACATAAATGACATGTGAAATATTACGAACACGAATTGATTATATACACGTGCGTACTATAGGTCGTGATTGATTAATTGTGGGCGTGTAACCCTTTTAGCATACCGAGCAAACCAAGGTGAGTTCACACAGCCAAGGCATGGGGTTCCCGGGTGGGAATGGGATTTGAGGAATTATTGTGTATACTCAGATGATAGAACCGAACGATAAGATACGACTAGACTAGTAACACTTACTGAACTGATCTTCGCACACCTGCCAAGGGTTGGCCGCGATATTATGACTGACTTCGCACACCTGCCTTAGGAAGGCCGCGAACTAAACTTACTAATCTTCGCACACCTGCCTGGTAGGCCGCGATACTAATAAACCTAGTCTAGAATACTTGGGAGGAATATCCCCTAACATCTTCGCATACCTGCCTGGGAGGCCGCGATGGAAATATGACATATGATATAACGAACAAACATACTACTACTCACACTATACTATTACTGAACTATTAACTGTGAACTCGCTCAACTAGTTGTTGACTCTCTGCTGCATGCCTTGCATGACCTTAGGTACTTATGGAGCTTGCACTAGGAAGGAGCAGGTCGTTGTGGTGCATGGGTAGTGGATGCCATGTTAAAACGTTTAAACAATCAAACTTAATATTACTTTGGTTTACATTTCCATACTTTGGATTCTTATTATTACGCTTCCGCTATTGATACTATGTTTGGTTTAGAACATCAATCGTATTGATTTGGGTTTTACGAATTATCTTATTTATATTATGCTATGTTCAATATGATTGATGGCTTGATCCTGGTCATGTCACGCCTCCAAGCAGTGGTACTCCGCGTGTGGATTTTGGGGGTGTGACATGAAGGTTTCACGATTTACTATTATAAATAACGTTTTGTACAAGAAATCTCTTGCAGGTCCGTATCTGAGGTGCCTGGAGGATCCCGAGACCAAAGAGGTACTCCAGGATATCTACGAAGGGGATTGTGGTAACCATACTGGGGGCAGGTCTTTGTTCTCGAAGGTGTTGAGAACAGGATATTATTGGCCGACGATGAGAAAAGATGCTGCAGAATATGCTCGAAGATATGACGCATGTCAAAGGCATAGTAATATATTATATCAGCCTGCTGAACCATTGTATCCTATTGTTTCCCCTTGGCCGTTTATGAAATGGGGGATGGATATAGTGGGAAAGCTCCCAAAGGCTCCTGGAGGAAAGTTTTTTATGTTGGCAATGACGGATTATTTCTCCAAGTGGGTTGAAGTAGAAGCATTTGTTCAGGTCAGAGATCAAGAAGTGGTATCCTTCATAAAAAGGAACATCCTGACTAGGTTTGGAGTACCAGCTGAGATAATTTGCGATAATGGATCTCAATTTATAAGTAGAAGGACTACCGACTTTTGCAAGAGTTGGGGAATCAAGATGATCACGTCCACTCCGGTACATCCTCAAGCAAATGGACAAGTAGAATCCTCGAACAAGATAATTGTCAACAACTTGAAAAAGAGACTAGGGGCTAAGAAAGGAAGATGGGCAGAAGAATTACCCTTTGTTTTGTGGGCCGATAGGACGACGGTGAAGAGTGCAACTGGCCAAACTCCTTTCTCCTTAGTATTTGGAGCAGAAGCGGTGATCCCAACAGAAATGATGATACCTACGGCAAGATCCAATCTCCGGGATCCTGAGCAGAATCCTGAAGCTATGTGCCAAGAGTTAGATGCTGTAGATGAAACAAGAAATGCAGCAAAGCTATGGATGGCAGCATATCAACAGAGGATAGGGATGGGATTGGTACAGTACCCGTACCCATACCCATACCGGTACTAAAAATACCGGTACCGAATTTGAACAAAACTGGGTACCAAATACCGTACCAAATATATAGGTACGATACGGGTACGAGTACGGGTACTGGTACGGGTATTTTCGGTACAATACCCGCTTTGGTACCATTTTATTTTTATTTAGTTTTTGAGCACTTGTACGAGTACTAAATAGGTAAAATTGACATGAGTACCAATATAGTACGAGTACCAAATAGGTAAAATTACGAGTACCAATACGATACGGGTACCATATAGGTAAAATCAATACGAGTACACTATAAATACCATAATTCAAAATAAAACATAATTAAAAAAAACTTTTAAAGGTATACATAAAATTCGGTATCAGTACCCGTTTTTTACCCGTACCCGTACCCGTACCAATACCGAAAGTACCGAATACCAAAATCAATAAAACTGGGTACCGATACATGTACCAAATACCCAAAATCGGTACGGGTATAGGTACGGGTATTGGTACGGTACGGTACGGGTATGAGTACGGGTATTTGGGAAAAAAAGCCCATCCCTAACAGAGGATATCCAAAGCATATAACAAAAATATAAGGACTAGAAGGTTCCAGGTTGGAGATTGGGTATTGAGAAAGGCTTTCCAGAATACTACGAATCATGCTGATGGAAAGTTGGCTCCAAAATGGGAAGGACCTTATGAGATTGAATCAGAATCAGGAAAAGGAGCATACCGACTTAAGAATATGGAGGGGGATATGCTACCAAGATCATGGAATGTTGTACATTTGAAGCTCTATTTGAAGTGAGTTAGGAATTTGATTTCTAACTCAGGATGGTATGAATATTATCTCCTTGAATATGTTTAATGTTATTTATTGTTTTGAACCCCTAACTGACTTAAGCATCGGAGGGGTGTTAGCCAGGCTAACACCCACCTTAGCTTACAATTGTTTCGCAGAATATGCTTCGGGATATAGTTCCGGGATACACGTTCATGATACTTCGAAAGATTAGAGGATTAGCCCTCTCTCTCACGTTTAAGGGATCCTGATCCCTTCAAAGGTTTAAAGGTATTCACCTTTCTCGCGAAGTGGGTTTAAATACCCCGCCTGGAGCGCAAGTTATCCAGGGATAGTTCAAGGTGGCGGGACCAGTTCATGTAAAAGTGGCTGACAATTTCGTTACTGTTGGCTATACCCTGGATCCTTATGGTATACGAGGATTGATCACCCTCTCTCGCGAAAGGGTATTTTCATACTCTCTTAGGTTTAAAGGTTTTCACCTTTCTAAGTCTTGGAGTTTATACACTCCCGCCTGTAGCGCATGAAAATTTGGGATTATCCCCAGGATACTAAGGATTTATCTCCAGGTTGTTTTCGGGTTTTACCCCACTAACACAAGAACTGTCTACGCAGTTAAACATAAATCTAAGCATTTTTTTCTAAGTGTTGGAAGATTTCGTGCACAGGGGACATTTCTCCTAAGGCGATTATGTAAGGCACAAAGAGTCAGGTTTGAACCAAGTGTACAAAGACTGGGGACATCTTGGTACAAGGAATTACAAGAAGGATTGAAGTTTGAAACTAGAGTTACACTCTATTCCTGGTATGATCTTTCCTTTGTGAATCTTACACAACTTGATTGAACTTTTGAAAGCATGTTTAAAGTTTAAGTATCCTGATCAGGATATATCTCTAGGATATATTCTAGAGATATATTCTCGGGATATGATTCAGGATATTTGGTTGGAACCTTTGGGATGCAATACTTGGGTTTAAAAATCAGAGTTAGATTTGTTTATAAATTATGAGTAAACTATCTTTTTCCTTTGAAAACATTATTCGAATTAGTTGAGATTTTGAAAAATAAACTATCTTGAGAAACTTTGTCCAAATTGTTTGGATATTGAGAAGTCTTATTTTACGAAAGTCTGCATAGGATATTGTTTTGGTCAAAAAATCAGATGAGGATAATGCAACCAAACTCTTTGTTACGGGGTATGATGCTTGAAATGAGGTACAACGATAAGGATCACTTAAATGTAAATTGCACAAGTGACACAAAGATTTATACGAGGAAAAAGCCCTTGATCAATGAATGATCTCCGGCATAAAAAACCTCGGGTGATGGAAACTACCGACCACCAACTTCAAATTAACCAACAAATGTTTACAACTTCGGATAATAACGAGCTAGGTACAACGATCACTATGGTGTAACGTGCAAGAATGTGTGAAAACTGTTAAGTGTTTTGTTGTATGCTCGAGAGTGCAGTTGTACGAGTGTGTGTCACACCCCCAAAATCCACACGCGGAGTACCACCGCTTGGAGGCGTGACACGACCAGGATCAAGCCACCAATCATATCGAACATGTAATTAATAACAAGTAAAAGTAAATGCAAACCAAACATTCAATGCGATAGGTGTTCAAAAGATAGGTATAGTTTCAAAGTGTAGCGGAAGCATAAGTATGTAAACCCAATGTAAATCATAAGTTCAAATGTTTAAACGTTTAACATGGTATCCACGATCCATGTCCCACAACGACCTGCTCCTCCCTGTGCAAGCTCCATATGCACCTAAGGTCCTGCAAGGCATGCAGCAGAGAGTCAACAACTAGTTGAGCGAGTTCACAGTTAATAGTTCAATAATAGTAATGGTATAGTAAGCATTGCGTTCATTCATTAAGTCATGTATCGTAATAGTTCATATCGCGGCCCTCTAGGCATGTATGCGAAGATTAGGGAAAGTTCCCAAGTATTCTAGACTAGGTATATTTGTATCACGGCCACCCGGCATGTGTGCGAAGTTTAGAGTATAGTTCGCGGCCTTCCTAGGCATGTGTACGAAGATTAGTCATATTATCGCGGCCAACCCCGGCGTGTGTGCGAAGATCAGTTCTATATGTATCACTAGTCTAGTCGTATCATATCAATAACCCTTCCTCACCCGAGGACCATATAACTAAGTTCCATAAGCTAGGTAAGTACAAGTAAATAATCCAAACCCATTCCCACCCTGGGAACCCCATGCCTTGGCTGTGTGAACTCACCTTGGTTTGCTCGGTATGCTAAGTATGTGCTCACAGTTAATCAATCACGTCCTAAAGTACGCACGTATACATAATCAGTTCGTATTCACGGGGTTCACGTATAAGCATATTCGTAGAAGACATCACATCAAAGATCACCAAGTAGCACACAACACGCATTCATGTTCATTCGAGTTGTGTTCAACAGTTAACGGCGGTTATTTAACTGGGTTAATTCTTAATAGAGTTAAGTTAAGTTAGTGTGCAGTTTACCCTTTCGGCGAAACACCCCTGTTTCGCCGTGAGTCCCTCCCGACGAAACACTTCCGTTTCGTCACCACTGTTTTGTCGCTAAAGGCTTCGGCGAAACACTTTGTGTTTCGTCGTGTCTGATTCGTCAAGGTTGGTGCCGGCGAAACACTTGTGATTTGCCAAAAGTGTTTCGTCGCCCGGTGTTTCGTCGAAACACCAGTTACGTCACATACATTCAGTTACAGAATTATTACAGGAAAAACCCTAATCATGCTAACAGCCGTCATTAATCATCATCGATCATCATCATCAACAATTCATGTATATTCAATCAATCATAATGGAACCAAACGTTTATCTTAACAGTTTATTCATATCCGAACACAACAAGAACACAAATCACCCTGTCAATCAGCCTATATCATCGAGACATACGTACAAGGATAAATCTGATGATTGTGATCTAGAAGAATAATCAGAATCCATACTAACAATCACTAACATGTATAACCATTGCAAGATTCATGAAACCCTATTCAACATCAAGTTTCGCATAAAGTTACGTAATCGATTTAATCATGCATAACCAAATCAACATCATCATACTCATATTCGTTCCAGAAATCAAGCATAACACAGACATGAATCGAGTGGTTAAAGAATCATGAAACCGAATTAATATACAACCGACTAACCGAAATAGATGGAATGATTGTTTGATCTCTAAGGAGGCTTGGGGAATACACACAGCTGCCGTCACACTTGGGAGAGTTCTAGGGTTTCTGTTTTGCCAAAAGTGTGACGAATGAACTGGTTGATTCGCTACATACCCGTCATTACGTGTTGGGCCCTTAATGGGCTTCGGTGAAACTGGGCTCGGCGAAACACATCTGTTTCGTCGAGATTGGGATCACGAATCAAGCTTCTGTTTCGTCGAGTTGATTCGTGAAGGTTATACAAGACTTAGCTAGTTCGAGTGTGTACTAACAGGTTCACATTAAATCATTAACACATAACATGCAATACTCACAATACGTTTCATTATAACATAACGTGCACAGTTACAAGTCAAACAAGTCAAACAACTACACAGTCAAAGTCAACGTGCATGAAATGCGAAAGTGAAAGTCGGAAACTCGAGTTGTCACATTATCCCCAACTTGAAAGAAATTTCGTCCCGAAATTTAGCATGCGGTTACTGAGGAAGCTAGGTAAGTTGTATCGTTTACTGGTTTTCCTGAGGTGTCACATCATCCCCCCGTTGATTTGGAATTTCGTCCCGAAATTCTACAGTAGTAGCTTCAGCCTCAGTAGTGGTTGCATTGGTTTCGAATAACTGGGGATACTTGAGTTTCATTTGATCTTCACGCTCCCAGGTGAACTCTGGGCCGCGACGGGAGTTCCAACGAACTCGTACAAGAGGGATTCTCGTGTTCTTGAGGACCTTAACATCCTGGTCCGTGATTTCAACAGGTTCCTCGACGAACTGCAACCGCTCGTCGATAGTGAGCTCCTTCAAGGGAACTATGAGGGTCTCATCTGACAGGCACTTCTTCAGATTCGACACGTGAAAAACATTGTGAACTGCACCGAGTTCAGCGGGTAAGTTTAGTCTGTAGGCCACATTGCCTATTCTTTCTGCAATTTCGAACGGTCCGACATACCGTGGATTAAGTTTTCCCCGTTTTCCAAAACGAACCACACCCTTCCAGGGTGAGACTTTGAGTAAAACCCGGTCCCCGACCTGAAATTCCAATGGCTTCCTATGCTTATCCGCGTAGCTTTTCTGACGGTCGCGTGCTGCCGCCATGCGTTGCCTTATCTGTGCAATCTTTTCCGTGGTGTCCACTATAAGTTCTGGACCCGTGATCTAACTATCCCCCACCTCTGCCCAACAGAGAGGTGACCGGCATTTACGCCCGTACAATGCCTCAAATGGAGCGCGGCTTGTGTGCTGGTATGATAACTTTTATTGTATGAAAACTCCACCAAAGGGAGATGCTTTTCCCAGCTGTTGCCGAAATCAATAACACATGCCCGAAGCATGTCTTCGAGGGTTTGAATCGTGCGCTCAGACTGCCCATCCGTCTGAGGGTGATAAGCCGTGCTCATATCTAATCGAGAGCCAAACGCCTTATGCATTGCTTGCCATAGTTCTGATGTGAATCGTGCATCGCGATCCGAAATGATAGAGGTGGGCACCCCGTGCCTTGAGACTACTTCTTTCAAGTATATGTCTGCTAGTGTGGAAAACTTGTCTGTTTCTTTGATTGCCAAGAAGTGAGCAGACTTGGTGAGTCGATCCACGATCACCCAGATAGTATCGTTCCCACACTGGGATCTAGGTAGGCTTGTAACAAAATCCATAGAAATTTCCTCCCATTTCCATTGTGGTATCTTTGGTTGCTGAAGTAAGCCTGCTGGTTTCTGATACTCTGCCTTGACTCTTGCACAGGTCAAGCACTTGCTGACATAGGTAGCGATGTGGGCCTTCATGCTAGGCCACCAATACGTTGTTCTGATGTCGTGGTACATTTTATCCGACCCTGGATGTACCGAGTAGCGAGACTTGTGAGCTTCATCCATTACCAGCTCGCGTAAGTCTCCAAAAAGTGGGACCCAAATACGCCCTGTTACATAGTAGGCGCCGTTTTCCTTCTGTTCCAATCGTTGCCTTGAGCCACGTAAGGCTTCAGCCCTAACGTTTTCTGGTTTTAATGCTTCTACCTGAGCATCTCGTATCTGTGCTGGAAGACTAGACTGTATGGTGAGTTGCAATGCTCGTACGCGCTTAGGTGTAGTGTCTTTCCGACGGAGGGCGTCAGCCATAACATTGGCTTTGCCTGGATAGTACTTCATAGCGCATTCGTAATCGTTTAAAAGTTCGACCCATCTTCGTTGACGCATGTTTAAATCTTTTTGCTTAAGGATATGTTCGAGACTCCTGTGATCGGTGTAAATTGTGCACTTGGTACCGTACAGGTAGTGTCGCCATATCTTAAGCGCGAAAACAACAGCTCCCGGCTCTAAATCGTGCGTCGTGTAGTTCCGTTCATGAACCTTGAGTTGACGAGAAGCGTAGGCAATAACTTTATCCCGTTGCATCAATACACACCCAAGACCCTGTATCGACGCATCACAATAAACCACAAAATCATCCGTGCCCTTTGGCAATGAGAGAATAGGTGCGCTGCAAAGCCTATCCTTTAAGTACTGGAAAGCGTTTTCCTGGGAATCTCCCCAACGGTAGGTGACACCCTTCTGTGTCAGTAGTGTAAGCGGTTGTGCGATCTTTGAGAAGTCTTGGATAAACCGTCTGTAGTAACCTGCCAAACCCAAGAATTGGCGTATTTCCGTTGGTGTACGAGGTGCAGGCCAATTCCTGATTGAATCTACTTTGGATGGATCAACATGAATCCCATCCTTGTTTACCACATGGCCTAGAAAGTGGACTTCACGAAGCCAGAAGTCGCATTTTGAAAACTTAGCGTACAGTTGCTCCTTTCGAAGAAGTTCCAAGATAAGACGCAGGTGCTGCTCATGTTCCTCCTGACTCTTGGAGTAGATCAGAATGTCATCGATGAAGACAATCACAAACTTGTCTAAGTAAGGCTTGCACACTCTGTTCATTAAATCCATGAAGACTGCCGGTGCGTTCGTTAGCCCGAATGGCATGACTAGAAACTCGTAGTGGCCGTAACGAGTTCTGAATGCTGTCTTGGAGACGTCCTCATCCTGGACTCTCAGCTGATGGTAACCTGACCTTAGATCAATCTTGGGGTAGTAGCTCGACCCTTGCAACTGGTCGAATAAGTCGTCTATACGCGGAAGAGGATAACGATTCTTCACCGTCACCTTGTTGAGTTCCCGGTAATCTATACACATCCTGAAAGTGCCATCCTTCTTTTTCACGAATAACACTCGAGCTCCCCAAGGCGAAGAGCTTGGACGGATAAAGCCCTTTTCCAAGAGCTCTTGTAGCTGCTTTGACAGTTCTTCCAGTTCAGTTGGAGCTAAACGATACGGTGCTTGAGCTATTGGTGCTGCTCCTGGTGCTAGCTCGATTTGAAACTCGACCTGGCGATGAGGAGGTAAACCATGTAAATCTTCAGGGAACACCTGAGGGTAGTCAGATACCACTGGAATATCTTCCAATTTTTTTTCCTTTGTTGATGCATCAGTAACAAGTGTCAAGATGGCAGTGTGACCCTTCCGTAACCATTTCTGAGTCTTCAAGAAAGAGATGATGCCAACCACAGCACCACTCTTGTCGCCTTGAATTTCGAGAGGTTCCTTGCCCGAACGAGGAATGCGAACTATCTTTTCCTTGCATAAGATTTCTGCCTGCTGTCGGGACAGCCAATCCATCCCAATAACAATGTCGAAGCTTCCCAAGACTATGGGAATAAGATCGATGGAGAACGCTTGACCGACTAAAACAATATTACAACCCCTGACTACATGTGTGGCTTCTAGACTCTTACCATTAGCTAATTCTACGACATGTTTGGTGGTTAAGAGTGTTGGTGCACGTTTTAACAATTTACTCACTTTCAAGGATATATAACTTGTATCCGCACCGGAATCAAACAAAACAGTAACATAAATGTCGTCGAGAAGAAACTTACCCATAACCACATTGGGATCATTCCTTGCGTCGCCCTGACCCAGCACAAAAGCACGACCCCGAGCTTCGTTGCCGTTGTTGTTGTTGTTTCCCCCATTGTTGTTGTTCCCATTGCCCTGGTGATTGTTGTTGTTGCGGTTCTGGTTCTGGTTCAACTGGGGGCAATCACGCTTAAAATGACCTTCAGCCCCACACTGGAAACATCCCCGGTTTCCTCGCTGTGGCTGCTGCTACTGGTTCTGTGGAGCTGGTGATGGGAGTTGCTGATTATGGTTCGCAGGTCGCGCACTCCTGTAGTCTTTAGCTTCATGCCCTAACTTGAGACATCTCTGACAACGTTCCTTACGACACCGTCCACTGTGGTGTCTGTTGCACCTATTACATAGTGGGTGAAATCCCTGATATCCACCCTGCCCCTGACTGCCTGATGATTGCTGACTCGGATTCTGGTAGTCATTTGTCTTGCGCTGCTGTGCTTGAGACTGAACAGAAACTGATCCCTTGCTGGAATCCCCATCCCATTTTCTCTTATTATCGCTGGGTGTAGCAGAAGTAGCAGCTGGAGTGGTAGCACTGATGCGTTTTGGCAGCTTGTTCTGTTCCACTGCTTGATCGGTAAGTCGATGAGCAAGACGCTGGATGTCTTGGATATTGTCGAGGTTAGCCGATGTCACATGGCTCTGAATCTCGGATGCTAGACCCTTGAGGTGCAACTCGATGCGCTTGATTGGAGGGTCCACCATGGTTGGACACAAGATGGCCAGTTCGTTCGACCATTTCGTATAGGCTTCAATCTCTGACCCCATCATTTTCAGATGATAAAGCTCCACTTCCAACTTGTGGATGTCATCGCGTGTGCAGTATTCCCTTTTGATCAGTTCTTTGAATTCGTTCCAAGGGGTGGCGTTAGCAGCTGCCAGCCCTAGAATCTGAACTTGCGCGTTCCACCAGGTTAGCGCAATCCCTTCCAACGTGCCAGTGGCGTACTTGACCCTACGAGCCTCAGGGCATTCACACATTTCGAATACTGACTCTAGCTTCTCAAACCAATGGAGTAGTCCCACTGCTCCCTCTGTGCCACTGAATGTGCTTGGACGACAGTCCATGAAGTTCTTGAATGTGCAGACAGGTTGTGGAGCGTTTTGACCTATTGTGCATAGAATAGGACAATATTAAATACAAAGGTTGATTTAGGAATGTAAGATTCAAAGATCCTAGTGTGTATCCCATCCGTAGGGTATACTACCTGCTTGTGCAGCTGCAAGTGCCGCAGCTACTTGTTCGTTGATAAGAGCCGTCAACTGGGCTTGAGTCATGTTCACACGTCCAGACATGATCTTCATAGTAAAAGTAGATTAAGTGAGAATGGTTCGCGAGTAGTGCGATGACAGAAGAGTGTAAGCACATATGTATTCCCAAGTAATAACGAATAGTAGGTAATGTCATCTAAGCATACTACGAGCAAAGTTCTATGTATTTCTAGCAAGCAGGTAATAAACATAAACCTTATTACCTAGGATGTTGAGTCTTGCACGTGGAGCGAAGCGTCGTTGTGGATCGTTGAGAGCACTGTTCTGGTTATAGTCTGGTTTTAATAAAAAGGGTTTTCCCATATTAAAACCAAGTTCTCTATAACCAATGGCTCTGATACTAATTTGTCACACCCCTAAAATCCACATGCGGAGTACCACCGCTTGGAGGCGTGACACGACCAGGATCAAGCCACCAATCATATCGAACATGTAATTAATAACAAGTAAAAATAAATGCAAACCAAACATTCAATACGATAGGTGTTCAAAACATAGGTATAGTTTCAAAGTGTAGCAGAAGCATACGTATGTAAACCCAATGTAAATCATAAGTTCAAATGTTTAAACGTTTAACATGGTATCCACGATCCATGTCCCACAACGACCTGCTCCTCCCTGTGCAAGCTCCATATGCACCTAAGGTCCTGCAAGGCATGCAGCAGAGAGTCAACAACTAGTTGAGCGAGTTCACAGTTAATAGTTCAGTAATAGTAATGGTATAGTAAGCATTGCGTTCGTTCGTTAAGTCATGTATCGTAATAGTTCGTATCGCGGCCCTCTAGTCATGTATGCGAAGATTAGGGAAAGTTCCCAAGTATTCTAGACTAGGTATATTTGTATCGCGGCCACCCGGCATGTGTGCGAAGTTTAGAGTATAGTTCGCGGCCTTCCTAGGCATGTGTGCGAAGATTAGTCATATTATCGCGGCCAACCCCGGCGTGTGTGCGAAGATCAGTTCTATATGTATCACTAGTCTAGTCGTATCTTATCAATAACCCTTCCTCACCCGAGGACCATATAACTAAGTTCCATAAGCTAGGTAAGTACAAGTAAATAATCCAAACCCATTCCCACCCTGGGAACCCCATGCCTTGGCTGTGTGAACTCACCTTGGTTTGCTCGGTATGCTAAGTATGTGCCCACAGTTAATCAATCACGTCCTAAAGTACGCATGTATACATAATCAGTTCGTATTCACGGGGTTCACGTATAAGCATATTCGTAGAGGACATCACATCAAAGATCACCAAGTAGCACACAACACGCATTCATGTTCATTCGAGTTGTGTTCAACATTTAACGGTGGTTATTTAACTGGGTTAATTCTTAACAGAGTTAAGTTAAGTTACTGTGCAGTTTACCCTTTCGGCGAAACACCCCTGTTTCGCCGTGAGTCCCTCCCGACGAAACACTTCCGTTTCGTCACCACTGTTGTGTCGCTAAAGGCTTCGGCGAAACACTTTGTGTTTCGTCGTGTCTGATTCGTCAAGGTTGGTGCCGGCGAAACACTTGTGATTCACCAAAAGTGTTTCGTCGCCCGGTGTTTCGTCGAAACACCAGTTACGTCACATACATTCAGTTACAGAATTATTACAGGAAAAACCCTAATCATGCTAACAGCCGTCATTAATCATCATCGATCATCATCATCAACAATTCATGTATATTCAATCAATCATAATGGAACCAAACGTTTATATTAACAGTTTATTCATATCCGAACACAACAAGAACACAAATCACCCTGTCAATCAACCTATATCATCAGACATACGTACAAGGATAAATCTGATGATTGTGATCTAGAAGAATAATCAGAATCCATACTAACAATCACTAACATGTACAACCATTGCAAGATTCATGAAACCCTATTCAACATCAAGTTTCGCATAAAGTTATGTAATCGATTTAATCATGCATAACCAAATCAACATCATCATACTCATATTCGTTCCAGAAATCAAGCATAACACAGACATGAATCGAGTGGTTAAAGAATCATGAAACCGAATTAATATACAACCGACTAACCGAAATAGATGGGATGATTGATTGATCTCTAAGGAGGCTTGGGGAATACACACAGCTGCCGTTACACTTGGGAGATTTCTAGGGTTTCTGTTTTGCCAAAAGTGTGATGAATGAACTGGTTGATTCGCTACATACCCGTCATTACGTGTTGGGCCCTTAATGGGCTTCGGTGAAACTGGGCTCGGCGAAACAAATCTGTTTCGTCAAGATTGGGATCACGAATCAAGCTTCTGTTTCGTCGAGTTGATTCGTGAAGGTTATACAAGACTTAGCTAGTTCGAGTGTGTACTAACATGTTCACATTAAATCATTAACATATAACATGCAATACTCACAATACGTTTCATTATAACATAACGTGCACAGTTACAAGTCAAACAAGTCAAACAACTACACAGTCAAAGTCAACGTGCATTAAATGCGAAAGTGAAAGTCGGAAACTCGAGTTGTCACAGTGTGTGTAGCCAAAATTATCCAAGTGTTTTAACTACTAGCTCGTTACCCCTTTAAAAATAGAAGTTAACTATGCTAACTAACTATCCGCAATTCGTGCCATGCTCCCACGTTCTCCACAACGTCCATTTCCAGTCAAACATGTGCGAAATAACCGTGGAATATTCCTTAGTAAGGTTGCCAAGACCAAATCCAACTTGTTACTTCTGCAAAGCAATACAAAATTTAAATAAATAATCGTTAGTATGAGGATCCTTAAGGTGATCCATGATCCTGATCCTGAAGCACTTCTGAGGATCACTATCTATCACAGAAGCAAGGATCACTAATAGGATAACACATGAGTATCACAGGTCATATAAAAATCCTGCCCTAACAATTGCCCCCAAAATATAAGGAGTAATTATGTCATATAAACGAGTTATATTTTGCTGATCTTATCCGCAACTAACTAACGGATATATAGCCGTTGTAATCGAACTCTCCGTTGCAATCCTGACGTCAGAGAAGTGACTACCCTGCAAAATCATGATTATAAATAGGAGATAGAGATACGATCAATTAGCATTTAAATTTCGGAGATACTCCCTTTATAATCTCATCCGAAGATCAAACAGGTATTCTCTCTTCATCTTCTTCCTTCTCTTACTCTGTTCTATTTCTTTTTCCATCATCTCGCCAAAAATGTTGCTCCGGAATTCTCCTGCTAAGGATCACCAGAAAAACAGCCCTTTTAAAAGTCAAGGAATCATCACAGATTCCGCAAAGGAACGCTGCTGTTTCACTGATCCTCAGATCGATAGGATCCGCTATTGCTTCCCTGCAGATACCGTATTTAAATCCTTCGATCCCACTGCCCTGAGCGATCACATTTCTGAAACATGGGTTGCCTTCCCTGTTACTCCGTTCACCATAGGATACACCTATCCTTTCCCGGCCTTTACCTAGTCTTTCTTCTCTCTAACTGGCATCTCTTATATCCAAGCCATGCCGATGATCTGGAGGGTTTTGAATACCCTTGAAAGGATCATTGAGCAGGAGGGGATTGACCTAGGGATGTCAGAGCTGGGAGACATGTATGATCTCACTAACTTTGGATCCCACCAGTATTTGTTCAAACGTAGACCTGGTGAAGAACACCCAATCTTTAAAGCCACCAAGAATGACACCAACTGGAAACGGCGTTTTTTCTTTGTCAGAAGAGATACTATCCCCAATGGAAAGGATCTACCAAGAAAATGGGCCACCCATGGTAGGATAGAGGATCCTGAGAAGGATCACCAGACAGTCTCCTTTTGTATGAGGATCACTAACACCCTTTTATTCTTTGTTATGCAGCTGTTACCGTCTCACACCTCAAACTGTCTCCTGCTGCCAAAGAGAGGCTTGCCGCCTTTAGAAGACTCAATCCTGAAATAAGATCATTCAGGACAACCACCCAGGATTCACAAGAGGTATCTTCAGGTTCTGTCACGATGTCAAGTAAGTATCCTGTTAAAAATTCTAATAAATAGTTAAATATAAGTAGGATAAGGATACTTATCTCGTTTTGTTTGTGCAGGCGCTGGAAAATCCTCAAAGTCCGCCTAAAAGTTCAGTGTCACTGATCTTGCCAATGTCAGATCCTCCAAGAAGAAGACTCCTGCTAGCCCAACTGCTTCAATCCCCAAGGCACCTTTCAAAGGAAGGGGAGGCAAGAAAAGAAAGGCCTCTGAAGCTGAGGATCTGCAAGGTCTGCCCTTGATCCGCCAACAATTCCTTGAGTACTTTAATGAGGTAAGGATCACTGTCCCTGCTTGTATATCCTGCTTGTTTGAGGATCACCTGGTCTTGAACTATCCTTTATCCTCTTTGCAGAAATTTGCTGAGATTGAGGATTACGTGGGCAACCTTGAGGATCACGATAGGAAGATTGCTGACCTTCAACAGGTTGCACTGCTTAAGGATCTCAAGATTGCCGACCTCCAGAAGGATCTCCAGAATGCCAAAAACGAGACGGCTAAGGTGTTGATCAATGCTGACTATGAAAAGCATGAGATCACCGAGGATGCCAAAGTCTCTGCCGCCATAGCAATGTAAAAGACCAAACTGCAGATGGCCTTGGAAGCTCAGGATCCTGATTTTGACAGGAGCAACTGGGATGTGGAAGGCTGGAAGGCAAGGCTGGCTGAGCTGGACGATGAAGAGGAGGCTTAAGAGATTCTGACGATTGAGGCTGGGAGCAGTGGCAAGGATCAAGGTGGTGATCCAAGTGGATCCGGAGGTGGTGATGCAGCGAAGGTCTAGGCTGCGTGATTGGGCAATGATGGACACTTCTAGACATAGCCGGAGCCCAATTTTTTAGTTTGATGGTTGTTTTTGTTGAACAATTATTGGTTTGTACTTGAACAATAGTCTTAGGGTTAAGGATCCAGGATCCTTTAGACAATAGGTAGGATTGCAAATGGTGGAGGGATCCTCTGTTTGGGGGATGAAGCCATTGTGATCCTGCCGCCTTTTAATTACCTGCATGCTAAGACCGCACAAACAATGGACACCCGTTGCCAACCCATGTGGACGGGCCACGTTTTGCTGGTAGAAACGTGGGTTGGCAATATTGACAACTTTTGGTGATTTAATCTTTGTTAATAAAATAACTATAATCTTTTTTGGCTTATCTTGTGTTATTATCCTTGTTTGTCTTTTTAGTTTTCAATTGTTTTGTTGTATACTTGTCTAAATAAGAAATCTTGAATAAGTTAGATTGAAAATATTTAGGATATGATCCAGGATCATATATCCTATAGTTCAAAAATCCCAAAAAGTAGTATATTTTAAGGATCACAAGTTTAGTTGTCAAATTACAAGGGTTATTCAAATAAACATTGAACAAAATTAAAATAGTTAAGGATCATACCTGAGGATCCAAGTTAGGATCCTAACCCTTAATACCATAACGAGGATAACTATGAGACAAACCTTAGATAGAAGTAAGGATCTAGGATCCTTGGTTGTTTAACTTCAAGGACCTGAAATAGAACGTAACTTAACTTGGGACTAAGCCAATATAAGATAAAAGTTAGCAACTGGGGACAAGCCTAATGATAACTGGGGACAGGCCCAAGGATAACTGGGGACAAGCCCAAGGATAACTGGGGACAAGCCCAAGGATCGTATGTAAACTGGAGTATGGCCCTAACTGGTGACTATCCAAACTTAGTGACATGAAAATGCCAAAACGTTAGTTAACGTGAAAACGTTAGAAACCTTAGGAACGGATGTATGGTACGTCTACCATTATACGTAGGATCCTAGGTATAGCCAGTACAATGGAATTATCATCCCCTAAAGCGAGTACTGGTCCCACTGCCATGAACTATACCAGGATTATCATGCGCTACAGGCAGAACTGGGGTCAAGCCCAAATAACTGGGGTCAAACCCAAGGAACAGATTGCTTCTGTGGATAATCAACATTTTGCTAAGGATACCTGAACTTTCAAAACTCAGAATCACGTGAGAGGTGGATAAAGGACACATGATCCTTATCCTTATATGAGAAAATAAGGAAATGAAATAGTTTGAGATTAGGATATTACCAAAGTAAGGATCATCTGTTCTATGAGGATCCTGCTCACATGAAATATTTCTTCAAATGGACAGTGACACCCCGGGGAAAATCAGTAAACGATACAACTTACCTAGCTTCCTCAGTAACCGCATGCTAAATTTCGGGACGAAATTTCTTTTAAGTTGGGGATAATGTGACAACTCGAATTTCCAAGATTTCTATTTCGCATTTATTGCACGCTCAGTTATTGTTTAGTTGTTTATTTGCACAAATAATTGGCTATGGAACTGTAACGTTTTAATACAATGAAGTGTATTGTGTGATTATGCATGGTTATGTGTTAATTTGGAAAGACTTGTCAAATATGTGAACTTGGTGGTGAAACTGTGAAATTGATGTGAGATGGTGTGCTTGTGTAAGATATAGTAATTCAGGGTGTGTAGAGTAATTAGTGAAAAATAAACTATACTTAACCCTAATCCCTTTTTCACTAATCATTTTCACAAAAACCAAAGCACGTACTGTACTCTCTAAATCCCCTAGCAATCATTATCACCATCATCATTGGCAAGACATTCATCACTTTTGTTTCCACATTCTCTCTAGAATCATTCAAGTTAATTGTTTATTGATCATTGTAATACTTGTAAACCCTAATTGATTGCTTGATTTATCAATTCTTGATTCATGATTATGTGTTCATGAAAACCCTAGTTCTTTATATGATGGTTCTGTATTTACTGAATTGAATCTTGATTATTGTGTTATGATGATGATTAGTCATGAAAGCGATGGTTTGATGAAAAGATATGCTTGATATGTTGAAGTTGTTAATTGTTAAAGTGATTCCTGTTATGCAATGTACGAATTAGGGTTCCAGATCCTATGAATAAGAGAATGTAACTGTTACAATTGTGATTGTGATTGTCTGAGTTTTGATATGATATGTTAGTCTGACCTTTGAAACAATTGCATATGTCCGAGTTTCTTGTGAGCCACTCTAGTCTGATCTTTTGTAACATGATTGTGAGTCCGAGTATTTAAGAGGGAATGTATCTGAACTTTGTGAGCCTAAACCCTTGTCCGACTTTTCTTTAATCAAAGGGGTCCGACCTTTGATTAGTGTGGTGTGTCCGAGTTTCTATATGTTGTTAGTCCGAGTTCTTGAGTTGTGATGTTTGGTCCGACTTTCAAACCCAAGAGAAGGGGGTCCGAGTTTTGATCCCCACTCCCCTTGGTCCGACTTTTGACCCATGTCTTCTTGTCCGACTTTTGACCCCCACCCCCCCCCCCACATGTCCGAGTTTCACAAGGGGGTGTGTCATTGTCTGAGTTTTGTGACTTGTTACTCATGAGCCGACTTTTAAACAGGGGAAGCCCCCCCCCCCCCAACACTTGTCCGAGCTTTTAAGAAGGGCAAGGCCCTGTCTATTTTGTGCGTGATTAATATGAGGCCATGTATTGTATGTTAATTTATGATTGGATCTGTTAGATGTGTATGCTACTGTGTTTAGCCACAAACTCTGATTAAGCTTGATAACGATGTTAATATGTTAAGTATGTTAACGTTGGCAATTAGGTTAAATATCCACGATAGATTAAACAGTGAAAATCAAAGACGTGACGCATGAATTATGTGAATACGATTAACTGTTTACGTGATGTATGATTCTATATAATCGCATGATACGGAATGCAACTTTATGATCCCGTATGTATGAACATTCGATGTGATATCAGA
Organism: Helianthus annuus; assembly: GCF_002127325.2. Taxonomy (NCBI): domain Eukaryota; kingdom Viridiplantae; phylum Streptophyta; class Magnoliopsida; order Asterales; family Asteraceae; genus Helianthus; species Helianthus annuus. The sequence goes on along the minus strand of NC_035441.2, from coordinate 103,758,563 downwards.
CTGTACACAATAAGCACACAAAACACAGTTGCTTGAATGCCAATGATTTGCAAACCTTAATTTGATGCAAACACTTACATCGTATCATGTGCAACATATCCTAGGTCGTGTGTAACGGACTTAGACATTTAATAAACCCTAGAAGCAATAACATACCGAGCAAACCAAGGTGAGTTCACACAGCCAAGGCATGGGGTTCCCAGGGTGGGAATGGGATTGATTTATTTATTTGTACTTCTCTAGATAATGGAACGTAGTGATATGATCCTCGGGTGAGGAAGGTGATTGGTTAAGATACTGCTAGACTAGTGATGCTTTTAGAACTGATCTTCGCACACACGTCGGGATTGGCTGCGATAATATGACTGATCTTCGCACACATGCCAGGGTTGGCTGCGATAATATGACTGATCTTCGCACACATGCCAGGGTTGGCTGCGATAATATGACTGATCTTCGCACACATGCCAGGGTTGGCTGCGATAATATGACTCATCTTCGCACACATGCCTAGGAAGGCTGCGAACTATACACTAAAACTTCGCACAGGTGCCCGGTGGCCGCGATACAAACATACCTAGTCTAGAATACTTGAGAATTTTCCCTAATCTTCGCATACATGCCTAGAGGGCTGCGATACGAACTAATACGATCCATGACTTAAGGAACGAACACAGGGCTTACTATGCTATTACAATTACTAAACTATTAACTGTGAACACGCTCAACTAGTTGTTGACTCCCTGCTGCATGCCTTGCAGGACCTTAGGTACTTATGGAGCTTGCACAGGAAGGAGCATGTCGTTGTGGAGCTTGGATCGTGGATGTTTGTTAAAGCATTTAAACATTTGAACTATGATATACACTGGGTTTTCATACTTATGCTTCCGCTACACTTGATACTATAATTATGTTTTGAACACCTATCGTATTGAATGATTGGTTTGCATTTATTTTACTTGATATTAATTACATGTTCAATATGATTGGTGGCTTGATCCTGGTCAGTCACGCTCCCAAGCGGTGGTATTCCGCATGTGGATTTTGGGGGTGTGACAGATTGGTATCAGAGCCATTGGTTATAGAGAACTCGGTTTTAATATGGGAAAACGTTTTTATTAAAACCAGACTATAACCAGAACAGTGCTCTCAACGATCCACAACGACGCTTCGCTCCACGTGCAAGACTCAACATCCTAGGTAATAAGGTTTATGTTTATTGCCTACATGCTAGAATTGCATAGAACTTTGCTCGTAGTATGCTTAGATTTCATTGCTCACTACTTGTTATTGCTTGAAACACCTGTGTGCTCACTCTCTTCTGTCATCGCACTATTCGCGAACCTCTCTCACTCATGTTCTCCTTGATATCAAGATCATGAGTGGACGCGTTAACCTAACTCGAGCCCAGTTGGCGGCTTCGATCACTGAACAAGTTACTGCAGCACTCGCAGCTGCCCAGGCAGGAGGTGTAACCTGCCATCACCACTTACTCTAGGATCTTTAGATTCTACTCTCATAAACCAACACTCGTGCTCAAGTATGTTTACTCTTACGCACACGACAGGTCAACACGCTCAGCCACCTATCTACACATTCAAGAACTTCATGGACTGTCGACCAAGCACGTTCAGTGGCACGGAAGGAGCAGTGGGACTACTCCATTGGTTTGAGAAGCTCGAGTCAGTATTCGAAATGTGTGAATGCCCTGAGGCTCGCAGGGTGAAGTACGCCACTGGCACTCTCGAAGGAATAGCGCTAACTTGGTGGAACGCGCAAGTACAGATTCTAGGGTTGGCAGCTGCTAACGCCACACCTTGGGAAGATTTCAAGGAACTGATCAAACGAGAATACTGCACACGCGATGACATCCACAAGTTGGAAGTGGAGCTTTATCATTTGAAGATGACGGGGTCAGAGATTGAAGCTTATACGAAACGGTCGAACGAACTGGCCATCTGGTGTCCAACCATGGTGGACCCTCCGATCAAGCGTATCGAATTGTACCTCAAGGGTCTAGCCTCGGAGATTCAAAGTTATGTGACATCAGCCAACCTTGCTACTATCCAGGATGTTACTCATCTTGCTCATCGCCTCATAGATCAGGCAGTGGAACAGAACAAGCTGCCTAGACGCATTGGTGCTACTACTACTACTTCTGCTATTCCCAGTGACAACAAGAAAAGGTGGGATGGAACCTTCAGCAAGGGTTCAACTTTAGTTCAGTCTCAGGCACGGCAGCGAAAGATTGATGACTATCAGAGCACTGGTCAGCAATCTTCTGGTAGTCAAGGGTTGTAACCTCGTCTTAGTTGGTCAGACACTCTCCATCAACCTCATTCCCTAGTCTTGGGTAGTTTCGACATCGTCATTGGGATGGATTGGTTATCCCAACAGCAAACGGAGATCCTATGCAAAGAGCAAGATTGTTTGTATTCCCCGTTCTGGTCAAGAACCTCTCGAAGTTCAGGGCGACAAGAGTGGTGCTGTGGTTGGCATCATTGTCACACCCCCAAAATCCACACGCGGAGTACCACCGCTTGGAGGCGTGACATGACCAGGATCAAGCCATCAATCATATTGAACATAGTGTATAATAAATAAAGTAGTTCGTAAAACCCAATTCAATACAATTGATGTTCAAACCAAACAAAACATAATTTGAGTAGCGGAAGCATAAGTATGTAAACCCAATGTAAATCATAAGTTCAAGGTTTAAATGTTAACATGGCATCCACGATCCATGTCCCACAACGACCTGCTCCTCCCTGTGCAAGCTCCACATGTACCTAAGGTCCTGCAAGGCATGCAGCAGAGAGTCAACAACTAGTTGAGCGAGTTCACAGTTAATAGTTCAGTAATTGTAATAGTATAGTAAGCATTGTGTTCGTTCATTAAGTCGTATATCGTATTAGTTCATATCGCGGCCCTCCAGGCATGTATGCGATGATTGGGGAAGTTCTCAAGTATTCTAGACTAGGTATGTTTGTATCGCGGCCACCCGGCATGTATGCGAAGTTTAAAGTATAGTTCGCGTCCTTCCTAGGCATGTGTGCGAATGCTTAGTCATAATATCGCGGCCAACCCCTGGCGTGTGTGCGAAGATCAGTTCAATGAGCATCACTAGTCTAGTCGTATCATATCAATAACCCCTCCTCACCTAAGGACCATATAACTAGGTTCCATAAGCTAAGTATGTACGAGTAATCAAACCAAACCCATTCCCACCCTGGGAACCCCATGCCTTGGCTGTGTGAACTCACCTTGGTTTGCTCGGCAGATACACAAAAGGTTTCTTGAACTAAAAGTGGTCAACCACGTCCTAACAGGGTTACCATACAAGTCAGGTTTTGACTCAAGTATTGCACATAGGTTTACACATAACTAACAGGTTTCAAGCACGTATGGATCATGGTAAATAGTTAACAGCCAAGTAGCATAACATAATCGGCGTGTGCGATTAAAATAAGCCCAATAGTAATCGGCCCAACATTTAAATAAACAATTCAACTTGTGCGATCCAACAGTTCATGTGCGACTGAGGATGTCTTGTGCGGCTGGCACTTGTGTGATCGGATCAGGTCTTGTACGACCTGATCTTGTGCGACAAGACTGCTTGTGCGAATGGATTAAATATCCGAAAATCATGCATGTCAATTATAGGAAAAATCCACAGTTACCAATCATGCATTAAATTAGTCAAAATAGTTAAACAGTTTCCTATTTTTATGGTTTACCAATTAACAATTAATCAGTTTCTAAACTAACAAAAATCGATCAAACAAGGATTCCAAACATCAATTCTTATGAACCCTAAACATGCTTCAAGAACACATCCTATTAACATTCAATCGGACCTACCCTATGATCTCGGTTTCATACACATCAACTATTAATGATTTAATACACATCCAATCATAAGATATCATTAACTCATCATGAAATCAATTTCGAAAGCAAGACATGATAATCGATTACCATTATCATACATATATCCGATTCATATGAACAATATCTAACACACATATGTAAAAGCCGATTTCATGAACACTATACTCAACTCTTCGGATTCGAATCAAATACATATATGATCGATTACATTCATCTATGCTTAATCACATATTATTCAAAACAATCATAACAATGCATCATCAATCATATCGAGCATATGTAACACACATCATAAAACTATCAAACAATAGTTAACATACTAACCGAATAGAATGGGAACGAGAATTGATCTGAACACTATGAACTTCGATGATGTGTGTGGTTGCCTTCAAGTTCGTGAGAGAGAGAGAGAGGAGAGCCAGGGTTTGTAGGTTTGTTTGTTTTTGGTAAAGTGTGAGATGGGTGCTAGTGCCCCATGTGTTATTCGACTAAGGGGGGATGGGCCGAACCCACACTTGGGTTGCCCTAAGAGTCCGAGTACAAGTTGTGTAGCCCGAATGGCTTATGCGGTCGAGTGTGTGTTGTGCGCTTATCAAACATACATTCACAAGCACGTATTAACATAACATTCGCATAAATATTCACTTTCATAAAAGTCACATATCGTACACATACGTTACATCAAAGTACAAAGATCGGTTTGGAAATACGAGTTGTCACATTATCCCCAAGTTGAAAGAAATTTCGTCCTGAAATTTAGCACGTACTTACTGAGGAAGCGAGTTAAGTTGCATGGTTTTCCTGGTTTTCCTGGGGTGTCACATCCTCCCCCCGTTGATCTGGAATTTCGTCCCGAAATTCCGTAGCTTCAGCCTCAGTAGTGGTTGTACCGGTTGCGAACAGTTGGGGATACTTTTGTTTCATCTGATCTTCGCGTTCCCAGGTGAACTCTGGGCCGCGACGTGAGTTCCAACGAACTCGAACGAGAGGTATCCTAGTATGCTTGAGGACCTTAACATCCCGGTCCGTGATTTCAACAGGTTCCTCGACGAACTGCAACCGCTCGTCGATAGTGAGCTCCTTCAAGGGAACTATGAGGGTCTCATCTGACAGGCACTTCTTCAGATTCGACACGTGAAAAACATTGTGGATTGCACCGAGTTCTGCTGGTAGGTTTAGTCTGTAGGCTACCTTGCCTATTCTTTCAGTGATTTCGAACGGTCCGACATACCGCGGATTGAGTTTGCCCCGTTTGCCAAAACGAACCACACCCTTCCAGGGTGAGACTTTGAGTAAAACCCGGTCCCCGACCTGAAATTCCAATGGCTTCCTACGCTTATCCGCGTAGCTTTTCTGACGGTCGCGAGCTGCCGCCATACGTTGTCGTATTTGTGCAATCTTTTCCGTGGTGTCCACTATAAGTTCTGGACCCGTGATCTGACTATCCCCCACCTCTGCCCAACAGAGAGGTGACCGGCATTTACGCCCGTACAATGCCTCAAATTGAGCGGCTTGTATGCTGGTGTGGTAGGTGTTATTGTACGAGAACTCCACCAAAGGGAGATGTTTTTCCCAGCTGTTGCCGAAATCGATAACACATGCCCGAAGCATGTCTTCTAGAGTTTGTATCGTGCGTTCAGACTGTCCATCCGTCTGAGGGTGATATGCTGTGCTCATGTCTAGCTGTGAGCCAAAAGCTTTGTGCATTGCTTGCCATAGTTCTGAAGTGAATCGTGCATCGCGATCCGAAATGTTAGAGGTGGGCACCCCGTGCCTTGAGACTACTTCCTTCAAGTATATGTCTGCTAGTATGGAAAACTTGTCTGTTTCTTTGATTGCCCGGAAATGAGCAGACTTGGTGAGTCGATCCACGATCACCCAAATAGTATCGTTCCCACGCTGAGATCTAGGTAGGCTTGTAACAAAATCCATGGAAATTTCCTCCCATTTCCACTGTGGTATCTTTGGTTGCTGAAGTAAGCATGCTGGTTTCTTATACTCTGCCTTGACTCTTGCACAGGTCAAGCATTTGCCGACATAAGTGGCAATGTGGGCCTTCATGCTAGGCCACCAATACGTAGTCTTGATGTCGTGGTACATTTTATCCGACCCTGGATGTACCGAGTAGCGAGATTCGTGAGCTTCATCCATCACGAGTTCTCGTAAACCGCCATATAGTGGGACCCAAATACGTCCCGTTATGTAATAGGCATCGTCTTCCTTCTGTTCTAGTCGTTGCCTTGAGCCGCGTAGGGCTTCAGCCCTGACGTTTTCTGATTTCAATGCTTCTACCTGAGCATCTCGTATCTGTGCAGGAAGACTAGACTGAATAGTGAGCTGTAAGGCTCGTACACGCCTAGGTGTAGTATCTTTTCGACTGAGGGCGTCAGCCACAACGTTGGCTTTGCCTGGATGGTACTTGATGGCGCATTCGTAATCGTTAAGTAGTTCAACCCATCGACGTTGACGCATGTTCAATTCCTTCTGTCTGAAGATATGCTCGAGACTCCTGTGATCGGTGTAAATAGTGCACTTGGTACCGTACAGGTAGTGTCGCCATATCTTGAGTGCAAAAACAACAGCTCCCAGCTCTAAATCGTGTGTCGTGTAGTTCCGTTCATGAACCTTAAGTTGGCGTGAAGCGTAAGCAATGACCTTGTCGCGCTGCATTAACACACATCCAAGACCCTGGATGGATGCATCACAATAAACCACGAAATCGTCCGTGCCCTCTGGCAATGAGAGGATAGGTGCACTGCAAAGTCTATCCTTTAAGTGCTGAAAAGCAGTTTCTTGATTGTTGCCCCAACGGTAGGTGACACCCTTCTGTGTCAGTAGTGTAAGCGGCTGCGCAATCTTCGAGAAGTCTTTGATGAATCGTCTGTAATAACCTGCCAAACCCAAAAATCGGCGTATTTCTGTTGGAGTACGAGGCTGTCACACCCTGGCTTTGCGGAAGCGTGGTTAATTTGGTGTGACTTCTTAATACCATAGCTTAATCATAACAAAGCTATATGAATTAAAAAATATGCAAGATCATCCATTAAAATAAAAATACCATAACATTGTCTTAACGGGGTAACACCCTATCAACCATAAACTTGTCCAAACATTACAAACACCAAACATAACATAAACATGGTTTAAGGACTGTGACTTGTCCAGGAAAGAGTCACATTCCCCAAACCTGGATGACCTCGGTGACTAATGCAGCGGAAAACATGCCATACCGTGCCAGATCTTTAATTCCCTGAAATACATGTAAGTTGAAAAATCAACAATAATGTTGAGCGAGTTCATGTGTAAGTGAGTAAATAAACCTTTGTATTTATCAAAAATCCTGGTATGTAGCAAATAAGGAAAAAGAGATCACCAATGGTTTGCAAGGCCATTGATATGTGTGAAGTGCAAGTAGGAAGACTCAAACCTAGCGGATTTATGCGTCGGGCACTAAGTCACCCCGAGGTCCGTTATGCTGGACCTGGGGCTGGGCTCGCTACACCCAGATAGATCTACCGCTCCTGTCCCTCGGTCCTACCATGAGGATTAATGGCCTCAAGTTTCCGCCTACCCACTCACATGATCTAAGTAACAAACCTCCTTACGCTAACCATACCATGTATAAAGTATTAATAATCAATGTAACATGTATTTCACCCCCGCAGTTTAGAAAACTGAAAACAGTTAAGAGAAAAGGGGGACATGAACTCACAGTCAGTGCGTCGCTATACCAAGTAATCCGGATGTCAGGCAGCTGTGCAACGACCTACATGTGCTAATTCTATTAGACGGATGGCCGTGCCTTAGCTTTATAGTTTAAGTTTTTGGGAAATAGTTAGACAACTATTTCGTGTTTATATTTTGCATGTACTTGGTAATTAATCTCCTTCCCAAGGATGGGGGATTTAATACATGTGTATTTGTATTATATCATTAAGTCCCACTTAATATATTTTTACTTCTACTTCCAAAATATAGATATTTTTCTCAAAAATATTATATCTTCACTTTCCATAATACTTCCAAAATAATGCGTAAGTTACGTTTTAGTAATCGTGTGGTAATAATAATTACCGTTGTAACTTATATGTTTGTCGTGTAAGCGTTTGTATTATTTTGGATTCGTCAACGTTTGCAAATATTATTTTTACTCTAAAAATAACATTTATATATTTTCACAAAATAGTCATAAACAGTGTGATGAAAATATATTTACCGAATAAATATTTATCACGTTTAGCTTTGTGAAAATCCCACCTCCGATTATTTAGTAAATAAAGTCATGGCGAAATATATTTTGAAAACATCTCAAAAATAGTTCTAACACTTGTAAATACTTCTAAGTGTTAGGTTTTAGAAAAATTTCGCCAGAGTTTCCCCTGTAACTGGAGGTGGCCACGCTTTCAAGCGTATCATTTTCTTTTACAAAATCATTTCAACACTTCTTTAAATCAACCAAATAAACTCCCGACGCATCGAACTAGTCGACAAGTATGTAAAATCGCATAATCACATGAACTTGTGGTTTTTCTGAAAACTATAGTGTCGATCCCGTTATATTTGGTGGATCTTTGTACAAAATAGTTTAATCTCGTAAAAACCTCGTTTTTAGAATAAATCATCCTTTACAACTTTCCGTCATCTTTTACAAAAATTGTTATTTTGCTGAAACTTTTCATTTCACAAGTGTTTATACACTTGTGGTTTGCAAAAATCATATTTGTTAGTGTGTGATCCGACTTTTATAAAACATGATTTTCTCGACACTTGGTTCTACGAAAATACCACTTGCAGATACGTAGATCCGCTAGTTTTAACTACTATTTTACAAGTAAAAACACTTTTACACAAGTTCATGTTTCTCGTGTGGTAGAGTTTCACCTTTTAACCCTTGTACCGATAGAAATAAGCTTATGTCAAGATTTATGATCTCAACAAAGTCGGGTTAAACGATGATCCGAGCCACCACAACGTAGATCGGGCCTAAATAATCACCATATTTAAACACTACAACTTTTACACAACTTATGATCTTTTAACCAACAAGATTCATGTTTTAGTAAACTTTAAAGATTCAAAAGATAAGTTTTCGACTTTTAACCGTTGCAAATCTTATTAACCACTTTAGATATGTTCGAGAATGAGTTTTAAGCATTATACCTCTAGCTCGGGGCTAGGGAAGAATCTAGGCGAAAATGTGGAGGATAAAAGCAAGATGACGAGGTCCTTCCACTTCCGTTTGCTCCAAGACTCCTAATACGTGACCTTGAACACTTGTGTATGCTTGGGATGGAGAGATCAAGACTCGAAAATGGGTGGGTGATGAGGGGAGTGTTCGGCCGAGAGTTTGGAGGCAAGAGAGAGTGAGAGTTTTTGGTGATTTGTGAAGTGATAATCTCATGTGTAATCACTTGTATTTATAGACAAAATTTAGGTGCTTAATCCATAGGTTAATGTGTCTTCTTGATACTAGACACAATCCAATAAAATAATCAAACTTCTACTTCACTTGGTCACAATGTGACCGATCGGCCCAAGGGGGGGGGGTCCCTAGTTCGATTTTAACCATATGGTTAGTGTTTAGTTGTGTTAAACCAAGTTAGTTTAGGGGTTAACTTAGTTAGTTACATGTTGCGCTTTAACGCGGGTGTTAGGGTAATCAGGGACCCTAACTGACTCAGAAAAAGATCAATAATATTATTGGCCATATTTTCATGTTCCGGGTTTAGTCCGGTTGTTCGGTTGGATGGTAATCCGTTAAAGTGCTTAAGTAAGCTTTTAAGCGTCGTTAATAATATTTTTAGTGACACTATTTATTCTACAAAGTGTCAGAAATATTTTCCTCATGTTTTGGCACTTTATCAGTTAGCCAGAAGCTAGTATGTAAATAAAAGTGCTGTGTTTCGTGCTTAGAGTACGTTTAGGCACATCCAATCATTATATCTTATTCTTAGTGACGCAATTCTACAACCCTTGTATCCCTACACTCACTATGGGTGTAGTAAAATATTTCTGGCTCATACAGGCCCTTAGAGGCAGTGTCTGCCTGATGCTGGCTTTATCAGCATGTTCAATAGGTTATCCGTTCTAATGCTACTGTGCTTTAGTGCATCATGTTTGTCACTAAGGTTCAACTTGTAAATAATGTAGTGACGGAAATCAAAGTATGATGCAGGAATATACAAGTACTAGAAATCAAGTAGCAGTTCGTCAGCAATTTCAGTTAAGCACAGTAATTAAGCAGCCATTATTTATTAATTAAATCATACGGATACCTGGTTTAGTGAGGGTTGTCACATTCTCCCCCCGTTAGAAAAATTTCGTCCTGAAATTTTAAGCTCTGCTTGTAGAAGCAGGGTTCTCAGGAAATAGATGGGGGTATTTCTCTTTCATTTGGTCCTCACGCTCCCAGGTGAATTCAGGACCATGTCTAGCATTCCAACGAACTTTGACGAGCTTGACACCGCTCCGGCGGGTCTTGTTAACTTTCCAGTCCGTGACCTCAACAGGTTCTTCAACGAAATGGAGCGTGTCGTCAACATGAATTTCGTCGGTGGGAATGGCAACGGTAACTTGAGTTGGACTCTTCTTCAGATTGGATACATGGAATGTATCGTGAACACCATTCAGTTCAGCAGGTAAATCCAACTTGTATGCTACTAACCCGATTCTCTCCAAGATCTTGAACGGTCCAATATACCTCGGGTTCAACTTTCCACGTTTCCCAAAGCGTGCCACACCCTTCCAGGGTGATACCTTCAACAAAACCATCTCACCAACCTCGAACTCTAGAGGTTTCCTGCTTCGATCCGCGTAGGCTTTTTGCCTGTCACGTGCCGCACTGATGCGGTCTCGTATCTGTGCGATCTTATCTGTGGTTTCCTGTACCATTTCAGGGCCAACCAACTGTCTATCACCTGCGTCAGCCCAACAAAGCGGCGATCTGCACTTGCGCCCATATAAAGCTTCGAATGGCGCGGCACCAATACTGGTGTGGTAGCTGTTGTTGTATGAAAACTCAACCAAAGGCAAATGCTTATCCCAGCTACCGCCCAAATCCATAACACATGCTCTTAGCATGTCTTCCAAAGTCTGTATCGTCCGCTCGCTTTGGCCGTCGGTCTGCGGGTGAAAAGCAGTGCTCAGATTCAACTTTGAGCCAAAAGCTTCCTGGAAGGATTGCCATATCCTTGACACGAACCTTCCGTCTCTATCAGAGATAATCGAGAGAGGTACTCCATGACGTGTAACAATCTCTCTCATGTAAATTTCGGCCAGTTTGCTCGTATTATCCTTCTCTCGGATAGCTAGGAAGTGTGCTGACTTCGTTAAGCGATCCACTATGACCCAAATAGTGTCATGGCCTCTTGGCGTTCTTGGCAACTTCGTAATAAAATCCATAGAGATTTGTTCCCACTTACACTTGGGAATCTCTGGTTGCTGCAGAAGTCCCGAAGGCTTCTGGTATTCCGCCTTAACCTTGGCGCAAGTTAAACATTTGCTCACATAAACATCAACATCGCCTTTCATCCTAGGCCACCAATTGTAATCTTTAAGATCCTGGTACATCTTATCCGCTCCAGGGTGGATAGAGTACCGCGATTTGTGAGCTTCATCAAAAATAACCTCTCTTAAACCACCAAACAGAGGAACCCAAATCCTTTTCTCAAAACACAACGTTCCTTCCCTGTTTGGTACCAATAACTTCTCCATCCCACGGAGATACTCTTCTTTAAGGTTTCTTTCCTTGAGAGCTTCTTTCTGCGCGGCACAAATGCGTGAGGAAAGATCGGTCTGAATGATCATCTCCAAAGCCCTAACCCTTATGGGCTTGATCCTCTCTTTTCGACTTAGGGCATCGGCGACCACATTCGCCTTCCCTGGATGATACTTGATCTCGCAGTCGTAATCATTCAACAGTTCTACCCATCGTCTTTGCCTCATGTTCAACTCCTTCTGGTTGAATATATGTTGGAGGCTCTTGTGATCTGTGAAGATTGTGCACTTCGTACCATAAAGGTAGTGTCTCCAGATCTTCAAAGCGAAAACCACTGCGCCTAACTCCAAATCATGTGTGGTATAGTTCTTTTCATGTACTTTCAGTTGGCGTGACGCGTAGGCAATAACCTTTTGGTGTTGCATCAACACACAACCCAATCCTTGACGCGATGCGTCGCAGTATACCACAAAATCATCGGTACCTTCCGGTAGAGCTAAGATTCGCGCGTTGCAAAGCTTATCCTTCAATATCTGAAATGCTTCCTCCTGTTTGATTCCCCAATCAAACTTCTTGTCCTTCTGCGTGAGGAGCGTTAATGGTTGAGCGATCTTTGAAAAATTCTCGATGAACCTTCGATAATAGCCAGCCAAACCCAAGAATTGCCGGATCTCGGTTGGCGTCTTTGGCGTTCCCCAATCTTTGATCGCCTCGATCTTGGTGGGATCCACGTGGATTCCATCTCCATTCACCACGTGCCCAAGGAATTGCACTTCTCTTAGCCAAAACTCGCACTTAGAGAACTTGGCGTACAACTGTTCCTTCTTTAGCAGCTCCAGAATGGCTCTTAAGTGCTGCTCGTGCTCAGCCTTCGTCTTTGAATAAATCAAAATATCATCGATGAATACAATCACGAACTTATCCAAGTACGGCTTACAAACTCGATTCATCAAATCCATGAATACTGCAGGTGCGTTTGTCAAACCAAACGGCATAACGAGAAACTCGTAGTGTCCATATCGAGTTCTGAAGGCTGTCTTCGGGATACTTTCTTCCTGTATCCTTAACTGATGGTATCCAGATCGAAGATCGATCTTTAAATAGAAGCTTGAACCTTGAAGTTGGTCAAATAGATCATCGATTCTTGGCAGGGGATACCTATTCTTGATCGTCAGCTTGTTCAACTCTCTGTAGTCAATACACATACGGAAACTACCGTCCTTCTTCTTGACAAACAAAACTGGAGCTCCCCAAGGCGAGAAGCTTGGTCGGATAAATCCCTTGTCTAACAATTCTTGAAGTTGTGTTGACAGTTCTTGCATCTCAGACGGAGCAAGTCTGTAGGGTGCCTTAGCCACAGGCGCGGCGCCTGGAACTAAGTCAATGCGAAACTCCACTTGCCTTTGAGGCGGCAAGCCAGGCAAATCTTCTAGAAAGACTTCTGGGTATTCCCTCACGACAGGGATGTCTTCGATCTTTGGCTCAGCAGCCTTCTTATCAACAATGTGTGCCAGAAAGGCAGCACATCCCTTTTGCAAACACTTTCTTGCCTTCAGGCAGCTAATAATCCTCAACGGTGTCTCACGCTTCTCTCCGTGAACAACAATGGTCTCACCATCATCGGTCGGGATACGAACGACCTTCTCATGACAAACTATCTCGGCCTTGTTACTCGATAACCAATCCATCCCTACTACCACGTCGAAGCTTCCCAACTGGACTGGTAGTAGATCTAGAGCGAACTCACGCTCTCCCAATTCGATTACGCAACCTCGAATCACTTCATTAGCTTCCACTAACTTCCCATTCGCTAATTCGATCGAGTACGGAATATCTAACTTACTAGCGGCTAAACCAAGCATATTCTTAAATTCTAACGACACGAAGCTATAATCGGCGCCAGTATCAAATAAAACGGATGCATAGCGTTGGTTTACAGGGAACGTACCAGTGACAACATTGGGATCCTGGCGCGCTTCCCTTGCTTCTATGTTGAAAACCCTTCCGCGGGCTTGGTTCAATTCCGGGCAATTCCTCTTGTAATGCCCAACATCACCGCAGTTGAAACATCTGGGCCTCTGCCCATTTCCACCAACGTTTCCAGCTTGATTGTTTCCCTGATTACGATTCATGGCGCCCACTTGGTTTGCATGATTGACCCGATACCCATCACCTCCATGGTTTCCTTGGGGGCGATTCCCATTACCACCACGATTATTCCTATTCCCAGATCCTCCTTGGCCTCCCTGGCCAGCACTAGCCCAACAAAAATCCTTCGTATGACCAGTCTTCCCACATGATTCACAAACTCTTAACCTCTAACGACCAGAGTGATGTCGTTGGCATGAGTTGCACTTGGGCTGTGCACCCATATATCCCTTTCCTTTCTTCCTACCAACTGTATCCTGAGCTGGCGCGCTCTGCTCTCCTTTCTTAACCACCACCCCGGTGCCCTGCTTGAAGTTTGAAAACTTCCTCTTGTTTCCTCCAGATGACTCCACATGAGTCTCCTTCTTCTTAGGTTCCACTTCATCAAACTTGTTCAAACGAATTGCCTCCTTTGTAAGAGCCACACTCAAATCAATGGCTTCAGTGATAGTTGCAGGTTTGGAGGAGGTCACCATGCTGATGATTTGAGGAGCTAATCCCCAAATGAAGCGTTCAATTCTCTTGAACTCAGGTGTAACCATGTAGGGTACCACATGCGACAAATCGTGGAACCTTTGAACATACTCAGCTATCTTAGGACCTTCCATTTTTAGATGCCAGAACTCGGTCTCCAATCTCTGAATTTCAGCGCGGGAACAGTACTTCTTGCGCATGAGTTCTTTCAGCTCGGTCCAAGTCAGCGCGTAAGCAGCAGCTTCGCCAAGTGTTTGGACTTGTAGATTCCACCATGATAGGGCTCCATCCAAAAATAGCCCTGAGATGTAAGTGACTTGTTGATCCAGCGCGCATTTGCTCATGCGAAGTACGGATTCTGTTTTCTCAGCCCAGCGGACGAAAGCGACTGCACCTCCTGTGCCATCAAAGTTTACGGGCTTGCAGTCCAAGAACTGTTTGTAGGTGCACCCTGCACATACATTATAACGCATTATTGGCATTAGCACTCTTGCTAAGGATATCCATTTAGGTCATGGTATGTCTTAATGACTTAGGGTTACCATGAGGTGGATTGTTGTTGTTGCCCGTGTTGCCAGAGTTGCTTCCACTCATTCCTCCTTGAGAGGCAGCATATTGAGCAATAGCTGCAGCAATGACTTGCTGTAGTTCGTCCTGAGTCGTAGGCATTGGCTGAGGTTGACATCTTGGCGGCATCTTCTAAAGATGTGTTTACGTCGGTCAGGCCATAGTAACGTGTACGTATATAGTAATAGTAATAGCACATAACATCTCATGTTATCAATACTTCACAAATACTAATCACACAACATCCCATGTCACAAATATTATACACACAACATCCCATGTTATAAAATATACACAACATCCCATGTCATAATAAAAATAAGCAATCAAGCGAATCAAATATGATGAGAATACTGCGATTGCCATATATATCGAGACCACAACGTAAGTGTATCAGTACATCACTGTGTCATACATACATCAATCAACTAGGGGCTACATCACCCCTGTCCAAAAGCTATATCAAATCAGTGTCAAATACATCAAATACATCAAGTATGTGTCAAAAGTCAGTATCATCATGTAGTCTCCAAAATGCTGTGTAATCAAAAGCAATCGCGGTCCTCTCACCAACGTCTACACAAGCAGTACTGATGAGCTCTATACAGATGGCGGCGGAGGAGGGGGAAAGTAAGTGTAAAGCAAGCGGCGTAGCTGAAGCCAGTCCTCCTCCATAGCCTGCTGAGTGCGAATGACAGAGGCAACCTGCTGCTCTAGTGTAACAAGACGAGCAGCAAAATCTGGGGGTAATAATCGACATGGCTGAAGAGGAGAGTGTATCTGACCATGGCATGAACATGGTGGCAGTTGTGCTCTCTCGAGCTCCTGGAGACGCTGCGTATGTGACTCGTGCTGATGAACGAAGGACATCAAAACGTCCTCTATAGTGTGTCCCACATGAAACGGATGGTACGGATCAGTAGGTGGCATGGCTGGTGGTGTCGACCAAAGCAAAGGCTCACTGGTGGGGTCAAATGGTGCCACATGAAATGGTGAAGTAGAGGGTGGAACAGATGACATCTGGGGCATGAAGGGAATAGACATCGGTACGTGCCCAAAAGGATGGGCTGAAGAGCCCTCTCCAGGCCTCGCTGGAGGTACAAACTGAGGAACCTGAAAAGTAAAATCAACAGGTCGTGTAACAGGGATCTGAGGGGGCAAGGGTGGAACGTCCTCATCAGCAGGTATCCAACCGTGCTGAGCATCCTCATCGGGTGGATCCATGTGGTCTGCAAACAGTGCGTGCTCAGGCTCGAGTGGAACGGGATCAAATGGGGGAGCAACAATAGGATCAACTGGTGCAACGTGATCAACAGGTATATCAGCAACAAAAGGTGGAGGAACAACAGGATCGACAGCAACAACATGATCACCCTCCAGATGATCATCAACGGGTGGGTCAGCTAGAACGGGCTCAACTGGGATGCCAGCATGTACGGGGTCATGCTCGGGCATAGGATCTAGAGCAGCTGCCTGCTCAGGAGCTAAGGCAGGCTCATGGTCATCAAAAGCCATATCAAGGTCGAACTCAGGATCAATAGGGTCAACTGGATCAGCGGGATCCTCCATGAGCTGGTCCATCGGGATAAACTCAATGTCGTGATCCGGGTCGAATCCCGGAGGAAAAATGGGATCAGAATCCTCTATGTCGTCATGCTCAAATGCAAAGCTCGGAATAGGTGCAGCTGAGGATGCCTGGTCAGGATCCGAGTCTTGTGCAAAGTGTTGTGTGCTCACCTCGTGAGAAGGTGCGGAAGCCACAGACTCAAAGGAGTCTGGGACTGGTGAATGTGCGGGTGAGTCCTCAGCAGGGGCATCAGCGATCATCAGAAGATCGCCAGCTGGAGGTAGGGCTGCGTCCGGGATCTCATCCTCTATAGGCTCATCCTCAAACAAATCGATATCGCCGTCAGCCTCGGCGTCAAGTAGTAAGTCATATGCAGGATAAACAGCTAAAGGTATAGGAGCCGGAATCACAACTAGAGGTAAGTACTCAGCAGGGGGGCCATCCGCAGGCTCATCAGCACCCTCGGGTAGTGCGAAGGGCTGGAAATCGTCGTCATCCGTGCTGGTGGAATCAGATGTATGCACCTCATGCTCCGAAGATGGGAGGTCATCAGATACGATAGGTAGGGGTCCGGTGGTGTCCGAGTCACCAGTGCCGGTTGAGTCCATGTGTCTGTAACACAAGCACGAATATGCACAAATAATCAGTCATACAATCAGGTAATCACATAAGCTACCAAGTAGGATATCACATAATTCTCCTAGTCCCACTAGCCTCCCAGCCTCCCAGACTACTTTTCCTAGTCCCACTAGCCAATTCTCCCAGCCTCCCAGACTGACTCCCTAGTCCCACTAGTCAATTCTCCCAGCCTCCCAGACTGACTCCCTAGTCCCACTAGTCAATTCTCCCAGCCTCCCAGACTGACTCCCTAGTCCCACTAGTCAATTCTCCCAGCCTCCTAGACTGACTCCCTAGTCCCACTAGACAACTACCTCGATCCATTAGATCGAGCCTCGGCCTCCCAGACCGAGCCTCAGTCTCCCAGACCGAGCCTCAGCCTCCCAGACTGAGCCTAAAAATAATAAATAAAATGCGCTCAACATTTGTTTATAAAAAAGGTTTTGGATCTGGACTTAAGTGGTATGCAGTAAAAAATGTTTTCGTGAGAGCCCTAGTGATCATAGTCTAGACTCGAGAAGGAATCCTAGTTCGCTATGAACAGAGCTCTGATACCAAGCTGTCACACCCTAGCTTTGCGGAAGCGTGGTTAATTTGGTGTGACTTCTTAATACCATAGCTTAATCATAACAAATCTATATGAATTAGAAAAAATATGCAAGATCATCCATTAAAATAAAAATATCATAACATTGTCTTAACGGGGTAACACCCTATCAACCATAAACTTGTCCAAACATTACAAACACCAAACATAACATAAACATGGTTTAAGGATTGTGACTTGTCCAGGAAAGAGTCACATTCCCCAAACCCTGGATGACCTCGGTGACTAATGCAGCGGAAAACATGCCATACCGTGCCAGATCTTTAATTCCCTGAAATACATGTAAGTTGAAAAATCAACAATAATGTTGAGCAAGTTCATGTGTAAGTGAGTAAATAAACCTTTGTATTTATCAAAAATCCTGGTATGTAGCAAATAAGGAAAAAGAGATCACCAATGGTTTGCAAGGCCATTGATATGTGTGAAGTGCAAGTAGGAAGACTCAAACCTAGCGGATTTATGCGTCGGGCACTAAGTCACCCCGAGGTCCGTTATGCTGGACCTGGGGCTGGGCTCGCTACACCCAGATAGATCTACCGCTCCTGTCCCTCGGTCCTACCATGAGGATTAATGGCCTCAAGTTTCCGCCTACCCACTCACATGATCTAAGTAACAAACCTCCTTACGCTAACCATACCATGTATAAAGTATTAATAATCAATGTAACATGTATTTCACCCCCGCAGTTTAGAAAACTGAAAATAGTTAAGAGAAAAGGGGGACATGAACTCACAGTCAGTGCGTCGCTATACCAAGTAATCCGGATGTCAGGCAGCTGTGCAACGACCTACATGTGCTAATTCTATTAGACGGATGGCCGTGCCTTAGCTTTATAGTTTAAGTTTTTGGGAAATAGTTAGACAACTATTTCGTGTTTATATTTTGCATGTACTTGGTAATTAATCTCCTTCCCAAGGATGGGGGATTTAATACATGTGTATTTGTATTATATCATTAAGTCCCACTTAATATATTTTTACTTCTACTTCCAAAATATAGATATTTTTTCTCAAAAATATTATATCTTCACTTTCCATAATACTTCCAAAATAATGCGGAAGTTACGTTTTAGTAATCGTGTGGTAATAATAATTACCGTTGTAACTTATATGTTTGTCGTGTAAGCGTTTGTATTATTTTGGATTCGTCAACGTTTGCAAATATTATTTTTACTCTAAAAATAACATTTATATATTTTTACAAAATAGTCATAAACAGTGTGATGAAAATATATTTACCAAATAAATATTTATCACGTTTAGCTTTGTGAAAATCCCACCTCCGATTATTTAGTAAATAAAGTCATGGCGAAATATATTTTGAAAACATCTCAAAAATAGTTCTAACACTTGTAAATACTTCTAAGTGTTAGGTTTTAGAAAAATTTCGCCAGAGTTTCCCCTGTAACTGGAGGTGGCCACGCTTTCAAGCGTATCATTTTCTTTTACAAAATCATTTCAACACTTCTTTAAATCAACCAAATAAACTCCCGACGCATCGAACTAGTCGACAAGTATGTAAAATCGCATAATCACATGAACTTGTGGTTTTTCTGAAAACTATAGTGTAGATCCCATTATATTTGGTGGATCTTTGTACAAAATAGTTTAATCTCGTAAAAACCTCGTTTTTAGAATAAATCATCCTTTACAACTTTCCGTCATCTTTTACAAAAATTGTTATTTTGCCGAAACTTTTCATTTCACAAGTGTTTATACACTTGTGGTTTGCAAAAATCATATTTGTTAGTGTGTCATCCGACTTTTATAAAACATGATTTTCTCGACACTTGGTTCTACGAAAATACCACTTGCAGATACGTAGATCCGCTAGTTTTAAATACTATTTTACAAGTAAAAACACTTTTACACAAGTTCATGTTTCTCGTGTGGTAGAGTTTCACCTTTTAACCCTTGTACCGATAGAAATAAGCTTATGTCAAGATTTATGATCTCAACAAAGTCGGGTTAAATGATGATCCGAGCCACCACAACGTAGATCGGGCCTAAATAATCACCATATTTAAACACTACAACTTTTACACAACTTATGATCTTTTAACCAACAAGATTCATGTTTTGGTAAACTTTAAAGATTCAAAAGATAAGTTTCCGACTTTTAACCGTTACAAATCTTATTAACCACTTTAGATATGTTCGAGAATGAGTTTTAAGCATTATACCTCTAGCTCGGGGTTAGGGAAGAATCTAGGCGAAAATGTGGAGGATAAAAGCAAGATGACGAGGTCCTTCCACTTCCGTTTGCTCCAAGACTCCTAATACGTGACCTTGAACACTTGTGTATGCTTGGGATGGAGAGATCAAGACTCGAAAATGGGTGGGTGATGAGGGGAGTGTTCGGCCGAGAGTTTGGAGGCAAGAGAGAGTGAGAGTTTTTGGTGATTTGTGAAGTGATAATCTCATGTGTAATCACTTGTATTTATAGACAAAATTTAGGTGCTTAATCCATAGGTTAATGTGTCTTCTTGATACTAGACACAATCCAATAAAATAATCAAACTTCTACTTCACTTGGTCACAATGTGACCGATCGGCCCAAGGGGGGGGTCCCTAGTTCGATTTTAACCATATGGTTAGTGTTTAGTTGTGTTAAACCAAGTTAGTTTAGGGGTTAACTTAGTTAGTTACATGTTGCGCTTTAACGCGGGTGTTAGGGTAATCAGGGACCCTAACTGACTCAGAAAAAGATCAATAATATTATTGGCCATATTTTCATGTTCCGGGTTTAGTCCGGTTGTTCGGTTGGATGGTAATCCGTTAAAGTGCTTAAGTAAGCTTTTAAGCGTCGTTAATAATATTTTTAGTGACACTATTTATTCTACAAAGTGTCAGAAATATTTTCCTCATGTTTTGGCACTTTATCAGTTAGCCAGAAGCTAGTATGTAAATAAAAGTGCTATGTTTCGTGCTTAGAGTACGTTTTAGGCACATCCAATCATTATATCTTATTCCTAGAGACGCAATTCTACAACCCTTGTATCCCTACACTCACTATGGGTGTAGTAAAATATTTCTGGCTCATACAGGCCCTTAGAGGCAGTGTCTGCCTGATGCTGGCTTTATCAGCATGTTCAATAGGTTATCCGTTCTAATGCTACTGTGCTTTAGTGCATCATGTTTGTCACTAAGGTTCAACTTGTAAATAATGTAGTGACGGAAATCAAAGTATGATGCAGGAATATACAAGTACTAGAAATCAAGTAGCAGTTCGTCAGCAATTTCAGTTAAGCACAGTAATTAAGCAGCCATTATTTATTAATTAAATCGTACGGATACCTGGTTTAGTGAGGATTGTCACAGAGGCGCAGGCCAATTTCTGATTGAATCCACTTTGGATGGATCAACATGAATCCCATCCTTGTTCACCACGTGGCCTAAAAAGTGGACTTCACGAAGCCAGAAGTCGCATTTTGAAAACTTGGCGTGCAACTGTTCCTTTCGAAGGAGTTCCAAGATAAGCCGTAAATGCTGCTCGTGCTCCTCCTGACTCTTGGAGTAGATCAGAATGTCGTCGATGAATACAATCACAAACTTGTCAGGATAGGGTTTGCACACCCTGTTCATAAGGTCCATAAAGACTGCCGGTGCATTCGTTAGCCCAAATGGCATGACTAGAAACTCGTAATGACCGTAGCGAGTTCTGAATGCTGTTTTGGAGACGTCCTCATCCCGGACTCTCAGCTAATGGTAACCTGACCTCAGGTCTATCTTGGAGTAGTAGCTCGACCCTTGCAACTGGTCGAATAAGTCGTCTATGCGTGGAAGAGGATAACAGTTCTTCACCGTCACCTTGTTGAGTTCCCGGTAATCAATGCACATCCTGAAGGTACCATCCTTCTTTCTCACGAATAACACTGGAGCTCCCCAAGGCGAAGAGCTAGGACGAATAAAGCCCTTATCCAGGAGCTCTTGTAGTTGCGTAGAGAGTTCTTGCAACTCTGATGGAGCTAATCGATATGGTGCACGTGCTATCGGTGCTGCTCCTGGTGCTAGCTCGATTTGAAACTCGACCTGGCGATGAGGCGGTAGACCAGGTAATTCCTCTGGAAACACTTGAGGAAAGTCGCGAACTATTGGAATGTCTTCCAATTTCTTTTCCTTCGCTGATGCATCAGTAACAAGTGCCAAGATGGCAGTGTGCCCCTTTCGTAAACATTTCTGAGCCTTCAAGAAAGAGATGACGCCAACCACGGCACCACTCTTGTCGCCTTGAACTTCGAGAGGTTCTTGTCCAGAACGGGGAATACGAATGATCTTCTCGTTGCATAAGATTTCTGCCTGATGTTGGGATAACCAATCCATCCCAATAACGATATCGAAGCTTCCCAAGACTATGGGAATAAGATCGATCGTGAAAGTTTGACCGGCTAAGACAATACTACAACCCTTGACTACCTGCGTGGCTTCTAGACTCTTACCATTAGCTAATTCTACCACATGTTGGTGATTAAGAGTGTTGGTGCACGTTTTAACAATTTACTGACTTTCAATGATATATAACTTGCATCAGCACCCGAATCAAACAAAACAGTAACATAAATATCGTCAAGAAGAAACTTACCCATAACCACATTGGGATCGTTCATTGCGTCTCCTCGACCCAGCACGAAAGCACGACCCCGAGCTTCGTTGCCATTGTTGTTGTTGTTTCCCCCGTTGTTGTTGTTCCCGTTGCCCTGGTTGTTGTTGTTGTTGTTGCGATTCTGGTTCTGGTTCTGGTTCAATTGAGGGCAATCACGTTTGGAATGACCTTCTGCCCCACACTGGAAACACCCCCGGTTTCCACGCTGTGGCTGCTGCTATTGGTTCTGTGGAGCTGGTAGTTGTAGTTGCTGGTTCTGATTCGCAGGTCGCGCACTCCTGCAGTCTTTAGCTTCATGCCCTAACTTGAGGCATCTCTGACAACGTTCCTTACAACATCGTCCACAGTGGTGTCTGTTGCACCTATTACATAGTGGGTGAATTCCCCGATATCCACCCTGCCCCTGACTGCCTGATGATTGCTGACTCGGATTCTGGTAGTCATTTGTCTTACGCTGCTGTGCTTGAGACTGAACAGAAACTGATCCCCTGCTGGAATCCCCATCCCATTTTCATTTGTTGTCGCTAAGTGTAGCAGGAGTAACAGCTGGAGTGGTAGCACTGACGCGTTTGGGCAGCATGTTCTGTTCCACTGCCGGATCTGTAAGGCGATGAGCAAGACGCTGGATGTCTTGGATATTGTCAAGGTTTGCCGATGTAACATGGCTCTGAATCTCGGATGCTAGACCCTTGAGGTACAACTCGATACGCTTGATTGGAGGGTCCACCATGGTTGGACACAAGATGGCCAGTTCATTCGACCGCTTGGTGTAGGCCTCGATCTCCGACCCCGTCATTTTCAGATGATAAAGCTCCACTTCCAACTTGTGGATGTCATCACGCGTGCAGTATTCCCGTTTGATGAGTTCCTTAAAATCGTTCCAAGGGGTGGCGTTAGCAGCTTCCAGCCCTAGAATCTGAACTTGCGCGTTCCACCAGGTTAGCGCAATCCCTTCCAACGTGCCAATGGCGTACTTGACCCTGCGAGCCTCAGGGCATTCACACATCTCGAACACTGACTCGAGCGTTTCGAACCAATGGAGTAGTCCCACTGCTCCTTCCGTGCCACTGAACGTACTTGGACGACAGTCCATGAAGTTCTTGAAAGTGCAAACTGGTTGCGGTGCGTGTTGACCTATTGTGTACGAATAGGGCAAAGTTTAAACACGAGAGTTGGTTTAGGAGTGTAGGATCTAAAAATCCTAGTGTGAGTTATGACTACAGGATATACCTCCTGCTTGTGCGGCTGCAAGTGCCGCAGCAACTTGTTCGTTAATGAGAGCCGTCAACTGGGCTTGAGTCATGTTAATTCGTCCAGACATGATCTTCATAGTAAGAGTAGCATAAGTAAGAATGGTTCGCGAGTAGTGCGATGACAGAAGTGTATAAGCACATAGGTATTCTCATGTAATAGGGTCATGTGTATCTAAGCGTACTACGAGCAAAGTTCTATGTAATTCTAGCAAGCAGGTAATAAACATAAACCATATTACCTAAGATGTTGAGTCTTGCACGTGGAGCGAAGCGTCGTTGTGGATCGTTGAGAGCACTATACTGGTTATAGTCTGGTTTTAATAAAACGTTTTCTCATATTAAAACCTAGTTCTCTATAACCAATGGCTCTGATACCAATCTGTCACACCCCCAAAATCCACACGCGGAGTACCACCGCTTGGAGGCGTGACATGACCAGGATCAAGCCATCAATCATATTGAACATAGTGTATAATAAATAAAGTAGTTCGTAAAACCCAATTCAATACAATTGATGTTCAAACCAAACAAAACATAATTTAAGTAGCGGGAGCATAAGTATGTAAACCCAATGTAAATCATAAGTTCAAGGTTTAAATGTTAACATGGCATCCACGATCCATGTCCCACAACGACCTGCTCCTCCCTGTGCAAGCTCCACATGTACCTAAGGTCCTGCAAGGCATGCAGCAGAGAGTCAACAACTAGTTGAGCGAATTCACAGTTAATAGTTCAGTAATTGTAATAGTATAGTAAGCCTTGTGTTCGTTCATTAAGTCGTATATCGTATTAGTTCATATCGCGGCCCTCCAGGCATGTATGCGATGATTGGGGAAGTTCTCAAGTATTCTAGACTAGGTATGTTTGTATCGCGGCCACCCGGCATGTATGCGAAGTTTAAAGTATAGTTCGCGGCCTTCCTAGGCGTGTGTGCGAATGCTTAGTCATAATATCGCGGCCAACCCCTGGCGTGTGTGGGAAGATCAGTTCAATGAGCATCACTAGTCTAGTCGTATCATATCAATAACCCCTCCTCACCCGAGGACCATATAACTAGGTTCCATAAGCTAAGTATGTACGAGTAATCAAACCAAACCCATTCTGTGACACTTCGGGTTCTTCCCGCACGTCCGATTTGCTAAACTAAGATTTTTGTATTGTTATTAACTCTTTTGGAAATCAATTATTGGTTATTGGTGAAATGCATGTTATGTGAGTATACGAATAATTTTGTGTTAAAGTGTTAAATGTTGAATTTAACTACAATCTAAACTACGCACCCTATCCTTCCTCTTATAATCTACGAATTTCATTCTCTTCTGGCCCAACACTTAAGAGCCCAAAAGATTTACCCTAATTAACATGAGGTATAACATGAAGTATAAATTATAAAGTATTTCAGCTGACAACTTACAAAAGTTGCAATCAAATCATTCTCCTCAAATCCCAAGGTTCCCTCACTCCCTAAACCCTCCCATCGTCAATTCACCAACGACCATACTCACCTACGGTCAAGCTTTTCTGTTTTGGCTCCGACCGAACCACCAGCGACACCTTTGCTTTGAACAACCTCCGACAAACCTCACCTCTTTCCGATCAGTCTCCGGCGCTACTCGAAACTCCGTCTTTTCTCTCACTCAGCTCACACCCAGTTACGACCCTCAATCCAGGTTAGAACACTACCACTCTTAAGAGCTTTGCTTGATGTTAGTGATGTCTGTTCCATGATTTTTATAGTGATCCGATCCTTGTTGAATGAGAACTAAATCTGTTTATGTGTAGTGTAATGTTTGAATCAAAGTTTAAAGATGAATCTCTGTTGGTTAGCGAGTTGTAAAGTTGTGCTTCAATGGAGATGTACAACTTAATGCGCATAGATTACAACCTGGATAATCATGCATGAGTGTTAATATGGGAATGATGTTTGTAAAAGACCCTGTTAGTTTTCATAAATGATAATAACAATGCTTTTGTTAAAGGGTATCGAGATGATGATGATTATTATCTTATTAATTGTTGTTATTAATAAAAAAAAGATGATACTTGAATTTGTTACCAAGTAAGTGATAGGGATAATATACACATAGGGACTTTGGTGGCAGACTCTTTTTGGGGGTTTACGTGGGGCATCAGAAGATTGAGGGTTTTTATTAAATAATCATCAATATCACATTATCATTTTGGTGTTATTTATTATCATAATCACGTGACTTTGGGGAAAATAATAAGTCATGTGTGGGGCTTTTGTTTCAAAGGAAATAAAGATTAAATAAAAGTTCATCACACAACATCAAGGGGGCGGCTGGCTTGAGCACGTGGAATTAAGGGTTGAGATAATTCTTTGATGATAACGGTTAATGGAAGGTCATTGGCGGTGGGTTCGGCCCAATAGAACTAGGGAACCGAATTCTTGAGGTGGTGGCTAATCTTGCACATGACCACCTCCTTTTGGTTTGACTAATATTTTAATCGGTCCAATAAATGGCATGGAAACATAGCATAGGTTGGCCATTGATGGGGTGTTTTGATAAGGTTAATAAAATTGACAACTATGGGATTCATTGGGCATTAATGGGCGGTATTACTCAAAGCAACTAACTTGTCTGCATGAGTTGATGATTTAGTAATTCACATGATAGCATCCTTTGTTTTGGTGGCTTGATATTTCGGTCCAATGGAATTCCGGCAACATGGGACTTGTCGGCCATGTGTAGAACATTAACTTAATTATTATAGTATGGTTAGTGATGTTAGTCATGAATGTATGAATTGACTTTATATTATATAATCGAATGATTTTGGGTAAATGATTTTAACAGTTATAATCATGGTACACATGATCTGGGCCCTTTCAATTGGACCGAACATTCTAACAGTTATATATATATTGTTTGAGTTATTAATGGGTTGAAGGAATTATAGAACTGTTACTTGTTAACTCCGCTAGCTATTAACTCGGTTAAGTTAAATGGGTAACTTTGTTAAGCATGTATACCTCTGTTAAGTTGTTAAATCGTTAACTCTGTTTGTTTGATTAACGTTGTTAGTTAATTAAGAAGTGTTAGTTTATTATCTCCTGTCATGCTTATAAACCCTGTTAAGTTGCTAACTTCGTTATGACTGTTAACTCTCAAGCGTGTTATTTAATAACCACATTAGTACAAACATTGAAAGACATTATATGAAACATGAACTGCACGACTTTGAGTAGTTGCTGATGTGATACGAGCCGATTGTTTAAGCACACAACGTGACATAGATTTCGTGTGAAACTTTATGAACTCGAACTGATTAAGTCGACGTGCATACTATAGGACTTGATTGATTATTGGTGAGCACTTAACATAGCATACCGAGCAAACCAAGGTGAGTTCACACAGCCAAGGCATGGGTTCCCAGGGTGGGAATGGGATTGGATTACTTTATTGTACATACTCAGTTGATAGAACCTAACGATAAGAATACGACTAGACTAGTAACACTTATTGAACTGATCTTCGCACACCTGCCAAGGGTTGGCCGCGATATTATGACTGACTTCGCACACCTGCCTTTGGAAGGCCGCGAACTGAAACTTACTAATCTTCGCACACCTGCCTGGTAGGCCGCGATACAAATAAACCTAGTCTAGAACACTTGGGAAGAACATCCCCTAATATTTTCGCACACCTGCCTGGGAGGCCGCGATGGGAATACGATACATGATATAAACGAACGAACATACTATTACTCACACTATACCATTACTAAACTGTTAACTGTGAACTCGCTCAACTAGTTGTTGACTCTCTGTTGCATGCCTTGCAGGACCTTAGGTACTTATGGAGCTTGCACAAGGAGGAGCAGGTCGTTGTGGGATTCGGATCGTAGACTTTATGTTAAACAATTTGAACTTATAACTTTACTTTGGGTTTTCATTATTACGCTTCCGCAATTGATACTATGTTTGGTTTGGAACATCAATCGTATTGATTTGGGTTTTACAAACTATCTTATTTATATTATGCTATGTTCAATATGATTGATGGCTTGATCCTGGTCAGTCACGCTCCCAAGCGGTGGTACTCCGCGTGTGGATTTTTGGGGGTGTGACAGATTGGTATCAGAGCCATTGGTTATAGAGAACTCGGTTTTAATATGGGAAAACGTTTTTATTAAAACCAGACTATAACCAGAACAGTGCTCTCAACGATCCACAACGACGCTTCGCTCCACGTGCAAGACTCGACATCCTAGGTAATAAGGTTTATGTTTATTGCCTACATGCTAGAATTGCATAGAACTTTGCTTGTAGTATGCTTACATTACTCTACTCACTACTTGTTACTGCTTGAGAACACCTATATGCCTACACTTTTCTGTCATCGCACTACTCGCGAACCATTCATACTTACGCTACCTTTACTGTTCGATCATGTCTGGACGTGTTAACATGACTCAAGCCCAGTTGACGGCTCTCATTAACGAACAAGTTTCTGCGGCGCTTGCAGCCGCACAAGCAGGAGGTATAACCTGCTATTCCAAACCTATTCCAGGATGTTAGATCCTACTCTCGTGACCCAACTCTCGCGCTTAACCTTGACCTATCTTTCTCGCGCAACGGGTCAGAACGCACAGCAACCTGTCTGCACATTCAAGAACTTCATGGACTGTCGTCCAAATTCTTTCAGTGGCACCGAGGGGGCAGTGGGACTCCTCCATTGGTTTGAAAAGCTAGAGTCAGTATTCGAAATGTGCGAGTGCCCTGAGGCTCGCAAGGTCAAGTATGCAACTGGCACCTTGGAAGGAATCGCGCTAACCTGGTGGAACGCGCAGGTGCAAATTCTAGGTTTGGCAGCAGCTAACGCCACACCCTGGAACGAATTCAAAGAACGCATTAAAAGGGAATACTGCACGCGTGATGACATCCACAAGTTGGACGTGGAGCTTTACCATTTAAAAATGACGGGGTCAGAAATTGAAGCTTATACAAAACGGTCGCACGAACTGGCCATCTTGTGTCCAACCATGGTGGACCCTCCAAGCAAGCGTATCGAATTGTACCTCAAGGGTCTAGCCTCAGAAATTCAGAGCCATGCTACATCGGCTAACCTCGACAATATCCAAGACATTCAGTGTCTTGCTCATCACCTCACGGATCGGGCAGTGGAACAGAACAGGCTGCCTAGTTGTATCAGCGCTATTACTACCGCTACCACTTCTGCTACTCCCGCTACTCCTAGTGACACACAAGCGGAAATGGGATGGGTATTCCAGCAAGGGTTCCGCTACCGTTCAGTCTCAAGCACAGCAGCAGCGCAAGAATAGTGATCACCAGAGCCGAGTCAGCCAACTTCTGGTGGTCAGGGGCAGGGTGGATCGGGGAATTCACCCAATGTGTAACTAATGCAACAGACACCATGGTGGTTAGTGCAACGAGGGACGTTGCCAGAGGTGTCTCAAGATGGGCCATGAAGCTAAAGATTCAGGAGCCCACGGCCTGCAAATCGGAATCGCCAGCAGCAACAGCAAGCAGGAATCCTATGCAAAGAAAAGAATGTTCGCATTCCTCGTTCTGGTCAAGAACCTCTCGAAGTTCAAAGCGACAAGAGTGGTGCTGTGGTTGGCATCACCTCTTTCTTGAAGGCTCAGAAATGTTTGCGGAAGGGCCACACCGCAATTTTGGCTCTCGTTACTGACGCGTCAGCGAAAGAAAAGAAGTTGGAAGACCATCCAGTTGTACGCGACTTTTCTCAGGTGTTTCCTAAAGATTTATCTGGTCTACCGCCTCATCGTCGGGACAAATTTCAAATCGAGCTCGCTCCAGGAGCAGCACCCATAGCTCGAGCACCGTATCGCTTAGCTCCACCAGAATCGGAAGAACTATCGACGCAGCTACAAGAAATCTTGGATAAGGGATTTATCCGACTTATCTCTTCGCCTTGGGGAGCTACAAGAACTATTGGATACTAATTATCGGTGAAAAAGAAGGATGGCACCTTCAGGATGTGAAATTGATTATCGTGAACTGAGCAAGGTTAAAGTGAAGAACCGTTATCCTCTTCCACGCATTGACGACTTATTCGACCAGTTGCAAAGGTCGACTTACTACTCCAAGATAGACTTGAGGTCAGGGTATCATCAGCTGAGAGTCCGGGATGAGGACGTCTCTAAAACCGCTTTCAGAACTCGCTACGGTCAATACGAGTTTCTTGTCATGCCATTTGGGCTTACGAATGCGCCATCAAGTATCATCCAGGCAAGGCCAATGTTGTGGCCGACGCCCTCAGTCGAAAGGACACCCTACCTAAGCGCGTGCGAGCGCTACAGCTTACTATTCAGTCCAGTCTTCCTGCACAGATACGAGCTGCTCAGATAGAAGCATTGAAACCCGAAAACGTCATGGCTGAAGCCTTACGCGGTTCAAGGCAACGAATGGAACAAAAGGAAGACGGCGCCTACTATGTAACGGGGCGTATTTGGGTCCCACTTTATGGCGGTTTACGAGAGCTTGTGATGGACGAAGCACACAAGTCTCGCTACTCGGTACATCCAGGGTCGGACAAAATGTACCACGACATCAGAACCACTTATTGGTGGCCTAGCATGAAGGCCCACATCGCCACCTATGTTGGCAAGTGCTTGACCTGTGCAAGAGTCAAGGTTGAATATCAGAAACCCGCAGGCCTACTTAGCAACCCAGGATACCACAGTGGAAATGGGAAGAGATTTCCATGGATTTCGTTTCAGGCTTACCCAGATCCCAGCGTGGGAATGATACCATATGGGTGATCGTGGATCGACTCACCAAGTCTGCACACTTCCTAGCTATAAAGGAAACGGATAAGTTCTCCACTCATGCAGACATCTATCTTAAGGAAGTTGTTTCGAGGCACGGAGTGCCCACATCCATCATTTCGGATCAGGATGCACGATTCACGTCAGAGCTATGGCAAGCGATGCACAAATCTTTTGGCTCACGGTTAGACATGAGCACAGCGTATCATCCTCAAACGGATGGGCAGTCTGAACGAACAATTCAAACTCTTGAAGACATGCTTCGGGCATGTGTTATCGATTTCGGCAACGGCTGGGAAAAACATCTCCCTTTGGTGGAGTTTTCGTATAATAACAGTTATCACACCAGCATACAAGCCGCTCCATTCGAGGCATTGTAAGGACGTAAATTCCGGTCACCTCTCTGTTGGGCAGAGGTGGGGGATAGTCAGATTACGGGTCCAGAGATTGTAGTGGACGCCACAGAAAAGATTGCACAGATACGACAACGCATGGCGGCAGCACGCGACTGTCAGAAAGCCTACGCGGACAAGCGTAGGAAGCCGTTGGAATTTCAGGTCGGGGACCGGGTTTTACTTAAAGTCTCACCCTGGAAGGGTGTGGTTCGATTTGGTAAACGAAGCAAACTCAATCCACGGTATGTTGGACCGTTCGAAATTACTGAAAGAATAGGCCCAGTAGCCTACAGACTGAACCTACCAGCTGAACTCGGTGCAGTTCACAATGTATTTCACGTGTCGAATCTGAAGAAGTGCCTGTCAGATGAGACCCTCATAGTTCCTTTTAAGGAACTCACTATCGATGGGCGGTTGCAGTTCGTCGAGGAACCAGTTGAAATCACGGACCGGGATGTTAAGGTCCTCAAACACAAGAGAATCCCTCTTGTTCGAGTTCGTTGGAACTCCCAACGTGGCCCAGAGTACACCTGGGAACGCGAAGACCAAATGAAAGAAAAGTACCCCCAGTTATTCGAAACCAATGCAACCACTATTGAGGCTGAAGCTGCTACTACAGAATTTCGGGACGAAATTCCAAATCAACGGGGGGATGATGTGACACCCCAGGAAAACCAGTGAACACTACAGCTTACCTAGCTTCCTCAGTGAGTGCGTACCAAATTTCGGGATGAAATTTCTTTCAAGTTGGGGATAATGTGACACTTCGGGTTCTTCCCGCACGTCCGATTTGCTAAACTAAGATTTTTGTATTGTTATTAACTCTTTTGGAAATCAATTATTGGTTATTGGTGAAATGCATGTTATGTGAGTATACGAATAATTATGTGTTAAAGTGTTAAATGTTGAATTTAACTACAATCTAAACTACGCACCCTATCCTTCCGCTTATAATCTACGAATTTCATTCTCTTCTGGCCCAACACTTAAGAGCCCAAAAGATTTACCCTAATTAACATGAGGTATAACATGAAGTATAAATTATAAAGTATTTCAGCCGACAACTTACAAAAGTTACAATCAAATCATTCTCCTCAAATCCCAAGGTTCCCTCACTCCCTAAACCCTCCCATCGTCAATTCACCAACGACCATACTCACCTACGGTCAAGCTTTTCTGTTTTGGCTCCGACCGAACCACCGGCGACACCTTTGCTTCGAACAACCTCCGGCAAACCTCACCTCTTTCCGATCAGTCTCCGGCGCTACTCGGAACTCCGTCTTTTCTCTCACTCAGCTCACACCCAGTTACGACCCTCAATCCAGGTTAGAACACTACCACTCTTAAGAGCTTTGCTTGATGTTAGTGATGTCTGTTCCATGATTTTTATAGTGATCTGATCCTTGTTGAATGAGAACTAAATCTGTTTATGTGTAGTGTAATGTTTGAATCAAAGTTTAAAGATGAATCTCTGTTGGTTAGCGAGTTGTAAAGTTGTGCTTCAATGGAGATGTACAACTTAATGCGCATAGATTACAACCTGGATAATCATGCATGAGTGTTAATATGGGAATGATGTTTGTAAAAGACCCTGTTAGTTTTCATAAATGATAATAACAATGCTTTTGTTAAAGGGTATCGAGATGATGATGATTATTATCTTATTAATTGTTGTTATTAATAAAAAAAAAAGATGATACTTGAATTTGTTACCAAGTAAGTGATAGGGATAATATACACATAGGGACTTTGGTGGCAGACTCTTTTTGGGGGTTTACGTGGGGCATCAGAAGATTGAGGGTTTTTATTAAATAATCATCAATATCACATTATCATTTTGGTGTTATTTATTATCATAATCACGTGACTTTGGGGAAAATAATAAGTCATGTGTGGGGCTTTTGTTTCAAAGGAAATAAAGATTAAATAAAAGTTCATCACACAACATCAAGGGGGCGGCTGGCTTGAGCACGTGGAATTAAGGGTTGAGATAATTCTTTGATGATAACGGTTAATGGAAGGTCATTGGCGGTGGGTTCGGCCCAATAGAACTAGGGAACCGAATTCTTGAGGTGGTGGCTAATCTTGCACATGACCACCTCCTTTTGGTTTGACTAATATTTTAATCGGTCCAATAAATGGCATGGAAACATAGCATAGGTTGGCCATTGATGGGGTGTTTTGATAAGGTTAATAAAATTGACAACTATGGGATTCATTGGGCATTAATGGGCGGCATTACTCAAAGCAACTAACTTGTCTGCATGAGTTGATGATTTAGTAATTCACATGATAGCATCCTTTGTTTTGGTGGCTTGATATTTCGGTCCAATGGAATTCCGGCAACATGGGACTTGTCGGCCATGTGTAGAACATTAACTTAATTATTATAGTATGGTTAGTGATGTTAGTCATGAATGTATGAATTGACTTTATATTATATAATAGAATGATTTTGGGTAAATGATTTTAACAGTTATAATCATGGTACACATGATCTGGGCCCTTTCAATTGGACCGAACATTCTAACAGTTATATATATATTGTTTGAGTTATTAATGGGTTGAAGGAATTATAGAACTGTTACTTGTTAACTCCGCTAGCTATTAACTCGGTTAAGTTAAATGGGTAACTTTGTTAAGCATGTATACCTCTGTTAAGTTGTTAAATCGTTAACTCTGTTTGTTTGATTAACGTTGTTAGTTAATTAAGAAGTGTTAGTTTATTATCTCCTGTCATGCTTATAAACCCTGTTAAGTTGCTAACTTCGTTATGACTGTTAACTCTCAAGCGTGTTATTTAATAACCACATTAGTACAAACATTGAAAGACATTATATGAAACATGAACTGCACGACTTTGAGTAGTTGCTGATGTGATACGAGCCGATTGTTTAAGCACACAACGTGACATAGATTTCGTGTGAAACTTTATGAACTCGAACTGATTAAGTCTACGTGCATACTATAGGACTTGATTGATTATTGGTGAGCACTTAACATAGCATACCGAGCAAACCAAGGTGAGTTCACACAGCCAAGGCATGGGTTCCCAGGGTGGGAATGGGATTGGATTACTTTATTGTACATACTCAGTTGATAGAACCTAACGATAAGAATACGACTAGACTAGTAACACTTATTGAACTGATCTTCGCACACCTGCCAAGGGTTGGCCGCGATATTATGACTGACTTCGCACACCTGCCTTTGGAAGGCCGCGAACTGAAACTTACTAATCTTCGCACACCTGCCTGGTAGGCCGCGATACAAATAAACCTAGTCTAGAACACTTGGGAAGAACATCCCCTAATATTTTCGCACACCTGCCTGGGAGGCCGCGATGGGAATACGATACATGATATAAACGAACGAACATACTATTACTCACACTATACCATTACTAAACTGTTAACTGTGAACTCGCTCAACTAGTTGTTGACTCTCTGTTGCATGCCTTGCAGGACCTTAGGTACTTATGGAGCTTGCACAAGGAGGAGCAGGTCGTTGTGGGATTCGGATCGTAGACTTTATGTTAAACAATTTGAACTTATAACTTTACTTTGGATTTTCATTATTACGCTTCCGCAATTGATACTATTTTTGGTTTGGAACATCAATCGTATTGATTTGGGTTTTACAAACTATCTTATTTATATTATGCTATGTTCAATATGATTGATGGCTTGATCCTGGTCAGTCACGCTCCCAAGCGGTGGTACTCCGCGTGTGAATTTTTGGGGGTGTGACACATTCCCACCCTGGGAACCCCATGCCTTGGCTGTGTGAACTCACCTTGGTTTGCTCGGCAGATACACAAAAGGTTTCTTGAACTAAGAGTGGTCAACCACGTCCTAACAGGGTTACCATACAAGTCAGGTTTTGACTCAAGTATTGCACATAGGTTTACACATAACTAACAGGTTTCAAGCACGTATGGATCATGGTAAATAGTTAACAGCCAAGTAGCATAACATAATCGGCGTGTGCGATTAAAATAAGCCCAATAGTAATCGGCCCAACATTTAAATAAACAATTCAACTTGTGCGATCCAACAGTTCATGTGCGACTGAGGATCTCTTGTGCGGCTGGCACTTGTGTGATCGGATCAGGTCTTGTACGACCTGATCTTGTGCGACAAGACTGCTTGTGGGAATGGATTAAATATCCGAAAATCATGCATGTCAATTATAGGAAAAATCCACAGTTACCAATCATGCATTAAATAAGTCAAAATAGTTAAACAGTTTCCTATTTTTATGGTTTACCAATTAACAATTAATCAGTTTCTAAACTAACAAAAATCGATCAAACAAGGATTCCAAACATCAATTCTTATGAACCCTAAACATGCTTCAAGAACACATCCTATTAACATTCAATCGGACCTACCCTATGATCCCGATTTCATACACATCAACTATTAATGATTTAATACACATCCAATCATAAGATATCATTAACTCATCATGAAATCAATTTCGAAAGCAAGACATGATAATCGATTACCATTATCATACATATATCCGATTCATATGAACAATATCTAACACACATATGTAAAAGCAGATTTCATGAACACTATACTCAACTCTTCGGATTCGAATCAAATACATATATGATCGATTACATTCATCTATGCTTAATCACATATTATTCAAAACAATCATAACAATGCATCATCAATCATATCGAGCATATGTAACACACATCACAAAACTATCAAACAATAGTTAACATACTAACCGAATAGAATGGGAACGAGAATTGATCCGAACACTATGAACTTCGATGATGTGTGTGGCTGCCTTCAAGTTCGTGAGAGAGAGAGAGAGGAGAGCTAGGGTTTGTAGGTTTGTTTGTTTTTGGTAAAGTGTGAGATGGGTGCTAGTGCCCCATGTGTTATTCGACTAAGGGGGGATGGGCCGAACCCACACTTGGGCTGCCCTAAGAGTCCGAGTACAAGTTGTGTAGCCCGAATGGCTTGTGCGGTCGAGTGTGTGTTGTGCGCTTATCAAACATACATTCACAAGCACGTATTAACATAACATTCGCATAAATATTCACTTTCATAAAAGTCACATATCGTACACATACGTTACATCAAAGTACAAAGATCGGTTTAGAAATACGAGTTGTCACAATCATCTCTTTCTTGAAGGCACGGAAATGTTTACGAAAGGGGCACACTGCTATTCTGGCATTAGTTACAGATGCATCGACGAAAGAGAAGAGAATAGAGGATATTCCAGTTGTACGCGAATTTCCTCAGGTGTTTCCTGAAGATTTACCCGGTTTACCGCCTCATCATCAAGTCGAATTTCAAATCGAGCTCGCTCCAGGAGAAGCACCTATAGCTCGCGCACCGTATCGTTTAGCTCCAACTGAATTGGAAGAACTTTCAAAGCAACTACAAGAGCTCTTGGATAAGGGCTTTATTCGTCCAAGCTCTTCGCCTTGGGGAGCTCCAGTATTATTCGTGAAAAAGAAGGATGGCACTTTCAGGATGTGCATCGATTACCGTGAACTGAACAAGGTCACAGTGAAGAACCGTTATCCTCTTCCTCGTATTGACGACTAATTTGACCAGTTGCAAGGGTCGAGTTACTACTCCAAGATTGATCTGAGGTCAGGGTATCATCAGTTGAGAGTCCGGGATGAGGACGTCTCAAAGACAGCATTCAGAACTCGCTACGGTCACTACGAGTTCCTAGTCATGCCATTTGGACTTACGAATGCGCCTGCAGTTTTCATGAACCTTATGAACAGGGTGTGCAAACCCTATCTAGACAAGTTCGTCATCGTTTTCATCGGCGACATCCTGATCTACTCTAAGAGTCAGGAGGAACACGAGCAACACTTACGTCTTATCTTGGAACTACTTCGAAAAGAACAACTGTACGCTATGTGGTGAACACTTCTTAGGCCATGTGGTGAATAGGGATGGGATTCATGTCGATCCATCCAAGGTAGATTCGATCAGGAACTGGCCTGCACTGCGCACACCAACGGAAATACGCCAATTCTTGGGTTTGGCGGGGTACTACAGACGATTCATAAAAGACCTCTCCAAGATCGCACAGCCGCTTACTATGCTGACACAGAAAGGTGTCACCTACCGTTAGGGAGATTCCCGGGAAACCGCTTTTCAGTACTTAAAGAATAGGCTTTGCAGCGCACCTATTCTCTCACTGCTAGAGGGCATAGACGATTTTGTGGTCTATTGTGACGCATCGATACAGGGGCTTGGTTGTGTATTGATGCAGCGGGATAAAGTTATTGCCTACGCTTCACGACAACTCAAAGTTCATGAACGGAACTACACGACGCACGATTTAGAGCTGGGAGCTGTTGTTTTCGCGCTCAAGATATGGCGACACTACCTGTACGGTACCAGGTGCACTATTTACACTGATCACAGGAGTCTCGAGCATATCTTCAAGCAGAAGGAATTGAACATGCGTCAACGACGATGGGTCGAGTTACTTAATGATTACGAATGCGCCATCAAGTACCATCCAGGCAAAGCCAATGTTGTGGCTGACGCTCTCAGTCGAAAAGACACTCTACCTAGGCGTGTACGAGCTTTGCAGCTCACTATTCAGTCTGATCTTCCCGCACGGATACGAGATGCTCAGGTGGAAGCATTGAAACTAGAAAACGTCAGGGCTGAAGCCTTACGCGGCTCAAGACAACCATTAGAACAAAAGGAAGACGGCGCCTACTATGTAACAGGGCGTATTTGGGTACCACTATACGGCGGATTACGAGAACTTGTGATGGATGAAGCTCATAAGTCCTGGTACTCGGTACATCCAGGGTCGGATAAAATGTACCACGACATCAGAACAACATATTGGTGGCCTAGTATGAAGGCCTACATTGCAACTTACGTCGGCAAATGTTTGACTTGTCCGAGAGTCAAGACAGAGTACCAGAAACCTTCAGGCCTACTGCAACAACCCAGGATACCACAGTGGAAATGGGAAGAAATTTCCATGGATTTTGTTACAGGCCTGCCTAGATCCCAGCGCGGGAATGATACTATTTGGGTGATCTTTGATCGACTCACAAAGTCTACTCATTTCTTGGCTATCAAAGAAATGGATAAGTTCTCTACGTTAGCAGACGTCTACTTGAAGGAAGTTGTTTCGAGGCACGGAGTGCCAACCTCTATTATTTCGGATCGGGATGCACGATTCACTTCAGAACTGTGGCAAGCAATGCACAAAGCTATTGGCTCTCGATTAGACGTGAGCACAGCTTATCACCCTCAGACGGATGGGCAGTCTGCGCGCACTATTCAAACTCTAGAAGACATGCTTCGGGCATGTCTTATCGATTTCGGCAACAGCTGGGAAAAACACCTCCCGTTAGTGGAGTTTTCGTACAATAACAGTTACCACACCAGCATACTAGCCGCTCCATTCGAGGCATTGTACGGACGTAAATGCCGGTCACCTCTCTGTTGGGCAGAGGTGGGGGATAGTCAGATTACAGGTCCAGAAATGGCAGTTGACGCTACTGAACGAATAGCAAAGATACGACAACGCATGGCGGCAGCTCGTGATCGCCAGAAAAGCTACGCGGATAAGCGTAGGAAGCCATTGGAATTTCAGGTCGGGGACCGGGTTTTACTTAAAGTCTCACTCTGGAAGGGTGTGGTTCGATTTGGTAAACGAGGCAAGCTCAATCCACGGTATGTTGGACCGTTCGAGATCATAGAAAGAATAGGCAAAGTGGCCTACAGACTAAACCTACCAGCTGAACTCGGTGCAGTTCACAACGTATTCCACGTGTCGAATCTGAAGAAGTGTCTGTCAGATGAGACTCTCATAATTCCTTTTAAGGAACTCACTATCGACGAGCAGTTGCACTTCGTCGAGGAACCAGTTGAAATCACGGAC
This sequence comes from Helianthus annuus, assembly GCF_002127325.2. Taxonomy (NCBI): domain Eukaryota; kingdom Viridiplantae; phylum Streptophyta; class Magnoliopsida; order Asterales; family Asteraceae; genus Helianthus; species Helianthus annuus. The sequence continues at coordinate 103,720,039 of NC_035441.2, read as the reverse complement.
TGGGATGTCAAGGTCCTCAAACACAAGAGAATCCCTCTTGTCCGAGTTCGTTGGAACTCCAAACGTGGCCCAGAGTACACCTGGGAACGCGAAGACCAGATGACAGAAAAGTACCCCCAGTTATTCGGAACCAATGCAACCACTACTGAGACTGAAGCTACTACTGCGGAATTTCGGGACGAAATTCCAAATCAACGGGGGGATGATGTGACACCCCGGGGAAAATCAGTAAACGATACAACTTACCTAGCTTCCTCAGTAACCGCATGCTAAATTTCGGGACGAAATTTCTTTTAAGTTGGGGATAATGTGACAACTCGAATTTCCAAGATTTCTATTTCGCATTTATTGCACGTTCAGTTATTGTTTAGTTGTTTATTTGCACAAATAATTGGCTATGGAACTGTAACGTTTTAATACAATGAAGTGTATTGTGTGATTATGCATGGTTATGTGTTAATTTGGAAAGACTTGTCAAATATGTGAACTTGGTGGTGAAACTGTGAAATTGATGTGAGATGGTGTGCTTGTGTAAGATATAGTAATTCAGGGTGTGTAGAGTAATTAGTGAAAATTAAACTATACTTAACCCTAATCCCTTTATCACTAATCATTTTCACAAAAACCAAAGCACGTACTGTACTTTCTAAATCCCCTAGCAATCATTATCACCATCATCATTGGCAAGACATTCATCACTTTTGTTTCCACATTCTCTCTAGAATCATTCAAGTTAATTGTTTATTGATCATTGTAATACTTGTAAACCCTAATTGATTGCTTGATTTATCAATTCTTGATTCATGATTATGTGTTCATGAAAACCCTAGTTCTTTATATGATGGTTCTGTATTTACTGAACTGAATCTTGATTATTGTGTTATGATGATGATTAGTCGTGAAATCGATGGTTTGATGAAAAGATATGCTTGATATGTTGAAGTTGTTAATTGTTAAAGTGATTCCTGTTATGCGATGTACAAATTAGGGTTCCAGATCCTATGAATAAGAGAATGTAACTGTTACAATTGTGATTGTGATTGTCTGAGTTTTGATATGATATGTTAGTCCGACCTTTGAAACAATTTCATATGTCCGAGTTTCTTGTGAGCCACTCTAGTCCGATGTTTTGTAACATGATTGTGAGTCCGAGTATTTAAGATGGAATGTATCCGAAATTTGTGAGCCTAAACCCTTGTCCGACTTTTCTTTAATCAAAGGGGTCCGACCTTTGATTAGTGTGGTGTGTCCGAGTTTCTATATGTTGTTAGTCCGAGTTCTTGAGTTGTGATGTTTGGTCCGACTTTCAAACCCAAGAGAAGGGGGTCTGAGTTTTGATCCCCACTCCCCTTGGTCCGACTTTTGACCCATGTCTTCTTGTCTGACTTTTGACCCCCCCCCCCCACATGTCCGAGTTTCACAAGGGGGTGTGTCATTGTCTGAGTTTTATGACTTGTTACTCATGAGCCGACTTTTAAACAGGGGAAGCCCCCCCCCCCCCAACACTTGTCCGAGCTTTTAAGAAGGGCAAGGCCCTGTCTATTTTGTGTGTGATTAATATGAGGCCATGTATTGTACGTTAATTTATGATTGGATCTGTTAGATGTGTATGCTACTGTGTTTAGCCACAAACTCTGATTAAGCTTGATAACGATGTTAATATGTTAAGTATGTTAACGTTGGCAATTAGGTTAAATATCCACGATAGATTAAACAGTGAAAATCAAAGACGTGACGCATGAATTATGTGAATACGATTAACTATTTACGTGATGTATGATTCTATATAATCGCATGATACGGAATGCAACTGTATGATCCCGTATGTATGAACATTCGATGTGATATCAGACTGTACACAATAAGCACACAAAACACAGTTGCTTGAATGCCAATGATTTGCAAACCTTAATTTGATGCAAACACTTACATCGTATCATGTGCAACATATCCTAGGTCGTGTGTAACGGACTTAGACATTTAATAAACCCTAGAAGCAATAACATACCGAGCAAACCAAGGTGAGTTCACACAGCCAAGGCATGGGGTTCCCAGGGTGGGAATGGGATTGATTTATTTATTTGTACTTCTCTAGATAATGGAACGTAGTGATATGATCCTCGGGTGAGGAAGGTGATTGGTTAAGATACTGCTAGACTAGTGATGCTTATAGAACTGATCTTCGCACACACGCCGGGATTGGCTGCGATAATATGACTGATCTTCGCACACATGCCAGGGTTGGCTGCGATAATATGACTGATCTTCGCACACATGCCAGGGTTGGCTGCGATAATATGAATAATCTTCGCACACATGCCTAGGAAGGCTGCGAACTATACACTAAAACTTCGCACAGGTGCCGGGTGGCCGCGATACAAACATACCTAGTCTAGAATACTTGAGAATTTTCCCTAATCTTCGCATACATGCCTAGAGGGCTGCGATACGAACTAATACGATACATGACTTAAGGAACGAACACAGGGCTTACTATACTATTACAATTACTAAACTATTAACTGTGAACTCGCTCAACTAGTTGTTGACTCCCTGCTGCATGCCTTGCAGGACCTTAGGTACTTATGGAGCTTGCACAGGAAGGAGCATGTCGTTGTGGAGCTTGGATCGTGGATGTTTGTTAAAACATTTAAACATTTGAACTATGATATACACTGGGTTTTCATACTTATGCTTCCGCTACACTTGATACTATAATTATGTTTTGAACACCTATCGTATTGAATGATTGGTTTGCATTTATTTTACTTGATATTAGTTACATGTTCAATATGATTGGTGGCTTGATCCTGGTCAATCACGCTCCCAAGCGGTGGTATTCCGCAGGTGGATTTTGGGGGTGTGACATGGACAGCATTCCAGGCTCTTGGTAGCAAATCACCTTCCATAGTCAGCAATCGATATGCCCCTTTTCCTGCCTCAGCTTCAATCAAGTAAGGGCCTTCCCATTTTGGTGCCAATTTTCCATCAGCAAGATTGGTGGTATTTTGAAATGCTTTCCTTAACACCATATCACCAATTTGAAACTTCCTGATCCTGACATTTTTGTTGTAAATACCAGCCATTATTTGTTGATAACTGGCCATCCTTATCCTAGCCATATCCCTGATTTCTTCAATAGTATCCAGGTCTTGAACCAAGTTCTCATCATTTTCCTCAGGATCACGGATACTTGTTCTAGCAGTTGGAACCACCATTTCTGTAGGGATCACTGATTCTGCCCCAAATACCAAAGAGAATGGAGTCTGGCCTGTAGCATTCTTGGGGGTTGTCCTATCAGCCCAAAGCACATAAGGTAGTTCTTCTGCCCATTTCCCTTTTTTTAGATCCAAGCTTCTTCTTCAAATTGTTGATAATGATCTTGTTGGATGATTCTGCCTGACCATTAGCTTGTGGGTGGACTGGTGTTGATGTTATCATCTTAATCCCCCAGCTGTCACAAAAGTTAGTAGTTCTGCCCCCAATAAATTAGGAACCATTATCACATATTGTTGGGATTGAACCCTATCAGAGGAACAGATAATGAAAGCCAAAACTGGATCAGAGCAGTGGATCCTGAATAAGCAGATGTTGATATTCAAATCTCTCCCCTTGAAAGTGATTATAACTACTGATGACCTCCTATCTGCTGATCTTGCTAAACTACTGACCCATAACTGCTGCTCAACTAAAGATCTGATGGAAGACTAAAGTCCTGCTGATTCAATCTACTGCCTTGAGTCAAGCACTGCTGATCCGGACAAGTGCTGCTGGGTTCACAGCAGTAGAAGGTTGCAGCAGCTGTTCTAAAAGTCTGTTTTGTAATAGAATGTATTAGCAGTAGTTAACACAAGCAGTGTCTGTATAGATCAGAGGTTAGAGTTTGTTAGGAGGTTAGATGTCACTTTCATGTTGACGTCAGCTAAGATGCTCAGTAGTTTGCAAGTGCCTATAAATAGTTCAGTACTTTGTACTGTTCTATTAGCTCTTTGTATCATTCATCTTCTTTGCACGAGCAAACTACTGAGCTCTGGCTGAGGGGGAGTTTGCATTCATTCATCAATCATTGTAATCGTGTTTGAAATAAATTCAATCTTTCGGTTCATTGTGTAAAGATGTTTGATAAAAGTATTACTCTCGTTTGATTGTATGCAAAGTTTGTTTTCATCTTAATTTCCGCTGCACACTCATCCATCTTCATCTTATTTACAAACATAAAATATAATCAAAATCAAAATCAAACTCAGATCCAACACATATAATTTCAGAAGGAAAACCAAATCTAGTTATAATATTTCTTTTAATAAAGGATATAACTTCCTTTACTCTGACTTGGGCAAAAGCTTCAGCCTCTATCCACTTAGAGAAGTAATCAGTCATAGCAAGCATGAACACTTTTCCACCAGGTGCCTTAGGGAGCTTACCAACTATATCCATACCCCATTTCATAAATTCGGCCGGCTAATGAAGGATATTGCTGTGTCTCTGACAAGGATCACACTTCTTAGCGTATTCCACAGCATCTTTTTTCATAGTTGGCCAGTAGTATCCTGTCCTCAGGATCCTTGAGAATAATGCCCTGCCCCCAGTGTGGTTTCCACAATCTCCTTCATGGAAGTCTTTTAAAACTTCTTGGATTTCAGGATCCTCAATGCATCTTAAATATGGTCCTGCAAGAGATCGCTTATACAACATATTATTTAGAATTGTGAATTGAGATACCTTAACTTTGAAAGCTCTAGGGTTTTCTCCTGTAGGAATCTCTCCATGTTGTAAGTATCTCATGATTGGCAGGATCCATGATCCTGATCCTGGATGAGATTGAGTATCCTCACTAGGGATAACTGCAGAATCCTCTTCTATTTCCATAGCCACATGATCCTCGATGGCAGGAGCCAGGATATGGGTAATGGGGATACTTATATCCTCCGGGATCTTCAAAGATGATCCTAGATTAGCCAATGCATCAGCTTCTGTATTTTCCTCCCTTGGTACCTGTGTCAAACTAAAGGAAACAAAAGAGAGTGCCAATTCTTTGACTATCTCCAAATATTTGGTTAGCTTTTCACCTTTAACAGCATAGGATCCATTAAAGTGATTAGTGATTAACAATGAATCTACATGTACCTCAAGATACATGATCCCCATATGCTTAGCAATTTGCAAACCAGCTATCAAGGCTTCATACTCAGCCTCATTGTTAGTGGTTTGGAACTCACAAGCTATAGAGTGGGGTATTATGTCCCCCTGTGGCGATTTTAGTAGTATCCCAAGCCCTGTGCCTTTGACATTTGAGGATCCATCAGTATAGAGTATCCAAGGATCCTTGGTCTCTTCTAGGTGTTGGACTTCTAATTCAGCTTCCTTTTGCAAATCACTACTGAAATCTGCCACAAAATCAGCTAATGCTTGGGATTTAATGGCTGTCCTAGGCTCATATCTTATATCATATGCACTAAGCTTCACTGCCCACTTAGCCATCCTTCCTGACATTTCAGGTTTCCTGAGGACATTCTTAATTGGAAAATTAGTTTTAACAATAATAGCATGAGTTTCAAAATAATGTCTTAATTTAGTAGATGCCATAATTAAAGCAAGGATAAGCTTTTCAATGTGTGAATACCTGGATTCGGCATCAAGTAAACTCTTACTTACATAATAGACAGGATGTTGTGTACCTTTGTGATCCTTAACAAGGACTGCACTTACTGCTTTTAAGGATACTGCATGATATAAGGATAGCACATCTCCTTTTTCTGGTTTCATCAAGGCCGGGGCTGAGGATAGGTAATCCTTGAGAGCTCTTAAGGCACTTTCATGCTTCTCAGTCCACTCAAATTTCTTGTTTTTCCTTAGGATGTCATAGAATTCCTTGCACTTCTCTGAGGATTTGGATATAAATCTGTTCAAAGCTGCTATCCTGCCTGTTAGCCTCTGGACATCCTTAGCATTGGCAGGAGATTTGATATTCACTAAGGCTTTGATTTGTTCTGGGCTAGCTTCAATGCCTCTTTTTGTCACCATATATCCTAAGAATTTACCTGCTTTAACACCAAAGTGACATTTAGAAGGATTAAGTTTCATGTTATATTTGTCAAGGATATCGAATGCTTCCTCCAAGTCCCTTAGGTGATCCTCAGCCTTTCTGGATTTTACTACCATATCATCTAGGTAAACCTCCATAGTTTGTCCAATCTGATCCTTGAACATCATATTCACCAGCCTTTTATAAGTTGCACCTACGTTCCTTAGTCCAAATGGCATAGCAATATAACAATATATACCGGTTGGAGTCATAAAGGCCGTATCCTCTTGATCAGATGGTTCCATCTGAATTTGTTGAAATCCAGATGAAGCATCCATAAAAGTCAACAGTTCATGACCCGCCGTTGCATCCACCATGGAGTCAATGTGGGGTAATGGGAAAGGATCCTTGGGACATGCCTTATTTAAATCTGTAAAATCGACACATACCCTCCACTTTCCATTTTTCTTTTGAACAACAACCACATTGGCCAACCATCTTGGATATTTGACCTCTCTAATCATACCTTCTCGGAGCAATTTCTCTACCTCTTCCTGGATAATGGCATTTCTTTCTGGTGCAAACTTCCTCCTTTTCTGATGGATTGGTTTGAATGACCTGTCAATGCCAAGTTTGTGAGTGATAATATCTTTAGATATACCTGTCATATCCTCATGTTTCCATGCAAAGGTAGTTTTCCTTCTTTTGAGGAAGGATATGAGGTCTTCTTTCATTTTGCCAAGGATCCTGACCCAATATAAATTTTGGATTCAGGATCACCAGGATCCATGAGGATTTCTGCCACATCCTGCTCTCTTGCCTCCAAGACATCCCTTGGAGGATACTTTGATTGCTACTGTTCCCTTGACTTTGAGGCTGGTTTCATCGATGAAGTGTAACAGTTCTTAGCCTCCTGCTGATCACTATCAATCTTCACTATTCCCCAAGGACTAGGGAGCTTCACACATTGATGGTAGGTGGATGGGATTGCCTTCATATCGTGTATCCAAGGCCAGCCAAGTATAACATTACAACAAGATAAACAGTCAATAACACAAAATTTTTGATAAGAATGTAGGCCTTCGATGTATATTGGGAGTTTAATGTCCCCCAGAGTATTCTTAGTTTCGCCACTGAATCCCACGAGCACAGAGGATCTTGGTATGATATCGGACTCAGGGATATTCATCTTTTTTAGAACATCAAGCTGGATAATGTTCACAGAGCTCCCTCCATCTATAAGGATCCTGTGAACAAAATGGTTAGAAATAAAGAGAGTAATAACTAAACCATCGTGATGAGGGTCCTGGATATCAACACGATCATCTTCATCAAAGGTTATGACTTTTCCTTCAGAGACACTTGATGTTCAAATGGGTCTATCTCCATTATCCATTTTGGTTTCCTTTGCATGCCTTTTAGCTGCTGAGAAGGATGTGCCACAAATGTCTGATCCTCTAGAAATAAAGTTTATTACTTGTGCATCTGCTGGAGGGGCCTGAGCTTTCTCAGGGATCCTTTCAGGATCCTGAGTCCTTGACTTTTTTCTCCCCAATAATTCTTTCAAATGCCCCTTGCTCAACAAGTATCCAATTTCTTTTCTCAGTGCAATGCATTCTTCTGTGAGATGCCCAAAATCTTCATGATATGCACACCACTTTGATTTATCTTTGGTGGCAGCTGGTCTGTCATTTTTCCTGGGCCACCTAGCTTTATCACCTAAATTCTGCATTGCAAGGATTAGTTCATTGTTATCAACAGAAAAACAATATTCAGAAATTGGAGGATAATCCTCGTCATCCTTTTCTTGATCAACAGCGTGCACATTCTGGTTGTTAGATTTGTTATAGGATCTGAACTTGTTGTTCTTGAACGAGGATCCTTTCTTTTCTTGTTTTGAGGATCCTGCTAATCTCTCCTGGATCCTCTTATCATCTTCTAGCCGGATGAACCTGAGTGCTCGGGTTCTTACCTCATCTAGGTTCCTGCATGGTGTCATAACAAGATCATCATAGAACAATGAATCCCTAAGTAATCCCATTTTAAAGGCCTCAACAGCCGTGGCTATATCCAGGTTAGGAATGTCTAAGGATTCTTTACTAAATTTTGTGATATAATCCCTTAATGATTCATTATGAGCCTGGGTTATCCTATATAAATCACTAGTTAAACGTTCAAATTTTCTACTACAAGAAAACTGACTATTAAATAGGTTAAATAAGTTAGCAAATGAGGTAATAGAGTAGGGGGAAGACTTAGCAGCCATTTAAGAGCTGATCCAGTAAGAGTGGATCCAAATCCATTGCACAGACATGCTTCCTTTAACCTTTCTGGGATTGGATTGATCTCCATCCTCTCCCTGTATTATGCTACGTGTTCTTCAGGATCCGTTGAACCATCATACAATTTCATGGTTGGCACGTGGAACCTCTTGGGTATCTCAGCATCACAGATTGGTGGTGCAAAACGAGATATCTTATGGATCCCATCTGCCATCTCCGGGATAGGTTTGACCACTCCTGGAACACTTGATATCATATCCTTTAACTTTTGCAATTCTCTGGCCATGGCATGATTGATACTTGTATCCTGCATGAATCCATGATTAGTAGTAAGAGAATTGTTAAAAGTGTTACCTCCCACCGGGTTCAAATTAGGAACACCGGATGTGAATCCATATTGTTGGGACTCTGGAATGACTGAAGGACCAGTAGAAGCAATGGCCTCCATTGGAATAAAATCTCCCTGATGGACATCTGAACTCCCTGTTTGCAAACTCCTCAAGGATCCCGGCATCTGGAAGGATACTTGAAACTGGGATGATCCTGGAACAAAGGAGGATCCTTGAACCTGGGATGATCCTGGAACAAAGGAGGATCCTTGAACCTGGGATGATCCTGGAACAAAGGAGGATCCTTGAACCTGGGATGATCCTGAAACAAAGGAGGATCCTTGAACCTGGGATGATCCTGGAACAAAGGAGGATCCTTGAACCTGGGATGATCCTGGAACAAGGGAGGATCCTTGAACCTGGGATGATCCTGGAACAAAGGAGGATTCTTGAACCTGGGATGATCCTGGAACAAAGGAGGATCCTTGAACCTGGGATGATCCTGGAAACGGCCAGAACCCTTGAATCTGCTTCGCTCCTGAGTATCCTCCTGAACTCGTGAAGGATCCCATATGCTGAGGATAGGATCCTGTTGGCTGGAAATATGAACCTGATGCCTGAGTCACTGTTTTTGATCCGTAGTGCACTCCTTTTGGTCCTCCCACATATTGGACATCTGGAATCACTGAAGGCTGAGAAGTTATCACTGGAGTATCAAAATTCAAGGATCTGGGCACCAGTGGGAAATGATCCTCTGCTGATCTCTTTTGTTTCTTGAGATCTCCGATTTCTTTGAGAATCCTCTCGTTGGTCTTATCCTGCTGCTGTATATGCTCCTTCATCTGCAAAATCAAAGTAAACATGTCACTAGTAGTAGGAGAATAAGAAGTAGAAGAAGTTGGAGGTTTTGAGAAAATGGGAGTTGGTTTCTTCTCAGCATTTTTCTGAGATCCAGCAGGTGGTGGAGGCAAAGGTGGAATGCCCTGAGATGAATTGACTGCAGACATTGCAGTAGAAGTATTCTTTGATGATGAAGCCATATACTTGAATGCAATGAACTGGAATGATCACAAACAGAAAAACTTCTTAGGAATGAAGCACCAATGGCCCCACGGTGGGCGCCAAACTGTTTTGGTCAAAAAATCAGATGAGGATAATGCAACCAAACTCTTTGTTACGGGGTATGATGCTTGAAATGAGGTACAACGATAAGGATCACTTAAATGTAAATTGCACAAGTGACACAAAGATTTATACGAGGAAAAAGCCCTCGATCAATGAATGATCTCCGGCATAAAAAACCTCGGGTGATGGAAACTACCGATCACCAACTTCAAATTAACCAACAAATGTTTACAACTTTGGATAATAACGAGCTAGGTACAAGGATCACTGTGGTGTAACGTGCAAGAATGTGTGAAAACTGTTAAGTGTTTTGTTGTATGCTCGAGAGTGCAGTTGTACGAGTGTGTGCAGCCAAAATTAGCCAAGTGTTCTAACTACTAGCTCGTTACCCCTTTAAAAATAGAAGTTAACTATGCTAACTAACTATCCGCAATTCGTGACATGCTCCCACGTTCTCCACAACATCCATTTCCAGTCAAACATGTGTGAAATAACCGTGGAATATTCCTTAGTAACGTTGCCAAGACCAAGTCCAACTTGTTACTTCTGCAAAGCAATACGAAATTCAAATAAACAATCGTTAGTATGAGGATCCTTAAGGTGATCCATGATCCTGATCCTGAAGCACTTCTGAGGATCACTATCTATCTCAGAAGCAAGGATCACTAATAGGGTAACACATGAGGATCACAGGTCATATAAAAATACTGCCCTAACAGATATCACTAAGTATATTGATCAGGATACCTTCACAGAAATGATAACACTAATTTCACAAAGCTAAAATCTAAACAAAGTAATGCATGGCAAAAATTTAAAAAGGATACAACAAATAAGTCAAAAGAGGGTTATATTATTAGCATATCAAAAGTTGTGCTTTTCGTTTCACCTTAAACCAAGGCCCATCCACCAAAAGCACAATGGATTCATAACCATATTTACACAACATTTGAAGGTTTCGTCTCAAACTGAAACCCATCCACCTCCAACCGTTGTATTGTCCAAAACAAAATATACTAACTGATAACCAAGGGCTTCATCCTGAAACCCAGGACCCATCCACCTTTGGTTATCAAATTGTTCTAATGCAGGAAAGGTAAATTGTTCAAAAGACATGGAAAATAAATTGTTCAACAAGTCACAAGCATCAAACTTAAAAAAAAGTGGGCTCCGGCCTTGGCACATATATCCATCATTGCCCACTTCGCTGCTTTTAAGGGGCAGCACCCTCTTCAATCATCGCTTCATCAGCACCTGCACCAGCATCATCTTTGGGATTCTTCTCAGCATCGCCACCAGCATCGGCCGCCGCCTCTGTCGTCTTGGGAGGATCCTCACCAACATGCTTTGCGGGATGTTCCACAGGAGTGCCTTTGAGATCCGTTAGTTTCGCTTCCCAGGCCTTGACATTCCAGGAAGGGCATTCAAAGCCCAAGGCCTTGGCTTCATAGGCCATCCTTAGCCTGGCTTGAAGAAGGGAAACAACAACGGATCCTTTGAGGCCATCCCGGTAGGAACTCATATCCTGCTGGTATCGGAGATGGGCAACATCCAGCTTGGCTTGGGCATCCTCATTCGCCTTGTGAATAGCGGCTTGGTGCTCCTGGGTCACTGCCTTGAATTTATCTTGATAATGCTGAGACTTGGCGGCGGCGATCATCCCTTGGTCAGCAATGGTGACTTCAGCTTTCTTGAGCTTGGCCTCCAGCATCTTGTTAAGCCCACACGCCTCCTCGTAAAGGAACATGAGACGTTCCAAGCCCTACAACCAAAAGCACAAGTATCAACATATGTATAAAATGTCTAGGATAATAGTTAACATACACGTGTAGGATATCAGATGAGGATTTTTTCCTGATTAAGAAATGAAGTCATGAACCCACTGGCTTTATTGAATCCATAGTTCTCGTATGGGAAAGTCTCGGAGGTAGCCAGAGAATTTGTTTCCTTCCTCTTCCGGGCGCTGAGAGCACGAGTCCTGGTGGCTGGAGGAGGCTTGGGAGTGGTAACGGCTTTCGAACTGCTGGGCCTGGAAGACGTGGGAGCTTTAGGGCTTGGTTCCTTCTTCACCGAGATGAGAGCGGAATAGCTATCCAATTCATCGAGATCGAAGACCTCTGGAGCTTTGACTGGTGCTGCACAAAAGGGAAAAACATCTAACCCTTGAGTATTTATAAGTTATTATATTTGTTTCATGTATATTAATGTACTTACCAGTCATGTCGGGGCTGGATCTTTGGCTTGAACTTGTAAATGACAGAGAAAAAGTTCTCTCACTTTCTAGGAGTTGGTAAATGCTTTTGATTCTCGGATCTGATTCAGCGCTTGGGGGGGCTAGTTCTTTGAAATTTGCTGCACAAGAAATAGAGATGTCAGTTCAGGATATAACTTCAGGATACGGTTGGGGATATTCCTAAAACCCTAAATCCTACCAGAAGTCAACCACTTCACTGGAAGATCAAAACCTCAAGTGATAGAATCCCTTTTTACGAAAAAGAACTTTCGTTGCAATTTTTCCTCGTTCTTTGTGGCTTTAAGAACGAGAGGGTTTTTGGGGGTTGAGAAAAGGAGAAAACGACTGTTGCCATGAGAACGAAGGCGGTAGGCTATCGGGAGATCTTCAATGCAAAGGTTGGGGAAAAAAAGAGATCTGATTTGATCCAAGGTCACTAGCACGTGCCAAACCATGGGCATGGTTTGGGCATAACTAAGACCGGTGAGTTCGAAGAAACGGGATATAAAAGCCGGAAAGGGGTATCGGAGTCCGATAGAGAAAGGGTAGGCCAAGAAGCACACCCATTCATTGGAAGAAAAGTCCGATCGGACTTCTCTGTCGAAAGGGCGGATGATTGTACCGACAGGGAAAGCGCCGGAAGCTTGCAGGGCAGCAATGTCAGCGTTTTCGAATGAATAGACCTCTTTCTCGGGCTCTTTAAGGAGGTTTTGGGCTTTGAAAGTCGGGATTGAATCGTCTGTGTGGGATCTCGTTCTACTAGCCATGAGGGATTTCTGTGGAGAAAAAACAAAAAAGAAAGAAAGAGAGGGAATTTACCTGAAGATTCCGGTGAAGATGGTGGTTTATCAAACAAGAAGAGAAAAGATATAGGGGCTAAATGGATAGCCATCGAGTAGAAAGCGCGTGGGAAGTTGCACACTGTCACTTCAAGAGTCCAATCATATTAATTGCCTCGATTCACGAGATAAGCTTTAAAATATATCCGTTGGATTGGTATACCAACAAATATATTTTAGGGACAATTGTTATGGGCCATTTTCTGAACACATATCCTGATTAATATTCTGCTTTTGATTGTTTATTTGAGATCAGGATACCGGATCAGGATATTGGTAACATCCTGATACGATATCCTGGTAATAACTGATTTAACCACGTGCAGATTAAAGGGTATAAGTCTCCAACGTTCAAGTGGACTTCTTCCCCTCGAGACTCGGGCAAATTAGTTAGATAAAAGACGTTGAAGCCGGAAGATGTGGACTGCAACGTTCATATGTGGAATATTCGCCGGATCCCGGAATAATAGGATAGTTGGTTGCTTTCTTTTTACTATAAATAGATTGATCGGATCAGATTAAGTCACATACACTCTTTCGCACACTTTGCTCTCTAGTTACTAGCAACCATTACACACAAACACTTGTACTCAAATCTCATTGTAACACTTGGTTGATCCGTATCATATCCTGCACTGTATCTTGATATTTGAAGTAATTGAAGAATAAGGCAGCTGCGATTGTCAGTGTTATGGGTAAAATTCTGAGCCCATATCCTAGGAAATATCTTGAGTTATATCTTGATTGTATGATATCTGCTCATATCCGGGATGCTCATTCAGGATATTGGTAACATCCTGAATGGTATCCTCAGGATTACTAACGGGTTATGTGCAGGAGTACGCGTCCAGATGGAGCAACGTTCACAAAGACCCTTTCTCCAGGAGACTCGGTCCAAGTCGTTCAAATGAAGACGTTGAAGCCGCATTACTCGGTCTACAACGTTCACAATGGAATATTCGGAGCATCCCATATTTGTACGAATTTTTGTTTGTATTTTGTTACTATAAATAGGTGGGTATATCAGATCGAATAGGACATCACAGCTACACTCACTACACTCTCACACTTGTTCTCTCGCAACTTTTACTTTCACACAAAGCATTGTAACACTTAGCGATCTGGTCAATATCCTGCATTGTATCCTGAAGTTTGAAGTAATAAGAAGAACTAGGCAGCTGCGATTGTCAGCTCCCGAGGTTTTATGCCGGCGATCTAGATTGATCAAGGGCTTTCCTCATACATCTCGTGTCATTTCCTTTACTTTTTGCTCATAGTTTGATCGTAGATACAGCTCAATATCCAGAGCCGTATCCTGAAAACTGTTTTTACAAACAACATAACAAGCATATTTCCGGTACACTCTTTGGCACACTACCTCACTTAACTAATTTGATCACTTAAATACTTCGGTAATTTTTGACCAAAACAATTTGGCGCCCACCGTGGGGCAAGTGGTGCTATCTTTACTAAAAATCTTTGTGAAATCATTAATCGGTTTTCTGTTTTCAAAACTTTTTGCCACATTATTTGCAATGGCCACAAGATCAAGCATGAGCTCCTCCACTGTGTCTGCTACAACTTCTGCTACTACTGGTTCGGTGCTTCCACCACCTCCTCCAAGGATGCCAGCCTCTTCACAACCTCAGGATGTTATCCCTACCCGGAGCGTTCAGGGATCTGCTCCCGTTTTAGCTTTTAATGATGAAATTCTAACCTTATTTGGAAGTGTGCAGGAACAAATGAGGCAACAACAGGAAACTAACCAAATGTTGTTAAGAGAAATACAACTCTTAAAAGCTGGCTCGAGCAGATCCACTGAAGATATCTTCACTCCTCTACAATCCAGAACTTTGAACTTCAGTTCGGCTGTGTATACTGAGGATAATAGGGGGAATATTGTGCCTAGTCATTCCCAGAATCATACTCCTGAAATACCTTATCGATCAGGATGTCAACTGTGAGGAGCTCAGGATATGTTTCAGGATATGGCCAGAATCCTCAGCCTGGTAACGTGTCTGATAATAATAATACTCTTGCCACTAACAGTGTTGGATCTTTGCAGGATACAGCTGTGACATCAGCATTGTCTAGGGAGCTTCAGAAGCTAAAGGATATGATATCTAGTGTACCTGGGGTAGTTCAGCCAATTCCTGACGTATCCCAGGATAGCCACAAGATATCTCGGTTTGTACATCCTATTTGTGATGCTGAAATCCCAAAAAGATTCCAAACTCCCAACATGAAGCTTTATGATGGAACCACGGATCCTGAGGAGCATATTGCCCAGTATAGGGAACGGATGGAAATCAATCCTATCCCTCCGGAACTTAAGGAAGCATGCTTATGTAAGGGTTTCGGCTCTACCTGAACAGGATCAGCCTTAAAATGGCTGTTAAACGTTCCTCCACACTCAATTACTTCTTTTGCTCATTTGGTTAACTTATTTAATAGTCAATTTTCTTGCAACCGGAGTTTTGAGAAATTAACCAGTGATCTTTACAGGATAACTCAAGGACCTCAGGAATCCTTGAGGGACTATGTGAATAAGTTTAGCCGGGAATCCTTGGATATCCCGCACCTTGATGTCTTAACAGTTGTGCAGGCTTTCAAGATGGGATTGCAGAAAGATTCCCAATTTTACCAGGATCTTGTGATGAATCCCTGTAGGAATCTGGATGAAGCTCGTAACAGGGCATTGAGATATATCAGGCTAGAGGATGATAAGAAAATGCAAGAGAGGATGAATGCATCCTCAACATATGAATCAACTAACAGGAAGTCAGAATCCTCGTACAAACCATACCGCTCTAAGCCATATGGTAGAAATGATAACAAGAAAGTGAATGCTGTTGAAGACGAGGATCCTGAAGAATATCCTGAATTATCTGAATATTGCTTTTCTGTTAACATTCCAGAATTAATGTATGCTATGCAGGGTTTAGGAGACAAAGCCAGGTGGCCTCGAAAGAACCAACAAAAAGCTGATTGGAAGGATAAATCCAAATGGTGTGCCTTCCACGAAGATTTTGGTCATGTGACTGAGGATTGCATTGCTCTAAGAAAAGAAATAAGTTATCTTCTGAGCAAGGGATATCTGAAGGATCTCCTAGGAAGAAAGAAGAATAAGGGTCAGGATACAGAGAAGGATCCTGAACGAGCGGCATCACCTCCTACGGATGCCAAGATAATCAACTTTATCTCGGGAGGATCCGACATTTGCGGGACTTCGTATTCTGCGGCCAAGAGGCATGCAAAGGAAGCTAAGACTGAAAGGGGAGATAAACCAGCCAGGATGACGACCCTTACAACTGATAAAGTGATCACTTTCGACAGTGGTGACCGGGATACTGTGCAGGATCCTCACCATGATGCTCTCGTAATAACATTATATGTTGCTAACCATTTTGTACGCAGGATATTAGTGGACAACGGTAGCTCTGTCAAGATAATTCAGCTGGAAACATTGAAGAGGATGAATGTATCTCCGATGGACATTACTTTGAAGTCTACTGTGCTCGTCGGTTTCAGTGGAGAAGCTAGGAATACCGTGGGAGAGATAAAGTTACCAGTATATGTTGAAGGGTTCAACTCGATACAACGTTTCTGTGTGATGGATTCCCTATCCTGCTATAACATTATACTGGGCAGGCCATGGATCCATGACATGAAGGCCGTCCCATCAACCTATCATCAGTGTATCAAGATCCCTACTCCTTGGGGGTTGTCAAGGTGGAAAGTGATCAACAGGAGGCAAAGGAATGTTACTCATCCTCGATGAAATCCTCAACCAAGCTCTATGCAGCATAGCAATTAAAGATACGAGCCCAGGATATCGCAGAGGCTTCAGAACAGGATGTTAAGAAAATTATCCTGGACCAGGATAATCCGGATATCTCGGTGCTCGTAGGGACCAATATCCCTCAAGATATTGAGGATAAGCTTACTAACTTTTTGAAATGCAGGATGTCAACATTTGCATGGAAGCATGAGGATATGACATGTATATCCAAAGATGTTATTACTCACAAGCTTGGAATTGACAGGTCTTTCAAGCCTGTCTAGCAAAAGAGAAGGAAGTTTGCTCCAGAACGAAACATAATTATTCAAGAAGAGGTTGAAAGACTATTGAAGTCCAAGATGATCAGAGAAGTCAAATTTCCCAAGTGGCTGGCAAATGTGGGAGTGGTTCAAAAGAAGAATGGGAAATGGAGAGTTTGTGTAGATTACACAGACTTGAATAAGGCTTGTGCCAAAGACCCATTTCCTCTTCCTCATATTGATGCAATGGTGGATGCTACTGCAGGCCACGAGATGTTGACCTTCATGGATGCATCCTCAGGATTTCAGCAGATTCAAATGGAGCCTTCGGACCAAGAGGATATTGCCTTCATGACACCAACAGGTATTTATTGTTATACTGCTATGCCTTTCGGTTTGAAAAATGCAGGTGCAACATACCAGAGATTGGTGAACATGATGTTCAAAGATAAGCTGGGGGACACAATGGAGGTATACATCGATGATATGGTGGTAAAATCTAAAAAGGCTGAGGATCACCTCCAGGATATTAAGGGAGCATTTGATATCCTGGATCAATATAACATGAAACTAAATCCTGCCAAGTGCCATTTTGGAGTGGGGGCAGGAAAGTTTCTAGGATATATGGTAACTAAAAGGGGGATAGAAGCGAGCCCGAAACAGATCAAAGCCATCTTAGATATCAAATCACCCTCTAACATGAAGGATGTTCAAAGGCTAACAGGGCGAGTTGCGGCACTAAACAGATTTATCTCAAGATCCTCCGAGAAATGCAAAGAATTTTATGATATCCTGAAGAAAAACAAGAAATTCGAATGGGGAGAGAAGCATGAAGCAGCCTTGCAGGATTTGAAGCAGTATCTTTCAACCGCACCCCTATTGATGAAGCCTGAGGATGGTGAACCATTATCCCTGTATCTTGCAGTATCAGGGAACGCAGTAAGCGCTGTCCTTATAAATGATCATGAAGGTCAGCAGTATCCTGTTTATTATGTTAGCAAAAGTTTATTAAATGCTGAAACTAGATATTCTCATTTAGAAAAGTTGATATTGGCTCTAGTTATGGCATCAACGAAGCTTAGACATTACTTTGAAACACATAGGATTCATGTCAAAACCAATTATCCTGTTAAAAATGTGCTTAGGAAACCCGAGATGTCAGGTAGATTGGCTAAATGGTCGGTAAAGTTAAGTGCCTATGATCTAGTGTACGAACCTAGAAATGCCATAAAATCCCAGGCTTTAGCTGACTTTGTGGCTGATTTCAGTAGTGATATTCAAAATGAAGTAGACTTTGAAGTGCAACAACTAGGAGAATCTTCAGAATCCTAGACATTATATACTGATGGTGCCTCTAACGTTAGAGGAGTAGGATTGGGTATACTACTAAAATCGCCACAGGGGGACATAATACCCCAGGCTATTAGATGTGAATTTCCTGCCACTAATAATGAAGCAGAATATGAGGCTTTGATTGCAGGATTAGAATTGGCTAAGGGTATGAATATTAAAAATTTGCAAGTATATGTTGACTCCTTGTTAATCACTAATCATTTTAATGGATCTTATGCAATTAAAGGTGAGAAATTAATTGAATATCTTGACATTCTCAAAAAATTAGTCGGATATTTCGATATTTTTACACTGGAACAGGTACCGAGAGAGGATAATGCTGAAGTGGATGCCTTAGCAAACTTAGGATCATCAGTCAGGATACCGGAGGGAACCCAAATACCGATGCTTCATATCCTGTATCCTGCCATGGATCCCTTCAGAGCTCAGGATAAAGAGGTAACAAGCATTCTGGATCCTTGTCATAATCCTGAGGAGGATACTGGATCCTGGATGTCTCCAATCATAAGATATCTCAAAGAAGGACACATTCCTGACAACGAAAATCCTAAGGCATTTAGGATGAAGGTATCACGATTCACCATTATAAATAATATTTTGTATAAGA
Source organism: Helianthus annuus (assembly GCF_002127325.2). Taxonomy (NCBI): domain Eukaryota; kingdom Viridiplantae; phylum Streptophyta; class Magnoliopsida; order Asterales; family Asteraceae; genus Helianthus; species Helianthus annuus. The sequence continues at coordinate 103,701,205 of NC_035441.2, read as the reverse complement.
AATCTCTTGCAGGTCCATACCTAAGATGCTTGAAGGATCCTAAGGCTGTGGAAGTGCTTCAGGATATACACAAAGGGGATTGTGGTAACTATATTGGGGGCAGATCTTTATTCTCGAAAGTGTTGAGAACAGGATACTATTGGCCGACAATGAAGAAAGATGCTGCAGAATACGCTCGAAGATGTGATGCACGTCAGAGGCATATCAACATATTGCATCAACCGGCTGAACCATTATATCCTATAGCTTCCCCTTAGCCATTCATGAAGAGGGGAATGGACATAGTAGGAAAGTTGCCAAAAGCTCCAGGAGGAAAAGTTTTTATGCTAGCAATGACCGACTATTTTTCTAAATGGGTTGAAGCTGAAGCATTTGTCCAAGTTAGAGACCAAGAAGTAGTATCCTTCATAAAGAAGAATATCCTGACCAGAGTTGGGGAATCAAAATGATCACATCTACTCCGGTACATCCTCAAGCAAATGGGCAAGCGGAATCCTCGAACAAGATAATAGTCAACAACCTGAAAAAGAGACTAAGAGCTAAAAAAGGAAGATGGGTAGAAGAACTACCTTTTGTTTTATGGGCTGATAGAACAACAATAAAGAATGCAACTGGCCAAACCCCTTTCTCCTTAGTATTTGGAGCAGAGGCAGTAATCCCAATACAAATGGTGATACCTACGGCAAGATCCAATCTCCAGGATCTGGGCAGAATCCTGAAGCAATGTGCCAAGAATTAGATATTGTGGATGAAATAAGAGATGCAGCAAAGCTAAGGATGGCCGCATATCAACAGAGGATATCCGGAGCATATAACAAGAATATAAGGACTAGAAGGTTCCAAGTTAGAGATTGGGTGTTAAGGAAAGCTTTTCAGAATACTACGAATCCTGCAGATGGAAAGTTGGCTCCAAAGTGGGAAGGACCCTATGAGATTGAATCAGAATCAGGGAAAGGAGTATACCGACTCAAGAATATGGAGCGGGATATGCTACCAAGATCCTGGAATGCTATACATCTCAAAGCCTATTTCAAGTGAGTTTAGAATTTAATTTCTAACTCAAGATGGTATGAATTCTGTCTCTTTTAAATATAATTTATTTTATTTGAACCCAATACTAACTTAAGCATTGGAGGGGTGTTAGCCAAGCTAACACCCACCTTAGTTTAAGGTTGTTTTGCAGAATATGCTTTGGGATATAGCTCCAGGATACACACTCAGGATACTTCGAAAGATTAGAGGATTGGCCCCCTCTCTCACGTTTAAGGGATCCTGATCCCTTCACAGGTTTAAAGGTATTCACCTTTCTCACGAATTGGGTTTGAACACCCCGCCTGGAGCGCAAGTCATCTGGGGATAGTTCAAGGTAACGGGACTAGTTCATGTAAATGTGGCTGACAATTTCGTTACTATTGGCTATATCCTGGATTCTAAAGGTATATGAGGATTGATCACCCTCTCTCACGAAAGGGTATTTTCATACCCTCTAAGGTTTAAAGGTTTTCACCTTTCTAAGACTTGGAGTTTATACACTCTCGCCTGTAGCGCATGAAAACCAAGGTTTATCCCCAGGATATTTGGGTTTATCCCCAGCATATTAAGGGTTTATCCCCAGCATATTAAGAGTTTATCCCAGGATATCAGGGGTGCTCCCTGGATATTCAGAATCTATTCAGTAAAGCTAAAGTATGACTGTATCTACACTCCTATGTTAAAAACTCCTATGTTAAAAACAAGGGACATATATCATACAATTTGAAGGATGGATCCAAGTTTGTAAGTGTGCACTTGGGACATTTCTATGGTGGAAAATTGGAGCTGATTCCTTAGGGAATTCCTGGTATGATCTCTCCTTTTTATTTGGATAACTTACAGATTGTGTGTCAGTATCCTGATCAGGATATCTTTCAGGATACATTTACAATGTGTTCCCAAAAATGTCCAGACAAAATTATCTTTGCAAGTAAAATTCGTGTAATGAAAATATAACAACAGAAATAAAGCGAAAAAAGGGTTATATTATTAACATACCATAAAGTTGTGCTCTTGGTTTCACCTCAAACCAAGGACCATCCACCAAGAGCACAAATAGTTCCTAGCCATATTTACTTAACAATTGAAGGCTTCGTCTTGGAACCCAAGATACCTCCATCTTCAATTGTTAAAAGTGTTCAAAATAAACTGTACTAACTGATGACCAAGGGCTTCGTCCTGAAACTCAGGATCCCTCCACCTTTGGCCATCATATTGTCTAAGTGCAGGAAAGTAAATTGTTTTAAAGACAAGAAAAGTAAATTGTTCGAAGGACCACAACCATCAAATCTAAAAAAGTGGGCTCCGGCCTAAGCATCAACATCCATCATCGCCCACTCAAATGCCCTCACACAGCGGCGTCTTCACCAGCCTTCTTTGTCTTCTCAGCTTCAGCATCCTGAGCAGCATCCTCACCAGCATCCTCACCAGCATCCGCCTCAGCATCCTTCTTGGCTCCAGCCTGGTCCACCACCTCTGCCGACTTAGAGGATTCACCAGCTTCAGCAGCAAGAGGCACAGCCTTGCCTCCAAGCTCCTTCAGCTTTGCCACCCAAGAGTCAACTGGCCAAGATGGGCACACAAGGCCTGTCTCCTTGGCCTCATAAGCCATCTTGATGCGGGCTTGCAGCAGAGAGACTATAGCAGAAGCCTTGATTCCTTCCCGGAAAGAGACCATGGCTTGTTCATGATCCATTTGCACGATGGCTAGTTTGAGCTCGGCATCCTGGGTGACCTTTTTCAACTTATCCTCATAGTGCCAACTCTTCGCTTCAGCAATGGCACCTTGGTCGGCAACAGTAGTTTCAAGCTGCTTAATCCTGGCTTCGTAGAGTGCAGCAGTACCACATGCATCATTATAAAGGTGGAGCAGATGCTGGAGGCCCTATAAGTTAAAATTCAGGTATAAGTCAATATTTACTAACCAGAATATCCTGTCAGGATATTCTATCAGGATATTGTGCAGGATGTAGTGCCAGGATATTACCTTGTTTAAGAAGGATGTCATCGGTTCCAAGGAGTCGGTAAACCTAAGTTCATCATAGGAGAACCCTTCGGAGCCTAGGGCACTAACTTCAGAGCCCTTCCTCTTTTTTGCGGTAGAAGCACGAGTCCTCGGATTAGCCTTGGGAGCCGGAAGAGGCTTGGAGCTGGTGGCAGCAGGGGTCTCCTTCTTGACCATGACTGGAGTAGGGTAACTGTCAAGCTCGTCAAGATCGAGAAGGATTGGAACTTTGCTGGAGTCTGTATACAGGGAGTAAAATTCTTTCCTAAATATTTCAAATGGAAACATGTATGCAGGATATCGAGCAGGATCCTTACCAGACATATCTGCACTAGAAAGAGGGCTTGGAGATGGTGGAGATGGGTTAAAACTTCTTTCGGCCTCGGGAAGGAGTCTGATAGCGTCAATCCTTTTCTGTGAGTCAGCAAGGGGGGTGCGAGTTTCCTGAAGTCGGCTGTGTACAAGAAAACAAAAAAGTCAGTACAAGATATAAAGTAGGATACAAGACAGGATCATCCTAAAGCCCTAAGTCTTACCCTTTTTCAACCACTTCACCGGATATTCCGTTCCACCAGGGATTGAGTCTCTTTTTACAAAGAAGAACTTGGACTTCCATTCCTCCTCATTCCTGGTGGCACGAAGTATCAGTGGGTTGCCAGAAGTAGAACAGAACAAAAATCTACAGGATCTGTGGCATCTAAGCCGGTAAGCTAGGGGGAGGTCGTGAACAGAAAGATCAGGAATGTGATTCTTCTTGATCTGGTCAAGAACGGATAAAACACGCCAAAGCATCGGCATTGTTTGGCAAAAAGAGATTTTTGTAATGTTGAAAAACTCGGTAATAAAGTCTTGAAAGGGGAACCGTAACCCTAAGGTGATGGGAAAGGCATTAAAGCACAACCATTCTTCAGAAACCATATCCGACCAGATTTCCCGGTCAAACGGCCGGAATACAGTCCCTTCCAGGAAGATACCGGAGGATTTGAGGGCCGACAAATGGGCACTATCAAAGGAGCATATTTCTTTTTCCGGATCCTGGAGAAGATTCTGTTGTATGAATGTGGGAGCGGAGTCTCCGGAACTCGATCTTGTTTGCCTTGTCATATTATCGCCGGAATGCTGAACCGAAAAAGAGAAGAAGATGGAAAGGAGAGAGAGCTTTTTACCTTTTTCACTTCGGTCAAGAATAAATGGGATAAGGATGAGAAGTTATAAGGTGGTGATGAGTAAATATAGGCTGAGCAGTTGCAAACCGTCATATCATGGGTCTAATCTCTTAAATTGCCTCGTTCTCCGGAAAAAATATAACCGTTAGTGCCAAGATACTAAACGGTAACATTTTTTGGGGACAATTGTTATGGGTAAAATTTTGAGCCCATATCCTGGGAAATATCTTGAGTTATATCTTGATTGTATGATATCTGCTCATATCCGCGATGCTCATTCAGGATATTGGTAACATCCTGAATGGTATCCTCAGGATTACTAACGGGTTATGTGCAGGAGTACGCATCCAGATGGAGCAACGTTCACAAAGACCCTTTCTCCGGGAGACTCGGTCCAAGTCGTTCAAATGAGGACGTTGAAGCCGCATTACTCGGTCTACAACGTTCACAATGGAATATTCGGAGCATCCCATATTTGTAGGAATTTTAATTTGTATTTCGTTACTATAAATAGGTGGGTATATCAGATCGAATAGGACATCACAGCTACACTCACTACACTCTCACACTTGTTCTCTCGCAACTTTTACTTTCACACAAAGCATTGTAACACTTAGCGATCTGGTCAATATCCTGCACTGTATCCTAAAGTTTGAAGTAATAAGAAGAACTAGGCAGCTGCGATTGTCAGCTCCCGAGGTTTTATGCCGATGATCTAGATTGATCAAGGGCTTTCCTCGTACATCTCATGTCATTTCCTTTACCTTGTTCTCATAGTTTGATCGTAGATACAGCTCAATATCCTGAGCCGTATCCTGAAAACTGTTTTTACAAACAACATAACAAGCATATTTCCGGTACACTCTTTGGCACACTACCTCACTTAACTAATTTGATCACTTAATTACTTCGGTAATTTTTGACCAAAACAGTCAGCTCCCGAGGTTTTATGCTGGCGATCTAGATTGATCAAGGGCTTTCCTCGTATATCCTGTGTCACCCTTTACTTTTCTGCTCATTGTTTGATCATCAATACGGCTCTGTATCCTGAGCCGTATCCTGAAACTGTGTTTGCAAACAACCTAATCAACATATTTTTGAACACTTCTCTTAGCACACTACCTCACTTAACTAATTTGATCACTAAATTGCTTAGGTAATTTTTGACCAAAACAGATGCAAAATAAAATTTTGAAACTATTGTGGTAAACATTCAAAACGATTTGTTCTATGAAATTTTCTTTTGAAAAGAACAATCATTTTCACTCACTCTTATCCAAACCTATTCATCAAATTTAGCACTTGGAATTTTGAACGTCAGCTTTTCAACATCAGCTGTCAAAAATCTTTTTGGAATTTTTCAAAGGTTTTTGCTAAAACACACTAAACTCTTTTTGGATTTTTTGAATAAAAGAAATGCAGTAAAGAAACTATTTACAGACAATATTTTTGTGAGTTCGTGCAAGAGGATCATATCAGATTTTGAGACATATCACTAACACCATTAAGCTTGATTTCATTTTAAGATCTAAACAATTCACCTAGATTTTCAGTATGTTTGTCCTCTTAAATTTTCACACAAATTTCAACTGTTTCGAGATATTCGATTAGTTTCTTAAGGACTTATACTTATTCGCGTGTCCCACCACTTGAATATACTCCCGTATCCAGATCCCAATATTCAGTCTTACAGGTGAGTATACCACAGATGATATCTCTAAAGGGGTTAAATTGCGAGGGCCGTGAGAGCTCAGGTCGATACTTCCGTATACGCAAAGAGATGACGGCTTCGACTTTTGGTGTGTCCCCTTTAGAGGATCTTTTCTTCAACAGCAATGATTATCAATTTTATTGTTTAATCATTTTTGCTGAGGGCTTTTGCTGTATTTCAAGCATTTTGCAGAAAGCATTATACGGGGACTAGGTCAGAATTTCCATTCAGCGGAAGTCCCTGTATAATACCCTAGATATCACTGAGTATAAAGACCTAGTATCTCAGAAAGAGAGATCTTTCAAACAAGATTTCGGGGGTTACCCATATATCCAAGAAGTTGTTCCCCACGAGATAAGCAAGTTTAAATTTAGGTTTATATCTCGTCACAATTTACTAAATGTGTAAAAACCTACTGACACATCCACAGTGAGATTGTTTATCACATTTTGACTTTACATATCTTTAGCGTGTTGTGATAGTCCACTGATGTACTATCATTTCCTCTTTTATACAACAAAAACTCGTTTTTCATTTTATCATGTTTTTGGCTTTTCAAATTTTCTAATGTTTTTGGATTTTCTGAAATTTTTCTACTCCCCCTAAAATTCAAAAATATTTAAAAGAAATTTGAAAACAAACTGTACAAAAACATGACAACTAATATGAATCGCCTCAATTCTCCATCCACTTGGCATAAACAATCAGAACTCCCCCTTTCAACAAACTATTTTCCCATTATGATTTCAAAACACTTAAATTTGTTTTAATCAGAATGGTTTTTCCAGAAAATAAGTTCGTTTATCAACCACTTGTAGGTTTGGGGTCATTTCATCACTTTGTTTACCAAAATTTTTGAATGATAGTTAAATCAAGTTCAACCAAATGACCTTGATCAACCACTTGTAAGATCCACTAACAAACATTTTCAACCTATTACCATATGATGGTTGAATTCTCAAAGTGCCGACTCCTACTCCACACTTACCATCCTGGGAGTTCCGGCAATTCACACTTCTCAAATTTTAAATTTTCAAGAAAGTTGCCGATTCATGCTCCACGATTACCAGCTTTGGAGCTCCGACAATTCACACTTCTCAAATTTTAAATTTTCAAGAAAGATGCCGATTCATGCTCCATGATTACCAACTTTGGAGCTCCGGCAAGTCAGGTTTCTATTCAATAAAAAATATATCCACCCAAGCCTGACCAGCCTTGGGTGTAACTTTTTCAGTCTCATTTGGGGTTGTATCTTTCCTTTTCAATTGATAAAATTCCTTAACCCCTTTAGCCTTCCCCTCAATCATCTTTCCAAAAATATTTTTCACAACAGGGTTAAAGGCCTTTTCAATATTCAATTCTTTCGTTTTAGGAAAGAATTGATTTGAAATTTCAACTTTCCCGATTTTAGATTTCACATTCTTAGCACTCAGTGATGGAAAATTCACATCATCCACTGGCGGAACTTTCTTCTCATCTTTCACAACAATCTGTGGCTCCTCTGATTTTATGGAATCAGATTCATCACCAAAACTGTTTCTTGATTTCTTAAGAACCCATATTTGATTGTTAAGTTTCTCCTTCTTTTTGGAAACGTTTTTCAAACACTCACCATCTTCATAAATTGAATTTTCAAAAACTTTAAGTTTGTTCATTGGTGGTTCGATTTTCTCAACAACCTTTTCCTTCAATTTTTCAGAAACTTCCTGTTTTGGTTTGAAAGTTTTCGGACAGTTCTTGGCAATATGACCAGCAGTTTTGCACTGAAAACAAGTTCTTGTTTCTATCTTTTTCTGAATAACATTCTTCTTTAATTCCTCTTGCTTCTTGGCAAGGAACTCTTGATTCGTCTGCTTCCTGAAAGCTTGCTCTTTCTCAGACTCTGTCGTTTTTCCTGAAACAAACACAGTTTTTGGTTTATAAACTTTTTCATTTTTATAATTTTTTGTTTGATTTAATCCAAGACCTTTCTTTTTGAAATTACGATTATGGTTTGGTTTCTTTTGGAAACTATAACCACAATTGTAACCCATTTTCTTGTTAATTCGTTGTTGGTCTCTTGAAGTGTATTGTTTAGGTTTTCCCGAAAGATTTAAATCTTTTATTTCAGAAATATTAATTTCTGTGATTTTGAAAACCTTTTTAATCATATCAAATCTAACACCTCTTATTGGAAAAGTTTCATCAGAATATAATTTGTCAGAATCTTTCAAAGTATATACAACTTTGACCGGTTCGTCATTCAAATTAAATTTTGATAGCAAAAATTTCGTATCATAAACTCGTTTGTCCTTTTTGATTGTTGGCTTTGACGCATCGGACTCAGACTTTGACTCGGGTTTGGACTCCATTTTTGACTCCTCACTTTCATCTTTATCCAACACCTGATCGACTACACTTTTTATCAATTCGGACTCATGATCAGTGTCAGACGATGTGTACATGACATCAATATTTTCTGGCAAGTTATCTGATGGCCCAGACTCCCATTGTAAGTTAATTGCCTTTTTGACTTTTTCAGAATTTGTATTTCGCGGAGAATATGCCTTTTCGACTGGGGGCGGACATCTATTGTAGACAACACTTGGCTTCTTACCAGAAATTTTCACTTCATCCTCTTCTTTTGTCACGGACTTCTTTTCTTCCGAAGTCTTTTCTTCTTCAAACGTCTTTAATTCCTCCACAATCGGATAAATCTTGTCAACAACAATAGTAGAACATGAGTAACTTTTTAATAGATTGTTAACACATTTAGTTTCAATTCTTTGTGTTGCCAATTTCAATTCCAACTCAGCACACTTCTTTATGTAGAAGTTGACATCATCAAGCTATCTCATGTAAGCTCCTTTGAGTGTATTCATTGCTACAGCTTGTTCACTGTTCTACTCATTGTACTTGTTAATCTCTCTGTTCACAGTATCATATGATTCTTTCAAACTTTTAATGTTGTGTAGCAACTCGTTGTTTTGCTTGATCAAAGAATCACAAGTTAAGCATTTTTCAGGAACTTTGACTGCTTCAGTATCAACTTTGATTTCAAATTCCGAAACTTCTTTGAATGTTCTTCTCACTTGAAACATCTCAGCTCTTCTCTTTTTCTCGGCTTCAGCTTCAGCTTTTAACCTTTCATCTTCTTCTTCTTCTTCTTCTTCTTCCTCTTCTTCAATTTTTCTCCATTTTTTCTTCTTCTTTTTCCCTGACCTTTCTGTATTTTGCAGCCCAATACTCATCATAACCATTAGCAACAAAAGCTTTAACATTTGACATCTCTTTGGACATCTCTTTGGCCATGAATTCTTGGTCTGGACAAAAGTTGTCCCAACTGAAACCTTCAGCCAATTTTTCATCGTCTTGATCTGCCAAACACACTTTGCTGTTTGTTGGAATATATTTATCCCAACTGAAACCATCATACTTGCCTTGATTACCCAGATAAGCTCTCTTTGAATCTTCAATCACATGTCTGCCATGTGCATTTTGTGCCTGATGCGATGCTTGTTGTTGTTGATATGGCTGTGGTGTGACTTGATGATAAATCGCCTTCTTGTGGTAATCGTTGTTTCCAAAAGGGTTTTGTGCTCCACTTGCTTCTCGATTTGTGCACTCTCTCTTGAAATGCCCCTTTTCCCTGCAATGAAAACAAGTAACTTTAGACTTATCAAAACCTAAAGTTGAAACATGTGCCTCGCGAAAATCATCTCTGCCTGTAATTTGTTTGAATTTTTCAGCTCGTCTTAAAACACTAGCCATGCACCATTTAATATCCATCAATTCCATCTCCTCGGCATCAATTTGATCGTAATCCTCTTTAGTGAGCATTGGATTCCCGATCCTCCCTGCAACTAAGCCTCTGTAGGATTCAAGCACTGTTACCAACAAACACATGTGACTCTTAGCAACTTCCTCAGTATAATTCTGATCATTTTCAAGCTTTAAAGCAATGTTGCATTGAAGAACTTTGCCACTCTTTGTCGTAGTAAACTGTGGATCATATGTTGGAAATGAAGAAAATCCTGTTGTGCTACTTGATCCCTGAGATTGACTTTCAGAAGAACCTTTTGCATTATAAGCAATATCAACTTTTGGAGAAAGATTTGTCTTTTCACTATCACCACTCTTGAAATACAGACTGATGTCTTGTTCTCCATCATAGTTCTTCATCCTGGCGATCTTCCTCTGCTCCATCTCTTGAGCTTCCAGATGTTTGATGAACTCACCCAATGTTAAATTTTTAAATTCTTTCTGATTGTTTCTCAACATCATTAGGTATGTTCCCCAAGTATCATGTGGTAATGCATCAGCAAGTTTCTCAATCAATTTATCAGTATCCTTTTTGATCCCTAATTTCCTCATATTTCTCACCAAGTTACAATATCTTTCAATAATTTGCTTGGTGTTTTCAGATTTCAACCCACGAAATAGATCAAATTCTTTCTTCATGAGAGACATTTTGTTTTTAAGCATATCATCACTACCGATAGACTTTGCTTCCAATTCAGTCCAGATCGAATAAGCACTACCATCATGTTGAAGCAAAATCAAAATGTCCTCTTTGATTGCTTGCTGAAGCAGACTCACCATCAATTTCTCATATATATACTTCTTTTTCTCATCAGCACTCATTTCTCTGATTGTTGACTGAATACCATTTTTTGTGGGCCTTTCATATGGGATTTCAGTGTGTTCCCAAGCATCCAAGTGATAAGCTTCAACCCAATTTCCAAAACGTTCAGACCACGCATTATAATCATCAATATCCAAGAGCTTAGGCGGTTTCTGTGATGTCCCCGTTTCATTCTCAAGCAATGCACTCTGAGTAATGTTCATTGGACCAGCAAAGGCGTTATAGAACTCTTTGTCCATGTTTCAATTTTCAAAAGTTCACAACTGTTCAATTTCAAGCGAAATAGCAAATCTACTTTTCAAGCGAGATCAGCTTTTGGAGCGGAATCAACACAATGATTCAAGCGAAATCAGAATTTGGAGCTTTGAAGCGGAATCACGAAATTAGTTCAAGCGGAATCTATGTTAGACCAGCTGAAGCGGAATCAAGTTCAAACTTTCAAGCGGAATCTGTACTTTCGAGCGGAATTAACACCTAGACTCAAGCAGAACCTTGTTTCAAGCGGAATCAGCGAGAAACTTCAAACGGAATCTGATTTTGGAGCGGAATCACTATAAAATCTCAAGCGGAATCAAGCATGACGTCACCTTTTCGAAACATGATTTCAAGCAGAATAGTCAAAATTTTAAGTTTTAGATTGCTTTTAGCTATGAAATTTTAAAGGATTCATCAAAACATGATTGCGAACAACTTGTGAAAAGCTGAGACTGTTTTACCGTAAAAATTTTTCGATTTTTAAGAAGAAGGTGTAGAAAATCAGAAAATACAACTGAAATGGTAGGAACTCTTCCTCCTGAGCTCTGATACCACTTGTAGGATTGTGTTCCGACCCGCACGAGTCGATCAGAAGAGTTTTTATCCAAAACAAGAGGCGGAAACTAATGTTTAGGTGCTATCTCAGCCGTATTCACTTTAATCTTGTTGTTTTATTGATGAACAATCTTTTTACAAGCCTGACAACACTTCGGCAGCACTTCGTGGCTCACCGGAAGACAACACACACACTGCTCATCTGATTTTGCTCCAAGATGACACCTATTTATAGTGCCAGCTATTCCGCTTGAATGTAACACATTCAATATGAGCGGAATCACAAACAATGATTACGAGCGGAATCAGCAACTAGACATATTCGAGCGGAATCAAGATGTTGTGGTTTCGCTTGAAATGCCAAATGGTCATTTCAAGCGGAATCACTTACAAAACTCACTTTCTTGGATTCCGAGCCCTATTCTAGCTAATTTTAAACAAGACTCGATACAAGACGTAGGCGACAGACGGATGCACCAACAAGAGGAAAAGTTAAAGAGAGAGAAAGAACGGAAGGCACAAGAAGACAAAGATAACATGCTGAGGCATACTCTTAACCAGAGAATGAAAGTTGAAGAAAAGCAAGCAGTGGAAGCAAACGAGAAGCTTAGGAAGATGTTGGCACGAAAGCCTAAGCAGAGGGAAGAAACTTTCAAGTCACTGTGAAGAAAGAGTTGAAGACCAGACTGAAGACTCCGGCTGTATCCAAGGGGGAGTTTGTTGGTGCACGATGTCTAAAGCCTACGTCTTAAGTCTAGGTCATAATGTATAAGGGTCTTAGTGTCAAATATGTAAAGTTAAGGGTTAGTTTGTAATTTCGCATGAATGGTGCTGTGTAATTCCACACGGAATTACAATATGTAATTTCGCTTGAACTGAAACGTCTAGTTTCGTGCGGAATTATAAGGCCTATATATATGTGTAATGTTTTCTCATTTGTCACGGAATTAGTAGTGTTGTCACGAAGTGCTGCCAAAATCCTGCTGTGTAATCAAGTTGATTTCTGAATGAGAAAGCTGTTTTAAAGTGTTATCTCTGTTTTCTACTCCATTCTTACTGATTCAAAGCTGTTTGTTTGATTCCGCCTCTCAAACAGTGTGTATTGCCTCTTATTGACTCAATCGGTCGGTAAAACGATCCTACAGTTATTAGTTGATAGCGCTATTAGGTCTCACCAACCTCACACCATGCCTGGTTAAGATCGGGGTTGAACTAATAGACTATTACAAACCATCAATGATGATAGACATTGACAAACGGGGCAACAACGAACATGAGGTCGCTAAGTATTCGGTATTATGCAGTTTAGTAGCTTACATATGGGGTAGCTCCCCATGGCATGATATAAATGAGTAACTTAACACAAACATAAGTTTTATGGAATTCAAATTGGACAACTCATGAACTCGCCAACTTTATGTTGATACCCTACTACATGCTTTGCAGGTACTCAGTGATAGCAGGAGCTTGCAGCTCGGGAGTGTAGTGGACGTGTTAACCTGTGTTGGGTCTTTCTATAATAACCATGAACTTTAGACTTTTATTTGAGTTGTTTAACTTATGCTTCCGCTGTTACTTTTAAACGTTGTTTTAAAACTGAAGACTTTGGATTTGGACTTTATTAGTCACTAATCGTATTGGTTTTAATAAAACTATTTTATGTGTATGATTGTTCAATATGATTGGTGGTTTGATCCTGGTCAGTCACACGCCTCGCGGTAGTACTCCGCACGTGAAAATTGAGGGTGTGAAAGATAGAGAAGATACAGGGACGACCTGTAGCTTTTTACATTTGGGGATGTATGAGATGTAGTGATGTTTTTTTTTTTTTTTTTGAAGATAGAGTGGCTGATACTGGATGGAATATGAGTGCTCACACATCCCATTCACCATATCTGTCTCTAATTTTTTTATCTTTCTTTTTTATTATTTATTTCTCTTTTTATATATGTGTGGGTGTGTGTGTGAGAGAGGCAGATGATATATGGGTGATTAGTAGTGTTTTAAATTTGGGAGAGTGTAGATTTTTTTTCTTAAATTTTCAGGAGCGGAGATCCGGATGATATGTTGTGATGTTTTTATTAAGTTTCTTAAATTTTAAAGATAGGATGAGAATTATTAAGTGGGATGTGAGTGGTCTAAACAAATATTCATGAAGATCATACATTTTGACATATTTGACGACAATCTCTTTTCACGATATAAGGGGAACCAAGAATTCTAAAAGGAAAAGTTATAATGTGGAATGCTTAAACGATTACAGGAGGGGCCCTTATAATGGGAATTAAGTTTGTCACATTTTCGAAATTGTGAATTTAAATGGAAATACTAAAAATAAACATAGAAATAAATGAATAAATTAATTCAATCAATGTTTCACGTGTTTTGGGTTAAAAAAGGAACGTACGAAGATTGAAAATTTTGATGGAAAACTTTGATTGACAGAATCGGAGTACTAAATAAAGGAAATAAAGCATCACAGCTGGGCTAAACCACCTATATGTGATCCGGCTTGTTAAGATCTTTCCACCGCTTGCTTGTTGTCCCCTTAACTTCAATCGTAACTCAAGTTGCTGTTAGATTTGGATAAGGCAAATATTGAAATAATCAAAGAAAACAGAGAAGAAATGCAGTCGAATGCAATCTTTATTGCTGAATGCTTAAAGTTTATGGAATGATTACAGTAATTTCGACTAATTTTTTAAATTCAAAGTGATAAAAAACTGAACACCAAAACTGAATTAAATAATAAAAAATGCAACAAACTTCAGCATGTTATTCGGTCCAATCAGTTCCTTTATTTTGTGATTCCAACGTTAACTTTTCAACGTGCACCTCCTGCAAATTCGGTCTTTTTGCAACGTTTGTTTTCAGCAGAGTTAGTCAACACTAAACCAACACTATCCCCCGTAGTGTTGACATCTTCGTGCAGGTCCTTCACTCCGATAAGACTCCTCATTTCAGCAAATTTCACCTGTGCCAGCGGTTTTGTCAATATATCTGCTTTCTGCAGATTACCACTCACGTGTTCGACGCACACTTATTCTCGTTCAACACACTCACGTATGAAGTGATGTTTAGTGTCTATATGTTTGCTTCTCCCGTGGAAGACGGGGTTTTTCATCAACTCGATAGAAGATTCATTATCGACAAACAGTTGCACAACCTGTGCCTTTTCTCCCATTAAATCACTGATCAAATTCCTTAACCATAATGCTTCACAAGCTGCTGACGTTGCTGCCATAAACTCGGCTTTACAAGAGCTTAAAGCAACCGTCTTTTGTTTCTGTGAACACCAAGTGATCATATTATTTGAGTAATAAAATGTCATACCCGTCGTGCCTCGACGGTCTTCAACATCAGTACCGAAACTGCTGTCACAGTACCCAAGCAGTCGGCCATCTCCCCCTTTATCGTTCTTCAGCCCGTAACCCGCTGTACTTCAAACATATCTCAGAATTTGTTTGACCGCTGCAAAATGACTTTGCTTTGGGGACTGAAAAAACTTGCTCACAACCCCAACTGAGTAACTAAGATCTTGCCGAGTATGAATCAAATAGCGGAGGCTTCCTCTGTACATGGTTGGATCAACACTCTCTCCCTCTTCATCTTTTGTCAACTGCGGTTTTGGAATCATGGGAAACGCCGTAACATTACACGTTGACATACCTGCCATCTCTAGAATCTTCTTCGCGTACGCCTCCTGTTTGATTAAGATTCCTGTCTTGGTTTGTTCAACCTCAATACCATGGTAGTATGATAATTTCCCTATGTCACTCATGTCAAAGACCATCTTCATCCTTTTCTTAAATTTGCGAACTTTTTCTTCGTTTGACTCGGTTGCAATCAGGTCATCAACGTACATACCTACAATAAGTATAGAGTCTAGTTCATGTACCTTGTAAACCGCTTGTTCGTGCACACATCTCCTAAAACCAAGTTCTTTGAGTACTTTATCCAACCGGGCATTCCACGCTCTTGGTGCCTGTCTTAGACCGTAGGGAGCCTTGTGTAGGCGGTACACCATTCATTCTTTTCCCTTGACCTCAAAGCCGCTTGGTTGTGTCACATACACTTCTTCCTTAAGATCGCCATTAAGGAATGCTGACGTGACATCAAGATGATGCACAACCCAATTCTCGTTTGTTGCGATCGCTAGAAGGAGTCTAATCATTTCCATACGAGCAACGGGTGTGAAGGCATCTTCAAAATCAACTCCCTTATGTTGTACATAACCCTTAGCTACCAGACGTGCTTTATGTTTTGTGACATTCCCGTTAGCATCCTTCTTCAATTTAAATACCCACTTCCACCCTATTGCCTTGCGACCTGGTGGCAATTGAGTTAAAGTCCATGTATTATTTCGTACAATAGAATCCAGCTCTGTTTTCATAGCTTGCACCTAATCATCTTCAGTGGCAGCTTCATCATAAGACACTGGTTCATCATCAATTAGCATCAATTCTGGATTATTGTCATACAAGTCTTGAACCTCCACTGCATCCATTGTTGTGGTTCTACCATATATATCTTCAAGTGATCGGAACCTTAGAAAGGGCGTGTAATCAAAATGACTTGTATCACCAGCTGGGTTGCGACTTGATTTTTGTGAATGAGAGCTAGTAGTCTGCAAATTTGCCTCATGATTACCTGAAATAGAAGGAAAAATTGAATCAAAATCATTAATAGGTGTTCTAGGGGTCGAAAATCCTGCCCCAATTTGATTTTTACTCTGCGACTATGGTTGGCTAAATTCATTTGGACTGTTGACTGGTACACTGGCCCAAGTTGACGTGGGATATTCTGTTGTTGACTTTCCCCAGGCCCACTTCTTATGCTCAATGAAATCAGCACTTCGGCATATGAATTTTAAGATGTGTTGCATACCCCACACATCCAAACACCTTTAGATAATAAAGGTCAGGTTTATGCCCCTTCCTAAATTGGTATGGAGTTGTATCTTTCACAGTATTAGTTGCAACTCTATTTAGAAAGTATACGGGGTGTCTTACTGCTTCGCCCCATAACACTTCTGGTACTTCCATTGACTTCACTAAGGATCTTGTCATCTCCATGATTGTTCGATTTCGCCGCTCTACAACCCCATTCTGTTGTGGGGTGAATGGCGCGGGTTAATTGCCTCCGAATACCTTCGTCTTTGCAATATTCATTAAAAATATGTGAAGTAAATTCACCCCCACGATCAGTACGTAACATTTTCAATTTGAATCTGCTTTCTTTTTCAGTCTGTGCTTTGAAATGTCTAAACTTTTGAAAGGCTAGGTCTTTTGTATTAATTAGATATACCCAAATATATCTAGAAAAATGGTCAACAAATACAGCAAAAGAAAGTACCGGTTACGACCCGATGTCTGTAGCGAAATTGGACCGCAAATGTCTGCATGAACCAATTGCAATGGTTCAGTTGCTCTCCACTTCGCTTCTTTTGGGAACGGTTTGCGGGTCTGCTATGCCACAAGACACCCTTCACACACCTTTGATGGGCAAGTGAATCTAGGCATTCCAATCACCAATTCTTTACGAGCCATTGATTCCAATACCTTGAAATTTGCATGTCCCATTCTTGCATGCCAAATCCATGCCTCATTATCCAAGCTTGCTGCCAAACAAATGGGTCTTGCAATTTTTAGCAATATTTTATATAACCTATTGACTGACCTTTGTACCCACATTATAGGCCTTCCAGATTTATCATTCATCTTCAATAGGTTTCCATGCATTCGAATGTTGTACCCTTCTTCAGTAAGTTGGCCTAAGCTTAGGATGTTACTCGTTAGCGCCAGGATGTAGTAAGCATCAGGAATCAACAATTGATCCCCATTTTTACATTCAAAGAGTAGCGACCCCCTGCCTTTGATTTGAGCCCGTGAACCGTCACCGAACTTAACTTGACCCGTAACATTGAAATTCAAATCCACAAATGACTCTTTAAGTCCCGTCATATGATTACTAGCGCCATTATCCAGGTACCACATGTCCCGGTTCTCCCCGATCCATGTTTTTTCTTATTCTGGTACAAACTTATCTTCGTTTAACAACACCATATCGGACGCCTCTTCACCGTGTACTGTTAACAGTAATGTAGGCTTTTCTTCTTGTGTTAAGTTCATTTTTTCCTTCTTCTCTTTTGCCTCTTTGCATTCTGAGGCATAGTGCTCGTATTCATGGCAATTGAAACATTCAATATACCGTTTATCTTGTCTTCTCGACCCATTTCTTTGATCTTGGTTTCCTGCGTGTCCGCCACGGTTACCCTTACCCCGGCCATGTCCTCGAAAACCACTCCGGCTGTTATACCCCAACCGATGACGGAAACATCAAGGCATGGCACTGAGCGAAACAGATTGTCAAGAGAAATTCCATAACGACTAAATTACCAAATAGTTAATATTATGTCCCATACCATAACCCATTAAGTAATCTAATTATTACAGACATAGAAATTCTCCAAACAAAAACATGTTCCGACAACTCAGATTCAAAATAAATAAATTGTCTTTGGTTTGTTTCTAGACACCTCCCTACTTGATTCCAGTAAAGCAGGTAAGCACAACATCCTAAGTATTTAAACACCTACGTTAAAATAGTGGTCAATACACATAGTGAAAAGGTGAGCATACAAGTTTGATATAGCATAATAGAGTTCGAAATCGTTTACGCATAACCAGCATGTAACATGTATAATGCGAAGGCAAGTAGGTTATCAACAGAGAAATTTTCACAGACGTGAGTTGTAGAATGCGCAACACATATCCCCACTAGGACACGTGAAGTAAAGCCCTTAACAACCCCTGTCCATGACAGGTGCTGAGTCCAAACTATAGTACTATCGTTGCTAAGGTGTCAGGCAACAATCACTATGTTAACATAACATACAAGCATTCATCGAATAATACGTAGCATGCAATAATGGTTAGCGTATAAAGAGTGTTTGCTTTGTGTGTTTGATGTGATTTGAATGTAGATAACGTATGTAACACCCAAAAGTGCGTAAAGAAAAAAGGGATCGAGTATACTCACAGACTGTGTTTAACAAGTAAACACTCTCTTGGATTGAAGGGAGCGCTGAGAGAGATTAGCCTGAACAGTTAACGATAGCATAAATGATAAGCGACGCACAAAATGGTGCAATAAACGGTACTTTGCACCAAGTGTCGGATAGTAATCCGATCGGATGGCAATCCGCCAGTCGATTGGATTGACATCTTGTTTGGTAAGGATGTGTTTGTGTATGATGGCTTTGAAGTTTTCGTTGTAGCATTTTAAAAACAGAGAAGTATCTCAACCCTTCAGGTCGATCAATTGAACGGCGGTTCGATCGGGTGGCGATCTGATTAGTAGGACACTTAGTGAGAACAAGTTCACAGCAGGTTGTCACTCGGTCGATTTGCAATCTGATCGGGTGGCAATCCGTTGGTTATTGAACATGTTGAAAATTGTTTAAGTGTTAAAGTCCAAACATCACATGGTCGGATGATCGTTCGATCGGATGGCAATCCTATCGGACAGTAATCCGTTCGACGTCCAGATCCTTGAAAAGTTGCAATAAAAGTTTAAGTGTGGAACCAAGTGTAAGCCGATCAGGTGGCTATCCGATCGGGTGGCTATCCGATCGGGTGGCAATCCGATTGGATGGCAATCCGATCGGACGGCAATCCGTCCCAATGACCTGATCGTCTTTGACACTTGATTATTTTGAAAGTTTTGCGGTTTTGATCGAGATAGTGTGATAACGTGCTAAACAACATAAACCTCGTCAAGACTCAAGTGACCCGATCGGACAGGAACCACCCTAGTCTGGTCAGTTCTCGGTTCGAGACGGTTGTTTGTGTTTAGCGCGAGATTGGTTGTCTCGTGGATAGAATTCAGATCTTGAACCATTACATCACTAAGAAAGAGTATAAGATCAGAACAAGCTCCGATTCTATCAGTTTTGAGTGCATTGAGTGTAAAAGATTTGAAAGAAAGTTAAAAAAACCATCTTTGAATCCTTTTAATCATGAATCTGTGTAGATCCATGCGAAAACATTGTTGATTCATTTGGAAATCCTTCAGATCTGAGTTGTTCTTGGTGGAATGAGGCCAATACTTGAAGTTCATAAGAACTCCATGATGACATCATCCTAAAACACCTCAAATCCGTTGATTTCACGGTTAAAAGTTAAGATTCAAAGGTGAAAAAGACTAAGGAGTGCGTGTAGATCATAGAAGTACAAAATTTAGGTTGAAAACTTACAAGAATCACGAGAAATCGAGAGAAAGGTGAGCTGGAGTGCGGCTGGGTCGAGTGGAGAGCTGTTACATCACTTGATTCGGGTTGCGAATGCGGTTGCGATTGCGATGCGATAAGCGATAAAGTGATAAACAAGTGATAAATATCGATTAAACCTCAATTATTAATAAGTACTCCACATAATACAACTAATGCGATAAAATAAATAGGTTATCCACAAGACAAAGAAGTCAAAACAGTAGTTGAGCAAGGACTGGCAGATCGCAATTAGCAATCTTTTCTTCCTTTGATTTCAATCTTGACTTTGACTTTCACTTTCGTAACACGGGTGTTACAGCCTCCCCATCTTAAGGGAATTTCGTCCCGAAATTAGGCTTTGGCCGTAACAAACAACTGCGGGTACTTCGCCTTGATGTCACTTTCGAGTTCCCAAGTGAACTTTGCGCCTCGTTTGCCTTCCCAGCGAACTTTCACAATGGGAATGCGTGAGCGCCTGAGCTGCTTGGTTTGTCGGTCCATGATCTCGACAGGCTTCTCCACGAAGTGTAATGTTTCGTCCACTTGAGGATCCTCTAGTGGTACGTATAAATCATGCTCAGCCAGACACTTTTTGAGGTTTGACACGTGGAAAGTCGGGTGGACGTTGCTAAGTTCTTCCAGTAGTTCGAGTCTGTAGGCCACTTTTCCGATCCTTTCCAGAATCTTAAAGGGTCCAACATATCAAGGAGCGAGCTTTCCATTCATGCCGAATCTGAGCACACCCTTCCAAGGTGACACCTTTAGGAGTACGTGGTCGCCAACGTCAAATTCAAGGGGCTTGCGTCGTCTATCGGCGTAACTTTTCTGACGACTCCGAGCTTTCAGCAGATTGTCTCGAATTTGGAGGATTTTGTCAGTCGTTTCTTGCAACAGCTAGGACCGGTTATTTATGAGTCTCCGATTCCTTGCCATACAATAGGCGATCGACATTTTCTTCCGTATAAAGCCTCAAACGGTGCCATTTGAATGCTGGAATGATAACTGTTATTGTACGAGAATTCTATGACACACGAACGGAGCATGTCTTCAAGGGTACGAATCGTTCTTTCAGTCTGACCATCGGTTTGGGGATGGAAAGCGGAACTTAGATTAAGCATAGTATCGAGAGCAGATTGAAACATTTCCCATATACGCGAGGTAAACCGACCATCGCGGTCAGAGATGATGTCGCGAGGTGTCCCAAGTCGACAAATGATCTCATTGGTGTAGACTCGGGCTAATTTTTCTACCTTGTAGTCTTCTCGTATTGGCAGAAAGTGAGCAGATTTAGTCAAGCGGTCAACGACAACCTAGATGCTGTCGTGACTTGATGGCGTGCGCAGAAGTTTCGTTATGAAGTCCATAGCTATACTCTCCCATTTCCACATAGGGATCTCGGGTTGGACGAGTAAGCCAGAGGGTCTTTTATGCTCGGCCTTGACTTTCGAGCAAGTCAGGCACATTGAAACATAGAGAGCGATATCCTTCTTCATGCCCGGCCACCAGTACTTGTAGCGAAGGTCCTGGTACATTTTATCAGCACCGGGATGAATAGAATATCGGGATTTATGGGCTTCGTCCATCAGAATGTGTCATAAATCGGTCCGTTTAGGGATCCAAATTCGGTCCAGATAATGGAATTTCCCATTCGACTTATTCACTAGTTGGGCTCCATCGTTGAGAATCCTTTCCTTCTTCAAAGTGCGTTCGGTGAAACAACCATGTTGGGCTTCACGGATGAGAGTTTCGAGATGATGCTGGGCGTGAACATTACGAACACTATGCAAATAGCTTCGTCTGCTGAGGGCGTTGGCAACGACATTTTCTTTGCCAGGATGATAACGAATCTCACAGTCGTAATCATTTAGAAGTTCCATCCATCGGCGTTGACGCATATTCAGTTCTTTTTGGCTGAAGATGTGTTGTAGGCTCATATGGTCGGTGAAGACCGTACACTTTGTACCATAAAGGTAGTGTCGCCAAATCTTCAATGCAAAAACAATTGCGCCTAGCTCGAGGTCGTGGGTTACATAGTTCTTCTCGTGGATCTTGAGCTGACAAGACGCGTATGCGATAACCTTGTCCCGTTGCATGAGAACACAACCAAGACCAAGGTTCTAGGCATCGCAATAGACAATGAAGTCATCGTTTCCGTCGGGTAAAGCAAGGACGGGAGCATTGCAGAGCATATGCTTGAGGGTTTGAAAGGCAGACTCTTGTTCAGTTCCCCAAACAAAAGGCCTGTCTTTATGCGTGAGAGAAGTAAGCGGCACGGCGATTTTTGAGAATCCTTCGATAAATTGGCGATAATAGCCCGCTAGTCCGAGAAAAGAACGGACTTCAGACGGGTTCTTAGGTGTAACCCAACTCTTAACAACTCCGATCTTCGCGGGGTCGACGTGGATACCTTGACTATTGACAATGTGACCGAGGAATTGAACCTCCTCTAGCCAAAATTCGCACTTGGAGAACTTGGCATAGAGTCGATTCCCCTGGAGTAGCTCGAGAACCAAACATAGATGA
Organism: Helianthus annuus; assembly: GCF_002127325.2. Lineage (NCBI taxonomy): Eukaryota > Viridiplantae > Streptophyta > Magnoliopsida > Asterales > Asteraceae > Helianthus > Helianthus annuus. The sequence goes on along the minus strand of NC_035441.2, from coordinate 103,679,062 downwards.
TGCGCGTGTTCGGTTTTTGACATGGAATAGATTAGGATATCATCGATGAACATGATAACGAAGCGGTCAAGGAAAGGTTTACACACGCGATTCATCAGATCCATGAAAACCGCGGGTGCGTTGGTCAAACCAAAAGGCATAACAACGAACTCTTAGTGGCTGTAACGAGTGTGAAAAGCGGTTTTGGCTATATCCTCCTCTTGAATGCGTAACTGGTGATAGCTTGAGCGTAGATCGATCTTCGAGAAACACGATGCACCTTGCAGCTGATCAAACAAATCATCGATTCGAGGTAGGGGATAGCGATTATTGATGGTCAGCTTATTCAATTCCTGTAGTCGATGCACATCCGGAACGACCCATCAATTCTTTTTAACGAAAAGGACTAGGGCGCCCCAAGGAGAGGTGCTAGGGCGAATGAAGCCTTTATCAAGCAATTCCTGGGGTTGACTCGAGAGTTCACGCATTTAGGACGGAGCGAGTCGATAAGGAGCTCTAGCAACAGGATTTGCTCCAGGAATGAGGTCGATACGAAAGTCGATATCATGACTTGGGGGTAAACCTGGTAACTCGTCGGGAAACACGTTAGGGAATTACAAACCACGGGAACATCGTTCACTCCTGTATTCCCTTTCTTTTCCTTGCGGAGATACTTGCTAGCTTGGACACATGACATGAGTTTGAGACTTTTTGAGGGAGTTTCGCCATACACACAAAGTTGATCACCATTAACGAGCGAGAATCGAATCATCTTATCGAAGCAAACAATTTCAGCATGGTTTTCACGAAGAAAGTCCATGCTAACTATGACGTCAAAACTACCGAGCTTCATTAGAATAAGGTTGATAGGGAAGATGTGATTGTTGAGTTCGAGAGTACAATCACGAAGAACAGAATTGACAGCGACGGTTCTTCCGGTGGCAACTTCAACATCGAACGTCGAGGGGAGATGGGCGCACTTACAATTAAGGAGCTTTTCGAATTCAAATGACACAAAACAGTTATCGGCTCTAGTATCAAACAAACACGAAGCATAAATACCATTCACAAGGAACGTACCATTGACCACGTTGTTATCGGCTTGATCTTGGTGGACATTAATGTTGAAAGTGCGTCCGCGGGCTGCTGGCTGTAGTTGCTGCTGCTGCTGCTGTTGCTGGGGCTGCTACTGTTGTGGCTCTTGCTTCACCATTCGATTCGGGCACATGTTTGCGAAGTGGTTAGGATCACCACACGCGAAGCAAGCTCTAGCATGGATTGCGGGTGCAGGAGCCGCTTGCTGGCCTTGAGGAGCGGGAAGTAGAGTGTGTTGAGCAAGAGCTGGAGCTGTTGCTTGACGTGGACCAGTACGGCAGTTGGCGGTGAAGTGGTCGTACATGTTGCAATGCACGCAGTATCTGTAGGCGATTCCCACTGGGTGGTGATAAGTACAAGTCGGGCAGGCCGAGTGAGGACCAGTATAAGCACGCTTTGCCGGCGGTGCTTGGGTAACCGGTGTCGCAACTTGGTGGTGTTGAGGCTGCAATTGAGCAGGAACTGATTGGAGCGGGGCAGCAGTGGTGACAGCACAATTTTTGCTACCGTTGTTTTTGTTCTTCCTCTTGCGACGAGATGACTTTGAAGACTGCGGAGCGGCGGCGGTTTCAGCGGTTGCAGCAGTGGTAGCTTGATGCAGGTTCTTGGAAGCCTTATCCGAGTACCCAGCTTTGACTCGCTTGTTGTTGATCTCAGCAGCGAGTAGAAAAGTTTCCTCGATCGTCGTCGTCTTTGCAGCCTGAACAAAATCAGCCACGCAATCCGGAAGAGCACGGATATACTTCTTGATGGTGATTTCGGGTGTCTTAACCTGGTCCGGACAGATTATGCTTAGCTGCTTGAATCGAACAGTTAAAGCAGCATTGTCACCATCCTTCTGCTTCAGATGCCAGAACTCGTCCTCCAACTTTTGGAGCTCGTTGGGAGGGCAGAACTCTTTCATCATCAGGTCCTTCAACTCATCCCACGTCAAACCATAAGCTGCGTCATTTCCTCTCTTGTTTCTCTTGGTCATCCACCAGTCTAAAGCGTGGGACTAGAAGATGCCGGTGGCGTTAACAGGTCCGAGATTGTCAGGACAGTTGCTCTGACGCAGGGTGACTTCAATCGAATCGAACCATTGAAACATTGCCGTCGGACCATCTTTGCCGGTAAATTCTTTCAGACCGCAAGCTTTGAACTGCTTGAAGCTAAAAGAAGACTTTGGAGAATCAGTCCTGGACTCTTCAAAATACTTGCTAGCGTTTCCGTTCAGCTCACTAACAATCTGGGGAATAACTTTCGCGATTTGCTTAGCGACCAAAGAAGCGATACGCTTGTCTTCATGGTTGCGACGGGTGGAGCGAGCAGGTGTGAGATCCAAATGACGACATTGTCTGTAATAGACAGCGCCATAGGATTCAAAACACTATAAAATCGAACCTCACCTCACACGTACTACTACTAAAACGCAGGAACACATCTACCATACAACCATATAAGCACAAAATCACATAGGCACATAATCACAGAACACATAAGCACGTAAGGGCACGTAAGCATGTAAGGCACAGAAGCACAAGAGGCAGTCAGAATAAAGAAACCTATCACTCAAAGTTCGCGCATTCGAGAATAGCGGTTGCGATTAGCGTGTACACAACGAGTAGTATAGCATAAGCGAGTAACATACCATGCGATCATCCACAAGTAGCAACGATTTGTTAGCGATTTGAGAAAGATGTGTAGTGCGATTTGTGTGTGTAGATCAAGCGAAAGCGAAAAGCGAATAAATCGCCAAAAATCGAAACACACAACCAAATAAAATCACATAAAATCCACATAAAAGTGACAAATTATCAGAGTCAGCAGTTGCGGGCTCAGAATCGAAACACATAAAATCAGCGATTGCGAGATTGAAATCGAAAATAGATTGTCTAAGTCTCGATAGAAGTTTGACTACCCAAAGTGATTCGACTATTCATAAGGACCTTTAGTACACACTTTGGCTTTCGGGACTGTGCTCTCGCCTCGATTTAGGCGAACGGCACGCATCCTTCCAGTTACAGTGTAACTTCAAGTCGTTGGAGTCCATCAAGACTTTGGTGCGAGTTTTATAAAATCCAAGATAAGAACGGAACAAATATTCAAGGTTCGGGTTTCACCCCTAACTTAACTGCTTTATTCCTGTTTTGATAAAAACAGAGAAGAAAATATGCGTTAAAGTATGGATTTCACTCCTGATTCAACGAAATTTCTCCTGTTTATAGATAAGAATGCGAGTTGAACGAGCAATTTATCGAGAGTTTGCGGTTTTCACACCTAATCTCGACCTAATCACTCGTTCATTTTCAAAGATTTGAATGCAGTGTAGTGTAGGGTAAGCGAGAATAGCGAGATATAGTAAGTAAGCTCGTACAAAACCCCTAAAGGGTATGTACAAGTCGGTCTGTGGGTACTTAGACTATAGACTAGGTCGTTTCAAAGACATCGACCCGGACTAGGTCGAGTCTTGCCTAATTCCCTATAGTTATGGCTCTGATACCAATCTGTCACACCCCAACCGATGACGGAAATATCGGGGCATGGCACTGAGCGAAACAGATTGTCAAGAGAAATTCCATAATGACTAAATTACCAAATTGTTAATATTATGTCCCATACCATAACCCATTAAGTAATATAATTATTACAGACATAGAAATTCTCCAAACAAAAACATGTTCCGACAACTCAGATTCAAAATAAATAAATTGTCTTTGGTTGTTGCTAGACTCCTCCCTACTTGATTCCACTAAAGCAGGTAAGCACATCATCCTAAGCATTCAAACACCTGTCACATACGCAAAAATAGTGGTCAATACACATGGTGTAAAGGTGAGCATACAAGTTTGATATAACATAATAGATTTCGAAATCGTTTACGCATAACCAGCATGTAACATGTATAATGCGAAGCCAATTTGGTTATCGACAAAGAAATATGCATAGACGTGACTGCGAGTTGAAAAATGCGCAACACATATCCCCACTGGGACACATGAAGTAAAGCCCTTAAAAACCCCTATCCACGACAGATGCTGAGTCCAAACTATAGTACTATCGTTGCTAAGGTGTCAGGCAACAATCACTATGTTAACATAACATACAAGCATTCATTGAATAACACGTAGCATGCAATAATGGTTATCGTATAAATAGTGTTTGCGTTATGTGTTTGATGTGATTTGAATATAGATAACGTATGTAACACCCAAAAGTGCATAAAGCAAAAAGGGATCGATTATACTCAAAGATTGTGTTTAACAAGTAAACACTCTCTTGGATTGAAGGGAGCGCTGGGAGAGATTAGACTGAACAGTTAATAATAGCATAAACGATAAGCGGTGCGCAAAATGGTGCGATAAACGGTACTTTGCCCCAAGTGTCGGATGGAATCCGATCGGATGGCAATCTGATCCGATGGCCAGTCGATCGGATGTCAATCCGTTCGGATGGTCATCCGATCGGATGGCCATTCGATTGGATTGACATCTTGTTTGGTAAGGATGTGTTTGTGTATGATGTGTGACAACTCGTATTTCAAACCTCTATTTGTGTGCTTCGATGTAACTTGTTTGGACTATACGTGACTAGTTGACGTGTTTGTTGGTAATGGAATATTATGTTTTGTTATGTTATGTGCTACGTAATTGCATATGAATAGTATAAGCTCGGTTGCATGACACTTGTCCGGTCACACAAACCCTTTGGGCCGTACACTTCTTTTATCGGCTCACAATACTTGGACTCGAGACCAAGAGGGGCAACCCATTGATGGGCTCGGCCCACTCCCTTATGCGACTACACATACCCATTATGGGGGTTTTGATCCTCATAACTTGTAAACCACAAACACACACAAAACCCTACAACTCTCTCTCTTGTTCGACGGCATCACCTCTCACCCGAAGCCCTTTTCTCTCGATCAAGCTTGTCACATCACACGACTCGGTTAGTGTTACATCTTTGTTAATTGACATGATTTCGATTTCTATATGACAACTAGGGTTTCATGCTAGTGATGTTGATTAATGAGATTATGTGTGAAATCATAACATGTGCTTAACTGTAGTATTAATATGTGATATGATATTAATAAGATGGTGTTTATGCAAATTGATTTACATACGAATGTAACTGGTTGATCAAGAATTTAGTAGTTCATGATGATCATATGATTAAGGGCTAGACATGATTTAGTTGGTGTAAATGTTCATAGAAGTGCATGAAGTTAAACTGCTTGGTCCGATTGCTATTATTCTTGATTAAGGGATGAATAATAGGATTGAATGATTATGCATGATTACTGAAATTAATTGTTGTTTCATCTGTTGTGAAACTGGCAAACTTGTTAGCGATTGTTACGGAATTGTTGATGCTGTAAATAAGGAAGTCTGTTACACATTCATAGTCTCGACAAGGGATTGCGAGTCAAGACCCCACTGTCTCGACTCAAGACCACAACACCGACACAAACAGCACAACTCGAGACCATGGTTGCGGGTCCGGTTGCGACTCGAGACCGCCTAGTCTCGAGTGATGAAAGTATGACCTGAGACCTTCTTGGTTGCGACTCGAGAACACCAAGACTTCTACTCGAGACCGCCTAGTCTCGACTCGAGATCTCTAGTCTCAACTCGAGACCACATGCACATGCACACTGTTGGACTTGCACACTGTTACGAGCCCAACCATTTGGGCCGCATACTTGGACTTTATTTACGTGACTTTACTGTTGAACTAGCACTGTTGTGGAACTGCCATGATTATACGTGTATGCTATGATCGTTACTTGTGTATAATACGTGTAGAATATACATGCACTACTTGAATATGAACCTGACTTGTATGGTAACCATGGTAGGACGTGGTTGACCACCTTATAGCTTGATTGACTTTTCTGTGTATCTGCCGAGCAAACCAAGGTGAGTTCACACTCTTACCAAGGCATGGGATTCCCGGTGATTGGGAATGGGTTGAATGATGGGATTGAACAATTACTCGTACTTACACGGCTAATAGACTATCTACCATCGTCCTCGGGTTAAGCAGGGTACTTACGTAAAACCTACGTAAACAAGTACTTACCACTGTCCTCAGGTTTCGAGGGACACTTACGTAAAACCTACGTATACTCACACATGCTACTGTCTTCTGGGTTAGGAAGGACACTTACGTAAAACCTACGTAAACCCCCCCGGGTACCACTGTCCTCGGGTAAAGAAGGGCGCTTACGTAAAACCTACGTATACCTTGTACGTACTACTGTTCTCGGGTTAAGAAGAACACTTATGGTTACAAATAGTCTAGTGTATATACAAATGTGGGAAGCCCCCACCAATAGAACATACTATCGGCCTAGTAGAGCCACCTGTTACGAAATGAACTTACTATTACGAACTTACTTACTGTGAACTCGCTCAACTAGTTGTTGACTCTCTGTTACATGCCTTGCAGGACCATAGGTACATGGAGCTTGCACGGGAGGCGCGATCGTTGTGGGCACATGGACTGTTGAGTTCCATGTTAAACATTTACTTATGAGAACATGATACTTATGTTGGATTTTTACATTAGTGCTTCCGCTACACAATTGATTATGTTTGGTTTTGAAAACACCTTTCGTATTGATGAATGACATTTACTATTTACACTTATGTTCAATATAATTGGTGGCTTGATCCTGGTCATGTCACGCCTCCAAGCGGTGGTACTCCACGGGTGGATTTTGGGGGTGTGACAGATTGGTATCAGAGCCATTGGTTATAGAGAACTTGGTTTTAATAAGGGGAAAACGTTTTTATTAAAACCGGACTATAACCAGAACAGTGCTCAACGATCCACAACGACGCCTCGCTCCACGTGCAAGACTCAACATTCTAGGTAATATGGTACATGTTTTATTGCCTACTTGCTAGATTACATAGAACCTTGCTCATAGTATGCTTAGATACACATAACACTATCGCTTGAGAATACTTGTGTGCTTACTCTTTTCTGTCATCGCATTTTTCGTGAACCTCTCTCACTTATGTTACCTTTGCTATGAAGATCATGTCTGGATGTATTAACATGACTCAAGCCCAGTTGACGGCTCTCATTAACGAACAAGTCGCTACGGCACTTGCAGCCGCACAGGCAGGAGGTATATTCTGCAGTCGTAACTCACACTAGGATCTCTAGATCCTACACTCCTAAACCAACTCTTGTGTTTAACCTTGTCCTATTCTTATACACAATAGGTCAACATGCACAGCAACCTGTTTGCACTTTCAAGAACTTCATGGACTGTCGTCCAAGCACGTTTAGTGGCACTGAAGGAGCAGTGGGACTCCTCCATTGGTTTGAGAAGCTCGAGTCGGTATTTGAAATGTGTGAATGCCCTGAGGCTCGCAGGGTGAAATATGCCACTGGTACTTTGGAAGGAATTGCGCTGACTTGGTGGAACGCGCAAGTTCAGATTTTAGGGTTGGCAACTACTAACGCCACCCCTTGGAACGATTTCAAGGAACTGATCAAGCGAGAATACTGCACTCGAGATGACATCCACAAGTTGGAGGTGGAGCTATATCATCTGAAGATGACAGGATCGGAAATTGAAGCTTATACGAAACGGTCAAACGAGCTGGCCATCTTGTGTCCAACTACGGTGGACCCTCCAATCAAGCGCATTGAGTTGTACCTCAAGGGCCTAGCATCAGAAATTCAGAGCCATGTGACATTGGCTAACCTCGACAATATCCAGGACATTCAGCGTCTTGCTCATCGCCTCACGGATCAGGCAGTGGAATAGAACAGGCTGCGTAAACGTATCAGCGCTACTACCACCGCTACCACTTCTGCTACTCCTGCTACTCCTAGTGACAACAAGCGGAAATGGGATGGGGATTCCAGTAGGGGTTCTGCTACCGTTCAGTCTCAAGCACAGCAACAGCGCAAGAATATTGATTACCAGAGCCCGGGTCAGCAAACTTTTGGTGGTCAGGGGCAGGGTGGATATCGGGGAATTCACCCACTGTGTAACAGGTGCAACAGACACCACAGTGGTCAGTGCCACAAGGGCCGCTGTCAGAGATGTCTCAAGATAGGGCACGAAGCTAAAGATTGCAGGAGCTCACGACCTGCGAATCAGAACCAACAACAACCACCAGCTCCTCAAAACCAGCAGCAGCAGCAACAGCGAGGCAACAGGGGATGCTTTCAGTGTGGTACTGAAGGTCACTTCAAGCGGGATTGCCCCCAGTTGAACCAGAATCGCAACAACAATAACAATCAGGGCAATGGAACAACAACGGTGGAAAAAATAATGGCAATGAAGCTAGGGGACGTGCATTTGTGCTGGGGCAGGGAGAAGCAAGGAATGATCCCAACGTAGTCATGGGCAAGTTTCTTCTCGACGACTTTTATGTTACTGTATTGTTTGATTCGGGTGCGGATACAAGTTATATGTCCCTAAAAGTTAACCCAATGTTAAAACGTGCACCAACTCCCTTAAATACCAAGCATGTCGTAGAGTTAGCTAAAGGTAAAAGTCTAGAGGCCACACACATAGTACAGGGTTGTAATCTTATCCTCGCTGGTCAGACTTTCTCGATCGATCTCATTCCCATAGTTCTGGGTAGTTTCGACATCGTCATTGGTATGGACTGGTTATCCCAACATCACGCAGAGATCTTGTGCAAAGAGAAGATTGTTCGTATCCCTCGTTTCGGTCAGGAACCTCTCGAAGTTCAAGGCGACAAGAGTGGTGCTGTGGTAGGCATCATCTCCTTTCTAAAGGCTCAGAAGTGTTTGCGTAAGGGCCACACTGCCATTCTGGCACTTGTTACCGATGCATCAGCAAAAGAAAAGAAATTGGAGGACATTCCAGTAGTTCGCGACTTTCCTCAAGTGCTTCCAGAGGAATTACCTGGGCTACCGCCTCATCGCCAGGTCGAATTCCAGATCGAGCTAGCATCAGGAGCAGCAGCGATAGCACGTGCACCGTATCGATTAGCTCCATCAGAGTTGGAAGAACTCTCTGCACAGCTACAAGAACTCTTGGATAAGGGTTTCATTCGACCAAGCTCTTCGCCTTGGGGAGCTCCAGTATTATTTGTGAAAAAGAAGGACGGTACCTTCAGGATGTGCATTGACTACCGTGAACTGAACAATGTGATAGTGAAGAACCGCTATCCTCTTCCACATATTGATGACTTATTCGACCAGTTGCAAGGGTCAAGCTACTACTCCAAGATAGACTTGAGGTCAGGTTACCATCAGCTGAGAGTCCGGGATGAGGACGTCTCCAAAACAGCATTCAGAACTCGCTACGGCCACTAAGAGTTTCTAGTCATACCATTCGGGCTAACGAACGCACCGGCAGTCTTTATGGACCTTATGAACAGGGTGTGCAAGCCCTACCTAGATAAGTTTGTGATTGTATTCATCGACGACATCCTGATCTACTCTAAGAGTCAGGAGGAACACGATCAGCATTTGCGACTTATTTTGAAGCTCCTTCGAACAGAACAGTTGTACGCCAAGTTTTCAAAATGCGACTTCTGGCTTCGTGAAGTCCACTTTCTAGGCCATGTGGTAAACAAGGATGGGATTCATGTTGACCCATCCAAGGTAGATTCGATCAGGAACTGGCCTGCACCGCGTACACCAACGGAAATACGCCAATTCTTGGGTTTGGCAGGTTACTACAGGAGGTTTATCAAAGACTTCTCAAAGATTGCGCAGCCGCTTAGACTACTGACACAGAAGGGTGTCACCTACCGTTGGGGTAATACTCAGGAAACCGTTTTTCAGCACTTAAAGGATAGACTTTGCAGTGCACCTATCCTCTCGTTGCCAGAGGGCACGAACGATTTTGTGGTCTATTGTGACGCATCGATACAGGGGCTTGGTTGTGTATTGATGCAACGGGATAAAGTTATTGCTTACGCTTCGCGCCAACTCAAGGTTCACGAACGGAACTACACGACGCACGATTTAGAGCTGGGAGCTGTTGTTTTTGCACTTAAGATATGGCGACACTACCTGTACGGTACCAAGTGCACTATCTACACCGATCACAAGAGTCTCGAGCATATCTTCAAGCAGAAGGAATTGAACATGCGTCAACGTCGATGGGTTGAACTACTTAACGATTACGAATGCGCCATCAAGTACCATCCAGGCAAAGCCAACGTTGTGGCCAACGCTCTTAGTCGAAAGGACACTCTACCTAGACGCGTGCGAGCACTACAGCTTACTATTCGGTCTGGTCTTCCTGCACAAATACGAGATGCTCAGGTAGAAGCATTGAAACCAGAAAACGTAAGGGCTGAAGCCTTACGTGGCTCAAGGAAACGATTAGAACGGAAGGAAGACGACGCTTACTATGTAACGGGGCGTATTTGGGTCCCACTTTATGGCGGCTTACGCGAGCTTGTAATGGACGAAGCACATAAGTCTCGCTACTCGGTACATCTAGGTTCGGATAAAATATACCATGATCTCAGAACTACGTATTGGTGGCCTAGCATGAAGGCCCACATAGCAACTTACATCGGCAAATGCTTGACCTGTGCGAGAGTCAAGGCGGAATATCAGAAACCATCAGGCCTACTTCAGCAACCCAAGATACCACAGTGGAAATGGGAGGAAATTTCCATGGATTTCGTTACTAGCCTGCCTAGATCCCAGCGTGGGAATGATACTATTTGGGTGATCGTGGATAGACTCACAAAGTCTGCACACTTCCTAGCTATTAAGGAAACGGACAAGTTCTCCACTTTAGCAGACGTATATCTCAAGGAAGTTGTCTCAAGGCACGGGGTACCAACCTCTATTATTTCGGATCGTGATGCACGATTTACTTCAGAACTGTGGCAAGCAATGCACAAATCTTTTGGCTCTCGATTAGACATGAGCACAGCATATCACCCTCAGACGGATGGGCAGTCTGAGCGCACGATTCAAACCTTAGAAGACATGCTTCGGGCATGTGTCATCGATTTCGGCAACAGCTGGGAAAAGCACCTCCCTTTAGTGGAGTTCTCGTACAATAACAGTTACCACACCAGCATTCCAGCCGCTCCATTCGAGGCATTGTACGGACGTAAATGCCGGTCACCTCTCTGTTGGGCAGAGGTGGGGGATAGTCAAATCACAGGTCCAGAAATGGTAGTCAATGCTACTGAAAGGATTGCACAGATACGGCAACGCATGGCGGCGACTCGTGACCGTCAGAAAAGTTACGCTGATAAGCGCAGGAAACCACTCGAGTTCCAAGTTGGGGATCGAGTGCTACTTAAAGTCTCACCCTGGAAGGGTGTGGTTCGTTTTGGCAAACGGGGCAAGCTCAATCCGCGGTATGTCGGACCATTTGAGATCATAGAGAGAATAGGCAAGGTGGCCTACAAACTGAACCTACCAGCAGAACTCGATGCAGTTCACAACGTTTTCCACATGTCAAATCTGAAGAAGTGTCTGTCAGATGAGACCCTCATAGTTCCTTTGAAGGGGCTCACTATCGACGAGCAGTTGCGATTCGTCGAGGAACCAGTAGAAATCACGGACCGGGATGTTAAGGTCCTCAAGAACACGAGAATCCCTCTTGTACGAGTTTGTTGGAACTCCCGTCGTGGCCCAGAGTTCACCTGGGAACGCGAAGATCAGATGAAGCAAAAGTATCCCCAATTGTTCGCAAACAGTACAATCACTACTGAGGCTGAAGCTACCACGGAATTTCGGGACGAAATTCCAGATCAACGGGGGGAGGATGTGACACCCCAGGAAAACCAGGAAAACCATGCAACTTAACTAGCTTCCTCAGTGAGTACGTACCAAATTTCGGGATGAAATTTCTTTCAAGTTGGGGATAATGTGACAACTCGTATTTCAAACCTCTATTTGTGTGCTTCGATGTAACTTGTTTAGACTATACGTGACTAGTTGGCGGATTTGCTCCAGGAATGAGGTCGATACGAAAGTCGATATCATGACTTGGGGGAAAACCTGGTAACTCGTCGGGAAACACGTTAGGGAATTCACAAACCACGGGAACATCGTTCACTCCTGTATTCCCTTTCTTTTCCTTCTCCACTACTACAATATTGGCCAAGAAAGCTCTGTATTCCTTGCGGAGATACTTGCTAGCTTGGACACATGACATGAGTTTGAGACTTTTTGAGGGAGTTTCGCCATACACACAAAGTTGTTCACCATTAGCGAGCGAGAATCGAATCATCTTATCGAAGTAAACAATTTCAGCATGGTTTTCACGAAGAAAGTCCATGCCTACTATGACATCAAAACTACCGTGCTGCATTAGAATAAGGTTGATAGGGAAGATGTGATTGTTGAGTTCGAGAGTACAATCACGAAGAACAGAATTGACAGCGACGGTTCTTCCGGTGGCAACTTCAACATCGAACGTCGAGGGGAGATGGGCGTGCTTACAATTAAGGAGCTGTTCGAATTCAAATGACACAAAACAGTTATCGACTCCAGTATCAAACAAACACGAAGCATAAATACCATTCACAAGGAACGTACCATTGACCACGTTGTTATCGGCTTGAGCTTGGCGGACATTAATGTTGAAAGTGCGTCCGCGGGCTGCTGGCTATTGTTGCTGCTGTTGCTGGGGCTGATACTGTTGTGGCTCTTGCTTCACCATTCGATTCGGGCACATGTTTGCGAAGTGGTTAGGATCACCACACGCGAAGCAAGCTCTAGCATGGATTGCGGGTGGAGGAGCCGCTTGCTGGCCTTGAGGAGCGGGAAGTATAGCGTGTTGAGCAGGAGCTGGAGCTGTTGCTTGACGTGGACCAGTACGGCAGTTGGCGGTGAAGTGGCCCTACATGTTGCAATGCACGCAGCATCTGTAGGCGATTCTCACTGGGTGGTGATAAGTACAAGTCGGGCAGGCCGAGTAAGGACCAGTATAAGCACGCTTTACCGGCGGTGCTTGGGTAACCGGTGTCGCAACTTGGTGGTGTTGAGGCTGCAATTGAGCAGGAACTGATTGGAGCGGGGCAGTAGTGGTGACAGCACAATTTTTGCTACCGTTGTTGTTGTTCTTCCTCTTGCGACGAGAGGACTTTGAAGACTGCGAAGCGGCAGCGGTTTCAGCGGTTGCAGCAGTGGTAGATTGATGCAGGTTCTTGGAAGCCTTATCCCAGTACCCAGCTTTGACTCGCTTGTTGTTGATCTCAGCAGCGAGTAGAAAAGTTTCCTCGATCGTCGTTGTCATTGCAGCCTGAACAAAATCAGCCACGCAATCCGGAAGAGCACAGATATACTTCTTGATGGTGATTTCGGGCGTCTTAACCTGGTCCGGACAGATTATGCTTAGCTGCTTGAAGCGAGCAGTTAAAGCAGCATTGTGACCATCCTTCTGCTTCAGATGCCAGAACTCGTCCTCCAACTTTTGGAGCTCGTGGGGAGGGCAGAACTCTTTCATCATCAGGTCCTTCAACTCATCCCACGTCAAACCATAAGCTGCTTCATTTCCTCTCTTGTTTCTCTTGGCCATCCACCAGTCTAAAGCGTGGGACTAGAAGATGCCGGTGGCGTTAACAGTTCCGAGATTGTCAGGACAGTTGCTCTGACGCAGGGTGACTTCAATCGAATCGAACCATTGAAACATTGCCGTCGGACCATCTTTGCCGATAAATTCTTTCGGACCGCAAGCTTTGAACTGCTTGAAGCTAAAAGCAGACTTTGGAGAATCAGTCCTGGACTCTTCAAAATACTTGCTAGCGTTTCCATTCAGCTCGATAACAATCTGGGGAATAACTTTCGCGATTTGCTTAGCGATCAAAGAAGCGATACGCTTGTCTTCATGGTTGCGACGGGTGGAGCGAGCAGTGTGAGATCCAAATGACGACATTGTCTGTAATAGACAGCGCCATAGGATTCAAAACACTATAAAATCGAACCTCACCTCACACGTACTACTACTAAAGCGCAGGAACACATCTACCATTCAACCATATAAGCACAAAATCACATAGGCACATAATCGCAGAACACATAAGCACGTAAGGGCACGTAAGCATGTAAGACACAGAAGCACAAGAGGCAGTCAGAATAAAGAAACCTATCACTCAAAGTTCGCGCGTTCGAGAATAGCGGTTGCGATTAGCGTATACACAACGAGTAGTATAGCATAAGCGAGTAACATACCATGCGATTATCCACAAGTAGCAACGATTTGTTAGCGATTTAAGAAAGATGTGTAGTGCGATTTGTGTGTGTAGATCAAGCGAAAGCGAAAGCGAATAAATCGCCAAAAATCAAAACACACAACCAAATAAAATCACATAAAATCCACATAAAAGTGACAAATTATCAGAGTCAGCAGTTGCGGGCTCAGAATCGAAACATATAAAATCAGCGATTGCGAGATTGAAATCGAAAATAGATTGTCTAAGTCTCGATAGACGTTTGACTACCCAAAGTGATTCGACTATTCATAAGGACCTTTAGTACACACTTTGGCTTTCGGGACTGTGCTCTCGCCTCGATTTAGGCGAACGGCACGCATCCTTCCAGTTACAGTGTAACTTCAAGTCGTTGGAGTCCGTCGAGACTTTGGTGAGAGTTTTATAAAAACCAAGATAAGAACGGAACAAATAGTCAAGGTTCGGGTTTCACCCCTAACTTAACTGCTTTATTCCCGTTTTGATAAAAACAGAGAAGAAAATATGCGTTAAAGTATGGATTTCACTCCTGATTCAACGAAATTTCTCCTGTTTATAGATAAGAATGCGAGTTGAACGAGCAATATATCGAGAGTTTGCGGTTTTCACACCTAATCTCGACCTAATCCCTTGTTCATTTTCAAAGATTTGAATGCAGTGTAGTGTAGGGTAAGCGAGAATAGCGAGATATAGTAAGTAAGCTCGTACAAAACCCCTACTGGGTATGTACAAGTCGGTCTGTGGTTACTTAGACTATAGACTAGGTCGTTTCAAAGACATCGACCCGGACTAGGTCGAGTCTTGCCTAATTCCCTATAGTTATGGCTCTGATACCAATCTGTCACACCCCAACCGATGACGGAAACATCGGGGCATGGCACTGAGCGAAACAGATTGTCAAGAGAAATTCCATAATGACTAAATTACCAAATTGTTAATATTATCTCCCATACCATAACCCATTAAGTAATGTAATTATTACAGACATAGAAATTCTCCAAACAAAAACATGTTCCGACAACTCAGATTCAAAATAAATAAATTGTCTTTGGTTGTTGCTAGACTCCTCCCTACTTGATTCCACTAAAGCAGGTAAGCACATCATCCTAAGCATTCAAACACCTGTCACATACGCAAAAATAGTGGTCAATACACATACTGTAAAGGTGAGCATACAAGTTTGATATAACATAATAGAGTTCGAAATCGTTTACGCATAACCAGCATGTAACATGTATAATGCGAAGCCAAGTAGGTTATCGACAAAGAAATATGCACAGACGTGACTGCGAGTTGTAGAATGCGCAACACATATCCCCACTGGGACACATGAAGTAAAGCCCTTAACAACCCCTGTCCACGACAGGTGCTGAGTCTAAACTATAGTACTATCGTTGCTAAGGTGTCAGGCAACAATCACTATGTTAACATAACATACAAGCATTCATTGAATAACACGTAGCATGCAATAATGGTTAGCGTATAAATAGTGTTTGCGTTGTGTGTTTGATGTGATTTGAATATAGATAACGTATGTAACACCCAAAAGTGCGTAAAGCAAAAAGGGATCGATTATACTCACAGATTGTGTTTAACAAGTAAACACTCTCTTGGATTGAAGGGAGCGCTGAGAGAGATTAGACTGAACAGTTAATAATAGCATAAACGATAAGCGGTGCGCAAAATGGTGCGATAAACGGTACTTTGCCCCAAGTGTCGGATGGAATCCGATCGGATGGCAATCCGATCCGATGGCCAGTCGATCGGATGTCAATCCGTTCGGATGGTCATCCGATCGGATGGCCATTCGATTGGATTGACATCTTGTTTGGTAAGGATGTGTTTGTGTATGATGTGTGACAACTCGTATTTCAAACCTCTATTTGTGTGCTTCGATGTAACTTGTTTGGACTATACGTGACTAGTTGACGTGTTTGTTGGTAATGGAATATTATGTTTTGTTATGCTATGTGCTACGTAATTGCATGTGAATAGTATAAGCTCGGTTGCACGACACTTGTCCGGTCACACAAGCCCTTTGGGCCGTACACTTCTTTTATCGGCTCACAATACTTGGACTCGAGACCAAGAGGGGCAACCCATTGATGGGCTCGGCCCACTCCCTTATGCGACTAAACATACCCATTATGGGGGTTTTGATCCTCATAACTTGTAAACCACAAACACACACAAAACCCTAGAACTCTCTCTCTCTCTTGTTCGACGGCATCACCTCTCACCCGAAGCCCTTTTCTCTCGATCAAGCTTGTCACATCACACGACTCGGTTAGTGTTACATCTTTTTTAATTGACATGATTTCGATTTCTATATGACAAACAGGGTTTCATGCTAGTGATGTTGATTAATGAGATTATGTGTGAAATCATAACATGTGCTTAACTGTAGTATTAATATGTGATATGATATTAATAAGATGGTGTTTATGCAAATTGATTTACATACGAATGTAACTGATTGATCAAGAATTAGTAGTTCATGATGATCATATGATTAAGGGCTAGACATGATTTAGTTGGTGTAAATGTTCATAGAAGTGCATGAAGTTAAACTGCTTGGTCCGATTGCTTTTGTTCTTGATTAAGGGATGAATAATAGGATTGAATGATTTTGCATGATTACTGAAATTAATTGTTGTTTGATCTATTGTGAAACTGCCAAACTTGTTAGTAATTGTTACGGAATTGTTGATTTTGTAAATAAGGAAGTCTGTTACACATTCATAGTCTCGACAAGGGATTGTGAGTCAAGACCCCACTGTCTCGACTCGAGACCACAACACCGACACAAACAGCACAACTCGAGACCATGGTTGCGGGTCCGGTTGCGACTCGAGACCGCCTAGTCTCGAGTGATGAAAGTATGACCCGAGACCTTCTTGGTTGCGACTCGAGAACACCAAGACTTCTACTCGAGACCGCCTAGTCTCGACTCGAGATCTCTAGTCTCAACTCGAGACCACATGCACATGCACACTGTTGGACTTGCACACTGTTACGAGCCCAACCATTTGGGCTGCATACTTGGACTTTGTTTACGTGACTGTACTGTTGAACTAGCACTGTTGTGGAACTGCCATGATTATACGTGTATGCTATGATCGTTACTTGTGTACAATATGTGTAGAATATACATGCACTACTTAAATATGAACCTGACTTGTATGGTAACCATGGTAGGACGTGGTTGACCACCTTATAGCTTGATTGAGTTTTCTGTGTATCTGCCGAGCAAACCAAGGTGAGTTCACACTCTTACCAAGGCATGGGATTCCCGGGGATTGGGAATGGGTTGAATGATGGGATTGAACAATTACTCGTACTTACACGGCTACTAGACTATCTACCATCGTCCTCGGGTTAAGCAGGGCACTTACGTAAAACCTACGTAAACAAGTACTTACCACTGTCCTCAGGTTTCGAGGGACACTTACGTAAAACCTACGTATACTCACACATGCTACTGTCTTCCGGGTTAGGAAGGACACTTACGTAAAACCTACGTAAACCCCCCGCGTACCACTGTCCTCGGGTATAGAAGGGCACTTATATAAAACCTACGTATACCTTGTACGTACTACTGTTCTCGGGTTAAGAAGAACACTTATGGTTACAAATAGTCTAGTGTATATACAAATGTGGGAAGCCCCCACCAATAGAACATACTATCAGCCTAGTAGAGCCACCTGTTACGAAATGAACTTACTATTACGAACTTACTTACTGTGAACTCGCTCAACTAGTTGTTGACTCTCTGTTACATGCCTTGCAGGACCATAGGTACATGGAGCTTGCACGGGAGGCGCGATCGTTGTGGGCACATGGACTGTTGAGTTCCATGTTAAACATTTACTTATGAGAACATGATACTTATGTTGGATTTTTACATTAATGCTTCCGCTACACAATTGATTATGTTTGGTTTTGAAAACACCTTTCGTATTGATGAATGACATTTACTATTTACACTTATGTTCAATATGATTGGTGGCTTGATCATGGTCATGTCACGCCTCCAAGCGGTGGTACTCCACGGGTGGATTTTGGGGGTGTGACATGATGGCTTTGAAATTTTCGTTGTAGCATTTTGAAAACAGAGAAGTATCTCTACCCTTCAGGTCGACCGATTGATCGACGATTCGATCGGGTGGCGATCTGATTAGTAGGACACTTAGTGAGAACAAGTTCACAGCAGGTTGTCACCCGATCGGATTGCAATCCGATCGGGTGGCAATCCGTTGGTAATTGAACATGTTCAAAATTGTTTAAGTGTTGAAGTCCAAACGTCACATGGTCGGATGATCGTTGGATTGGAAGGCAATCCGATCGGAAGGTAATCCATTTGACGTCCAGATCCTTGAAAAGTTGCAATAAAAGTTGAAGTGTGGAACCAAGTATAAGCCGATCGGATGGCAATCCGATCGGATAGCATTCCAATCGGACGACAATCCATCCCAAGGACCTGATCGTCTTTGACACTTGATTATTTTGAAAGTTTTGCGGTTTTGATTGAGACAGTGTGATAACGTGCTAAACAACAGAAACCTCGTCAAGACTCAAGTGACCCGATCGGACAGGAACCACCCTAGTCCGATCAGTTCACGGTTCGAGACGGTTGTTTGTGTTTAGCTTGAGATCGGTTGTCTCGTGGATAGAATTCAGATCTTGAACCATTACATCACTAAGAAAGAGTAGAAGATCAGAACAAGCTCTGATTCTATCGGTTTTGAGTGCATTGAGTGTAAAAGAGATGAAAGAAAGTTAGAAAACCATCTTTGAATCCTTTTAATCATGAATCTGTGTAGATCCATGCGAAAACATTGTTGATTCATGTGGAAATCCTTCAGATCTGAGTTGTTATTGCTGGAATGAGGCCAATACTTGAAGTTCATAAGAACTCCATGATGACACATCATCCTAGAACACCTCAAATTCGTTGATTTCACAATTAAAATTTAAGATTCAAAGGTGAAAAAGATTAAGGAGAGCGTGTAGATCGTAGAAGTACAAGATTTAGGTTGAAAACTTACAAGAATCACGAGAAATCGAGAGAAAGGTGAGCTGGAGTGCGGCTGGGTCAAGTGGAGAGCTGTCACATCAAGTGATGTGACAAGCGAGGGTATTTATAGGTTGCTAAAAAGGGAAAGGGCACTTGGATCGGATAGGTCACCGATCGGATGGCCACTCGATCGGTCGGCCACTCGATCCGGTGTTCGTCGTGTTGAGTTTCGTCGTTTTGATTCGTGTGTTGAGCGTTGCAATGCGTTTCGAGTGAGCGATGCGATAGATTAACAATAAACACACGAATACTATATCTAACATACAATCATCGTAATTAACTGGCGTTTAGCGTTTACGATTCAATTGTGATAGAGTTGCGATTGCGTTTCGATTAATCACCACAACATAAACATAAATAAACATGCACAAGTAACACATAAATATCACACACACGTAAAACAATATCCAGAACGCATAATTCGGGTTGCGAATTAGATTGCGATGCGATAAGTGATAAAACGATAAACAAGCGATAAATATCGATTAAACCTCAATTATTAATAGTACTCCACAAAATACAACAAATGTGATAAAATAAGTCGGTTATCCACAAGTCAAAGAAGTCAAAACAGTAGTTGAGCAAAGGGTGACAGATCGCAATTAGCAATCTTTTCTTCCTTTGACTTCAATCTTGACTTTAAATTTGACTTTCGTAACACGGAGTGTTACACCGACCACCCCGGTCAGCCTTGCCTCGACCCCCCGATCTCTGGTTCGTAAACTGTTGACCCTTTCCATGCCCTTTAGAACTCGTCTGAGATTCTGTTTTAGAGAACAACAAGCTGTTTTCAGTCGCTCGATGTGATTGGCGGAGCTTCACTCTATCCTCGTACGCTTTCAGATGCGCAATACCTTCTTCGAATGGCATAGACTCAACATCCAAGCTTTGCTCAATCGAAGCCACCAAGTTTATAAATCTCTCCGGGACTGTGTCAAACAATTTACGGACCAATTCTTCATCATCCAATTCTGCCCCTACACTGTTGTATTTAGAGACCATTCCGGATAGCTTTCCGGCATAATCGTCAACGGTCTCGCCGCCCTTCATCTGTAGAGCTTCAAACTCACTTTTCAAGATCCGTAACCGAGCCTTCTCGGCCCGTTCAGCACCTACGTATCGGGACTTCAACGAATCCCAGACCTCCTTGGCCGTCTTCTTCTTCGCAGCTTGCGACAAGATTTCTTCCGGGATCGATTGAAAGATAAAAGCACGAGCCTGTTTCGACTTCTTCTCGTCTACAGCCACGTCGGTTGGTGGCTCGATGGCTTCCCACAACCCGTGGGCGTCCATGATTGCTTCCATCTTTATCGACCAAGTGTTATAATTCGTAGGAGTAAGGATCGGGCACTGAAACGAAACTGAGTTTTCTTTTGAGGGATTAGGATTGGTAACAATCGACATCGGGTTGAATCGAAAAACTTTGGTATACAAACGGGTCAGAACTTGAAAGCTCTGATACCAAATGTTAGATTTGGATCTGGCAAATATTGAAATAATCAAAGAAAACAGAGAAGAAATGCAGTCGAATGTAATCTTTATTGCTGAATGCTTAAAGCTTATGGAATGATTACAATAATTTCCACTAATTTTTTGAATTGAAAGTGATAAAAACTGAACACTAAAACTGAATTAAATAATAAAAAATGCAACAAACTTCAGCATGTTATTCGGTCCAATCAGTTCCTTTATTTTGTGATTCCAACGTTAACTTTTCAACGTGCACCTCCTGCGAACTCGGTCTTTTTGCAACGTTTATTTTCAGCAGAGTTAGTCAACACTAAACCAACAGTTGCGCAAGTATAAAATTAGATTTTTTCTACCTCGTTTCCCCTTATCAAGTTAGTTCAGATTAAAATCAGCAAGCTCTTAAACCGCCTTCTAATCAATCATTCAGGTAAATATGCATAGAGGTTTGGCTTAACATTTGTCTCTGCATTTGAATAACCCTCGATCTTTTGCTCCCTCTCGACATAATTTAACATTTTGAACTCTAGTTATTACCGGGTGTATATTACTAGTTACTAGTTATAAAATAGTATGTATTTTGTGTTATATATATATATATATATATATATATATATATATATATATATATATAGGGTGGAGATACAATAGGAAGTTTATTTGGCTAGGAAGGATAGGAAGTGATCTTGACCATCCATTAAGTTAATCAAGGGCTAAGATTAAATCAGGGAAATTGAAAGGAATAAAAGAGGCGCGTGAGTTTGTTCAAGGGCATTCTAGTCAATCCAAGCCAATAGTTTCTCTCTCCTCCAATTCCCCCCCCCATTTTTTAAACGTTAATAACTCTTTCATACGACATTATTTTTTTATAAAAATTGCACCAAAAAAACGAGCGTTTTTTTATCTTTAAAACGAGTATACTATTGCTATATTTAAAAAAAAATTAAAACCCAGTTGTGTAAAACGCAATAGAAAAACCACCAGTTACGTAAAACGCAATGAATGAAAAAACCTAAAAAATGACATTTTTCTAAAACGCAATGCACCAAAAACACAAAGAAATGACTTATTTGTAAAACGCAATGGCCAGAAAATACACAGAAATGTCTTATTTGTAAAACGCAATGGCCAGAAAACACATAAAAATGTGTTCTACCTAAAACGCAATGTACCAAAAACACAAAGAAATGACTTATTTGTAAAACGCAATGGCCAGAAAACACATAAAAATGTGTTCTACCTAAAACGCAATGCACCAAAAACACAAAGAAATGACTTATTTGTAAAACGCAATGGCCAGAATACACTTAAAATGTCTGTTTTCTAAAACGCAATGGACTGAAAACACATAAAAAAGTGTTTTACCTAAAACGCAATGCACCAAAAACACAAAGAAATGTCTTATATGTAAAACGCAATGGCCAGAAAACACTTAAAAATGACTCATTCTAAAACGCAATGGACTGAAAACACCTAAAAAAAGTGTTTTACCTAAATGAGCCAATTTATGGAAAATTAATTTTTCTGATGCGTTTTTAGTACAGGGCTCTGCCCCTTGGACCCCAGCCAGGGGCTCTGCCACTTGGACCCCGCTTCCGGGGGCTGCCGCCCCCCGGACCCCCGCAAAGATCGTAAAACGCAATGACTAAATCAAAAACCCAGATCATGAAAATGAAATTAAAGAATTTCTTACATGGATCGAAGCCGATTTCTTAATCAATTGACAAAATTTGAATGATAGAAACACTTATCAACGCTCAAATCAAATGAATCGAGTGATTATCTCCAAAATCACCGGAAAAAACGAGATTTTTTTATGAAATTAAACTGGGTTTTCTTCAAAAAAAGCTGAAGAACACGTTGATCGGGTTCTGAATCATTGATTGGTGATGAAAATCGCACTATAATGTAGTGATTATTAAGATAGAAAGTGAAGAAATAGTTGAAGATGGTGGGTTTTGAAAATGGTGGGTTTTTGAATTTACTGGGTTTTGAAAAAGGAAGAAGAAGGAGTTGGATTGACTAAAATACCCTTTCTCTTTTTTTTTTAAATTTGCCACATGTCATAATCCTATGGCTTCCTATCCTTCCTAGCGAAAATTAACTTCCTATTTGATCTTTACCCTATATATATATATATATATATATATATATATATAGGATAAAGATCCGTTAGGAACCACCCTTTATTGCGAGAACCGCGAGAACCAGTGTGAACACATGGCATTTTTGTAATTATAATATGTTTATGATAAAACACGCACATTCCTTTTTTTTTGTTACTGTTCTCTGTTTTAGGGTTTCAAGAGCTTCATCAGTTCTCAGTTTTCACAAGTGGCAGAGAGGCGTCCATGGTGGTTTCACGGCGGCGAAGGGGCGTTCACAGCAGAGAGGTAGTCGCCGTTCACATATTTCACGGCGATGGCAGTCGGCACAGTGTTTACGGTGGTATATGGCATCTTCTGATTCATCATGTGTCGATCCTCATACATCTGATGATCCTCTTCATACATTGTTCCTCCTGTAAGTCTAATCATGCCATTTATCCTACCATTGTTCCTCATGTAACCCTAATCGTGCCACACTCCTCGATTATTCTGATCGTGATGCCCTAATTACGAATGGAATACTCGATTACGAATCGATGAAGAATATATGATCTATGATTATGTTCTTACTACAACAATATCGATTATAATATGAATTTTGTAGCACTAACCTCAATTATACGACGAATTTTGAAATATTTGATGGTAAAATCCATATGACGAACAATTTATGGTGTATTGTTATCGTTATGACGAAGACGAACTACTGATGTAATCGAGACGAACTATAGAGAATTGCTGATGATTGAGAACTGAGAACTGCTGATGCAATTCGATTGTTGGACTTGATTATTGTATAAATACACCATCCTGCACATGTGCAACACTTTACCATTACCCTATAACCATCACCAATAATCTACATCTTGCACATGTGCAGCACGTTACCATTACCAATTCACGGCGGCATCCGTGGCTACCTAATCGATGTTAACACATCACACCCACCACCACAACGACAACTACTCTGACTATAACTCCATCATCGACGTACTTCAGTATACTAACCACCGTTCACGGCTAGTTCATGTGAGTATGTTTTATTATTGAATCTGAATTAATTATATTATTGCTTGATTTAGTTTATGTTTTTAATCACATGTATCTTTACTGTTTACTTTGTTTTTAAGTTTTATTTACATGATTATTTTACATCATGCCAGGGCTGTTGGAGGCTATTGAAAGTGGTGACCATAGGTGTGAGATAGTGGTGACGGTGGCATGATGTGTTTTGAATTGGGCCAGTAAACAAAACTGATGCCACTGATGTGTTCGACATTGTGCCCATTTGAATAGAATATCAAGCATGTCCTGTACTACTCTTAGTAGTAGCCTAGTAGGAAAGTGTGATTTTATTTTGACACGTATGCGGTTCTGTAGGTATGTGATGGATGAAATCGGGTTCAACACTCAGAGATGAACCAGATTTCAGAGTATCACCATTCATGTACATGGCTGAAGGGACATGGGAGTCTGCTGTGAGGTGATCTATTGTTAACATTCTGTTTCTTTTTTCTATTCCTTTTAAGTACAAAAGTATACATATATATCATATTAAACAGGTCAGGTACATAACATAATAAAACAGTAGATAATGTTTGGCCGTGTTTGCATTTCCTCTCTTAATGTTTGAGATTGGTAAGAAGTCCCGAGGTTTCAACAGCCGAGCTCTCTACACTTTCCTCGTTCATTGCATATTAGGTAAGGTCGATTTTAGTTCACTATGATCTTTTGAGCTTTTCTTTTTTTTTTAAAAAAAAAAGAGGGAATACGAGTGTGTGAATGGTTCACTTTTATTACTGAACCATAATTAGAAGTTTCAGTTATATGGAAAACTATTAATTCGTTTATTTTTTGTTTTTAAGAAAGAACCTTTTACAGTTAATGAAAACCTTAACATTGCAGGTACTAAAGTGCAAGTACTAAATAATATACGACTAGTGTGAGTATATGCTTTTCATGCTAATTTTTTACTCTTTTGGCTTTCTGTTTTTTATGGTTTTTTAGATGAGCTTTATGATACAAGACTCGAGGTGCATCAATCAGAGATGTTTTAGAGGAACACTTTTGACATCAGATATTGGAACACAATATCTTTAGGATGCTTCAATTAAGCGGGCTCTCTCTAAATGTTTTATGTCTCAAGTATTATTGTATATCCGAAGAGAAACATATCTGCATCAGTATGTGTTTAGTAGTAATCGAACAATGTCTATGATGATGATACACTTCATCGCTGCCCGCCGCAAAGCGCTAGATTATTTTAACATTAGTTTAAAGATAAAAGAAAGAAATTGAGTTAGCTTGGTATTGTATTTGAACAAGTTTTGAAAAACTATGAATGTTAATTAAACAGAAGTACATATTTGGTTTGTTTGTTTTGGCGTAAATTGTATCTGTGCATTTTAATAAAAATAATTATTTATTTTATCTGTGCATTTTGTGCGGATTAGGAATATGGTATTCACTTTGTGTGGGTGGGTCATGTTATTTGTTTTGGACTTTCATTATGCGCGGTTTATTTGTTCATATTAGGTGGCTCACATGGAGTTTACTTTGGTGTTTTTGGGAGGTGGGATGATTCATTTTTGGCGTTTAATTACCCGCCTAGAATACATTTTCATTTTTTTCCTGTCGAACAATGCACATGTGTATACATGTTTAATGTTTCATTACACATTGTTATTGTTTCGACCAATGCACATGTGCATACATGAATATATTAACTGCATATAATCTGTTTTCCTTTACATATGCATCAACATATGTAATGTGGTACCCCATACGTAATAGGGTACCACATACACTCCACATGGTTATTGTTCCGAACAATGCACATGTGCATACATGTTTAATGTTTCACTACATATTATTATTGTTTCGACCAATGCACATGTGCATACTTGGATATTTTAACTACATATAATCCGTTTTCCTTTACATATACATCAACATATGTAATGTGATACCCCATACGTAATAGGGTACCACAACATATGTAATGTGGTACCCCATACGTAATAGGGTACCACATACGTAATATGATATGAACAAATATACAATATTTCAAAATATACACATATTCATTACTAACATGTTTATTGTTTTTTACTAATGCACTTGTGCATTACCAACATTAACACACTATCACACAACTTTTGTGTAACAGCCAATATATATAACACCCTTATCATAAGGAATCACATAATCCGAGCAACAATCATTGTTGCACATATGCATCACCGGCATATACTATACTAAACAACATATTACATCCTAAATTAACAAATATAACCATTGTAATACATTATACAATACTAAAATACGAATATGTATGCTATATCAATCTTTGCACATGTGTAGTACCAAAATTTTCTCTACCAAACAACATAATACATCATATATTAACAAACATTATCTTTTGTATTCCATGTCCACAAACTACCTACACATAACATTTGCATTAGTTCACAACCTCACACCTTCTGCTCGTCTTTCCATTTACTAAGCATCTTCCAACACTCCTCCTGTTTCAACGCCTCTTAGTCTATCATTTTCCGAGATGTCAACCTATTTATCAAATATGTCCTTGTTGTCAATCCATGAGCAGTTTTGAATATATTTTTTCCTGCATACATTACATATAGTACATCAATTGTTTCATGTATGAACATGTGCAATAAACATTTTACAAACAATATGTACAATGTATATGTTTTAAAGTAATAATGCACTTGTGCATATGCCATAATACAATCATATTAACTTAATCTGACAAAATATGCATATGTGCATAAATATGCACATGTGCAATAACATGACTGACCTAATAAGTGGGTTTGCTTCAGTAAAAAACTAACCCTTACCAAATCAAATTTCGTATTACTACGACCAATCATATTTAACATTAATTAGTAACAAATCTATTCTGTCAAACTATGCACATGTCCATCATTATAAATGACATTGTTAACATATTATGGCAAACTACATGACATTATTAACTTATTATAGCAAATTATTCACATGTGCGTAATTATACACATATGCATCAATATGATTGACCTTATTAAACTAATCTGGCAAGATATGCATATGTGTAAAGCTATGCACATGTGCATTAACATGATGGACCTTATCAACAGGTTTGCTTCAATAAAAGACCCTAACACTCAACAAATCAAACAACATTGTGCTTTTTACTTGTCCTATTCCTATTCCTTGTATTTATTTCTCCTGCAATAACTGCACATTACATCAAACAACATCGTTTAAAATGAAAGTAACAATTTGATGCACGTGTGCATATACTACCAACAACATCATTGACTAATAACCAACCTTTTTTGGCTTTTCGTTTAACACTTTTGTATTCACCTTCCTTATCATCCGGTAGTTTTGTTGCCCCTTCGTCATTATATCTCAACACAAATGTTATTTTCTTCGTTTTTTTCTAGCTTTTTACCTACGATAATAGTTGAAACATAATATAACCAAACATGCAATTTCTATTAGTATGTGCATTAAACACCTTTTTTCATCATCGTAAACGATATGCATTTGTGCATCTATATACACTTTGTTCATCAACATGCACATGTGCGTCACATGTCATGGTCATTATGCACTTTTGAATCACTATGCACATGTGCATCACATATTCTAATAATGATATTTAAAATCAATCCATATGTAAAGTTCAATGTTATAGGCTCAAATTCAATATGCACATATGCATCACTTTAAACAACAACATTAACATAATCTAATTACACTAAATAATCATAAACACGTATATTAAACAAAATGGTTCATGTTTGCTATGCACATGTGCATCGCATGAAACAATAACACCATCATATTAAAGTAATCACGTATCTTACAGAAAACTGCTCAAGTTCACTATGCACATGTGCTTTACCTAAAACAACAACAACAACAACATATACTAATTACACAAAATCATCTACACGTATCCTAAACAAATTTGCTCAAATTCACTATGCACATGAATGATATTATTAACTTTATTTGCTCAAATTCACTATGACACACTCATTAAATCATCTATATTTATAATCACATTGCCCTAATTACGAACAGATTAAAAATCCACAATGCTTATAATCACCTTGCCCTAATTACGAATGGATATCGATGATTATGTTCCTAATATATATTATACGACTGACTTTGGACGAACTTTGGGAACTAACCTCGATTATATGACTATCTGCAGGTAAAATCTCAAATCTGATATAAAATCTCGATCCAGATGCTTCGATGCTTCTATATGGTGAACTGCTTCTATATGGTGAACTGATGATGGTGAAGTGATGATGTATTCGAGACGATGGTGTAATCGACGAACTGTTGAGTATTGTTGAGAGATTTAGGGACGAACTGTTGAGTATTGTTGAGAGATTCAGCTTGAAGGTTTAGAAATGTTGAGAGATCTGGATCTAATCAGAGTTTTTGGAGAGAGTGGACGTGAAAGTTTTTATTAAATGTGCTTTAATTTATGACTGAAGTCCAATTGTAAATGGAATCAGGTAACCGAGTTTTTTAAAAGTTTTTTGTTATTTACAAAATTGCCCCATGTTCACATTGGTTCTCGCGGTTCTCGCAATAAAGGTGGTTCTCGCATGAACCCTACCCTATATATATATATATACTAATAAACAAAAATCCTTTTTTGACACGTGTCATTCTCTGGTAATTTCTCACCAAATAATTTAATAATAATACTAATATTAAACATCAATTTAACTAAATCTATTTATCTCTTTTGTTTAATTGATTTCTTTTTTAACTCTAAAGTTTCAATCTTTGGCAATTTAAGTCTAAAGTTTCAATCTTTGTTATTTTAACCCCTTTGATTAATTTGATTTTCCACTTCTAATTCAAAAATTTTCATCTTTTGCAATTTCACCCCTTTAATTTTTTTTTTACTTTCAACCCAAAGCTTTTCATCTTTTACAATTTAATCTCAACACTTTTTTTTATTTTCAACTTTAGTCTCTTATGTATTTTTCATCTTTCATAAGTTCTCCGTTTAACGTGTCGTTCTAAATTTCTGACTTAACACGCCGCAACGTGCGTGTGGGGTTCAACGTTTTTTCATCTATTTTTTTCCTGTTTGACATGGCCGTCGCAGCGCGTCTATTTTTCCCCATTTGATATGTCTGTCGCAACGTGCGAGTCAGAGATCGACTTAGTTATTTTTTTTTTCGGTTTTACACGCAGGCCCGTGGTTATGTGAGAAACATGTGTCTTTCATCTAACATGATATATAACTACTGAATCCCCGTCACCCAAAAACATGCACGAGCATGAATCAAAATATTTCATTAACTCTAATATATAAAACTCATACAAATAAACTTTAATTCTTGAAGTTATACACAGCTACAAGATTAAGAATTTTCACTTATCAAAATTAGTATACATGGTGGAATACACAAGTCAAAGAAGTCAAAACAGTAGTTGAGCAAGGAGTGACAGATCGCAATTAGCAATCTTTTCTTCCTTTGACTTCAATCTTGACTTTGAATTTGACTTTCGTAACACGGAGTGTTACACCGACCACCCCGGTCAGCCTTGCCTCGACCCCCCGATCTCTGGTTCGTAAACTGTTGACCCTTTCCATGCCCTTTAGAACTCGTCTGAGATTCTGTTTTAGAGAACAACAAGCTGTTTTCAGTCGCTCGATGTGATTGGCGGAGCTTCACTCTATCCTCGTACGCTTTCAGATGCGCAATACCTTCTTCGAATGGCATAGACTCAACATCCAAGCTTTGCTCAATCGAAGCCACCAAGTTTATAAATCTCTCCGGGACTGTGTCAAACAATTTACGGACCAATTCTTCATCATCCAATTCTGCCCCTACACTGTTGTATTTAGAGACCATTCCGGATAGCTTTCCGGCATAATCGTCAACGGTCTCGCCGTCCTTCATCTGTAGAGCTTCAAACTCACTTTTCAAGATCCGTAACCGAGCCTTCTCGACCAGTTCAGCACCTACGTATCGGGACTTCAACGAATCCCAGACCTCCTTGGCCGTCTTCTTCTTCGCAGCTTGCGACAAGATTTCTTCCGGGATCGATTGAAAGATAAAAGCACGAGCCTGTTTCGACTTCTTCTCGTCTACGGCCACGTCGGTTGGTGGCTCGATGGCTTCCCACAACCCGTGGGCGTCCATGATTGCTTCCATCTTTATCGACCAAGTGTTATAATTCGTAGGAGTAAGGATCGGGCACTGAAACGAAACTGAGTTTTCTTTTGAGGGATTAGGATTGGTAACAATCGACATCGGGTTGAATCGAAAAACTTTGGTATACAAACGGGTCAGAACTTGAAAGCTCTGATACCAAATGTTAGATTTGGATCTGGCAAATATTGAAATAATCAAAGAAAACAGAGAAGAAATGCAGTCGAATGCAATCTTAATTGCTGAATGCTTAAAACTTATGGAATGATTACAATAATTTCCACTAATTTTTTGAATTGAAAGTGATAAAAAACTGAACACTAAAACTGAATTAAATAATAAAAAATGCAACAAACTTCAGCATGTTATTCGGTCCAATCAGTTCCTTTATTTTGTGATTCCAACGTTAACTTTTCAACGTGCACCTCCTGCGAACTCGGTCTTTTTGCAACGTTTATTTTCAGCAGAGTTAGTCAACACTAAACCAACAGTTGCGCCAGTATAAAATTAGATTTTTTCTACCTCGTTTCCCCTTATCAAGTTAGTTCAGATTAAAATCAGCAAGCTCTTAAACCGGCTTCTAGTCAATCATTCAGGTAAATATGCATAGAGGTTTGGCTTAACATTTGTCTCTGCATTTGAATAACCCTCGATCTTTTGCTCCCTCTCGACATAATATAACATTTTGAACTCTAGTTATTACCGGGTGTATATTACTAGTTACTAGTTATAAAATAGTATGTATTTTGTGTAATATATAATATATATATATATATATATAATAACAAAAACCAAGTGGTCGAACCCAAAAACATGCACGAGCATGAATCAAAATATTTCATTAACTCTAATATATAAAACTCATACAAATAAACTTTAATTCTTGAAGTTATACACAGCTACAAGATTAAGAATTTTCACTTATCAAAATTAGTATACATGGTGGAGTACACCAAGCATTTTCAACATGTATTTGCTATTCATATATACTGTATAACTGAATGGTCCAACCAACTTTCTAAGATAACCCATGAAGAGTTGTAAGACATAACGAACATGCTAAATACATGGGAAAGTTACGATATCCTTCACGTAACGTTGCTATTTATTAACTTCAATGGATCACTTCTCAACTTATCGGTTCAGTCATGGGACTTATTATCCTCCTACTTCTCACCCCAGTTTTCATTTTCCTCCTCACATCGATTGTTTTTCTCGCCATCGTTACTATTTTTGTTCCTTTTCTTCTTCCTCTTACTCTTCCTCCTCAACTCTTTTTCATTTTCATTCTTATGTTCTTGTATATTACTTTTGGGGTCTTATTGTGATCGTATTAGTACATTACTGTTACTTGGTTCAATAAAATGATATATGTAATTTGTAGTATAAATGGTAGAAGTTGTCTAGATTTAAGGAAAACGTCATAACTCATCCTACTTACATCATTTCGTTGGACAAGGATGACTAATGCTATTCCAAAAGTGTTAGATTGATGTACATTTTAATGTCGACTTAATATTTATTAATATTGTTCTAACAGTATGAGATTATATATCTATAAGTTGTGCATGTCACGAGAATATAGGGACAATCTGAGCAGCTAAAATCCTGTCAGATTTAGTGTTCGTTTCATGGATTGTAATGTAATTAAAATGGGAACTCGCACAGAAATTGAAATTTGATTTGTAATTTAGATGTGTTTGTTTTGCAAAATAAAATGAAATTTGGATAGAATTAGAATTTAGATTCTCTTCCAATTCAATTCATTTTCTTGTTTAAAACAACAAAATAAGGAGTGAAATCAACATTCCAATCCAATTCCTTTAAGATTCCATTTCATTCCGTGAAACAAACACTACCTAAAAGGTTTGATGCTTAAAATGATACTGGTTGGATACACATACACACGCATATTATAAACCGAACATATAGGTGTTGTATGTTAATTAAATACTAGTATTAAGGGCCCTCGCATTGCGGCGGGGGCATAGACCGTGCCAAGTAGCACTAATGCTACACAACTACCAGCGACCAACAATACCGGAAAAACTCGTAAAAACAAAATAAATAAAAAGGAAAAAATAACATCGAACGAAAAGCATACGTAAAATCGTTGAACAACGTATGCCAGTTGCGACATGTTAATTCGAAGAAATTAGACAAAATGTAAAAATAGAAAAGAGTTACTAAGGAGATCTAAGGCCATGCGCGTTGCGACGAACCTATCTAACAAGGGAAAATAGACGTGTTGTGAGTTGTGACTGTCCTGTCAAACGGGAAAAAATAGTCGGAAAAAACTTTGAAACCAACACGTACGTTACGACGTGTTTACTCGAAAATTAGAACGAAACGTAAAGGCCAAAAATTTGCAAAAGATGAAAAATACTTGAATTAAAGTTGAAAATAAAAATGTGTTGGGGTTAAATTGCAAAAGATGAAAAGTTTTGGGTTAAAAGTAAAAAAAAACAAAAAGCTTAAAATGCAAAAAATGTAAACATTTGGGTTAGAAGTGAAAAAACAATTTTTTTTAAAAAACTCTCTATGCTTGGAGTACATTCCATGAAGCACAAATCTCTTCCTAATTTATAATATAGGAATAATAAGGTATTATACTGTTACAATAATAAAATATTAAAAACTATATATTATTTTAAAAATAAAATTGAGTTAATTGTCAAAATCGTCTAAGAGGTTTGGGTAGTTTTGCCAATTTCGTCCAAAATGACACTTTTGTACCAAATTGCCCCTAACGTTTGTAACTTTTTGCCATTTTCATCCAAACCACTAACTTAGTTTATTTATTTTTGTTAAATTGAGGATATTTAGATGAAACTGAGAAATATAAAACCACAGTGATGATTTTGGCAATTTACTCAAACTCTTTTAAATTTCTTTTATTTAATTAATTTTGTTACATATATAATAAAAAAGAATATACATGGAATTTTTAGATGAAAAAAATAATGGCTTTGTCACATAACTTTTATAAATTTTCATCCAACCACTAACTAAGATAATTTTTCTATTAAGGCGAAGGATGTTTATAAACTAAGACAAAAAATAATTTCTAATTTTTATATAGATCAATTTTATAAAAATTAAATCTACTTAAACCTTTAAATTTTATAAAACTAAAATGATGGTGACCTTATTGAAAAAGGTCAAATAAAAAAACTTATCATATGTACCAAGTTTGTAATTCATCTTCTACTCTTTTAAATTCGCTCCTAAGGAAAAACAGAAGCCAGTGCCCCACCCCCCTCCCCTATCAAACAACGTATCGTTACCAAACCTTAAAATTACCCACCAAATTGTATTTATAATGCTATGAACCAAAAGTTTCTTTACACAAGCCACTCAGAATAAGTATTAGTTAGTTACCCTTATTATCTTAATTAAATAAATATTTTATTTCTACCAACATATTTCCTATGTGCTGAACACATTTAAAAAATATGTAACGTTTTACAATTTTTTTCTATCTCTACAACTGATAACTACTAAAAGTTGTAATCGATTGTTATGTGTTGCACACCAATGACGTTTTCCCTTTATAAAACTGATTTATATAAAGAAGCTGTAAAATAATTTATGTCTTAATTTATAAAATTTAAAACATCCTTCACCTTAACAGAAAAAATAATCTGAGTTAGTGATTTGGATGAAAATTTATAAAAATTATGTGACAAAAGTATTAATTTTTTTTCTAAAAACTCCATGTATATTCTTTTTTATTATATATGTAACAAAAATAATTAAATAAAATAAATTAAAAAGGGTTTGTATAAATTGTCAAAATCGTCCCTGTGGTTTTATATTTGCTAGTTTCATCCAAATATCCTCAACTTAACAGAAAAAATAAACTAAGTTAGTGGTTTGGATGAAAATGACAAAAAGTTACAAACGTTGGGGGCAGTTTGGTACAAAAGTGTCATTTTGGACGAAAATGGCAAACGTGTCCAAACCTCAGGGACGATTTTGAAAATTAACTCAATAAAATTACTATTCATCATACTTCAACAACAATATATATAAGGGGAATTGATCTATAATAATCTCACCTATACCTTATTGGCCATTAATAATCCAACCTCAGAATATTCCCACCACCAGTCCCTCCTTTCACCTATTTTTCCTACAATGGTCCCCCGTTAAAAAAACTTAACGAATTAAGCATTTTTCAAAATTACAAACAGATTTTTTTGGGCTTTTGATCAGAACGATGATAAGAGTCCATTGATGTAAAATTTACTTCGAAATGGTGCTCCAAGTGGCTTGATTTTGGTTAATTGGAAATTTAAACACCCCAATTGAAGCGTCGTTTTCATCGTTTGGAGCACTGTTTCGAGGCAAGTTTTACATAATGACTTGTATGGTCGTTCTAATCAAAAGCCCTAAAAAATCTGTTTGTAATTTGGAGAAAAGCTTAACTCCGTTAAGTTTTTTAACGGGGGACCATTGTAGAAAAATAGGTGAAAGGTGGGACTGGTAGGGGGAATATTCTAAGGTGGGATTATTAATGGCCAATAAGGTCTAGGTGAGATTATTACAGGCCAATTTCCCTATATATAACTAGTGATATTTCCCCGCGCTTCGCGACGGGGATTAAGTCGGTATCAATTTGGTTCGTTACAGTACCTGCACTTGATATAGTAATTGAAAGAGAAAGCACTACATCGATCGAAAAAAAACATATATGTTGTTCAGTTGATATCTGTTCGGTTCGCTTGCATTTTATGTTTATTTTATTTCAACATTATGATATTTTTTTGATAACGAATATTCTGCCGCTATCGTACCAACCCCAATCGAAACCAATTGAACAACATTTGTATCGGTACCAATATTTTTTTATTTTTAGTTTTTTTTTTTTTTGCTTTCAATAAACTATACTGTATCGCTAACATATTGTACCGAACATCATCGGTACCAATATACATTTCGTTTTATTGTTTCCTGTTTGATAACAGTTACTTTGATCGTATCTTAAAAGTTATATGAGAGAACAAAGTATACTTCAATCGATTAAAGTAATAAACCAATAAAATAATAAAACCTTAGAAAAAACAATAATGAAAAAAATCAAAAACAATTGTTCCCCTCTTTTTATTTCAACATTACGATGTATATTTTTTAAACGGATATTGTGTCGCTATCATACCAAATTCAATCAAAACCGATTGAATAACATTTGTATCCGTATAAATATTTATTTTTAGTGTTTTTTGCTTTTGATTAATTAATATCGTATCGCTACCATACCGTACTGAACAACATCAGTACTAGTATACATTCATTTTTTATGATTTCTTGTTTGATAACTGATACTTTGATCGTATCTTAAAAGTTATATAAAAATATATGTTTAAATCAATTAAACTAATAAAACAATATAATAATAAAACCCTAGAAAAAAACAATATTAAAAAAATCAAAAAACATTGTTCTATACTTCAATCGATTAAAGTAATAAACCAATAAAATAATAAAACCTTAGAAAAAACAATATTGAAAAAAATCAAAAACAATTGTTCCCCTCTTTTTATTTCAACATTACGATGTATATTTTTTAAACGGATATTGTATCGCTATCATACCAAATTCAATAAACCGATTGAATAACATTTGTATCCGTATAAATATTTATTTTTAGTGTTTTTTGCTTTTGATTAATTAATATCGTATCGCCACCATACCGTACTGAACAACATCAGTACTAGTATACATTCATTTTTTATGATTTCTTGTTTGATTACTGATACTTTGATCGTATCCTAAAAGTTATATAAAAATATATGTTTAAATCAATTAAACTAATAAAACAATATAATAATAAAAACCTAGAAAAAAAACAATATTAAAAAAATAAAAAAACACTGTTCTATACTTTAATCGATTAAAGTAATAAACCAATAAAATAATAAAACCTTAGAAAAAACAATATTGAAAAAAAATCAAAAACAATTGTTCCCCTCTTTTTATTTCAATATATTTTTTAAACGGATATTGTGTCGCTATCATACCAAATTCAATCAAAACCGACTGAATAACATTTGTATCCGTATAAATATTTATTTTTAGTGTTGTTTGCTTTTGATTAATTAATATCGTATCGCTACCATACCGTACTGAACAACATCAGTACTAGTATACATTGATTTTTTATAATTTCTTGTTTGATAGCTGATACTTTGATCGTATCTTAAGAGTTATATAAAAATATATGTTTAAATTAATTAAACTAATAAAACAATATAATAATAAAAACCTAGAAAAACAATATTAAAAAAATCAAAAAACACTGTTCATGGCCTGTTTCTATTAATATCTATAATAATTGTGTTTACTATATCAAACTTTAAAAATTAATACATTCCAAGTTTCTTTTAGTTACCAAAATATCTACAAACAATTCAAGTGTAATTCTCTATATAGTGGTATCAGAGATTTAGAGCACCACCAACTGATCAAGAACAAAGATCAAGAAGGATCAAGATCAGAGGATCATAGCAATCAAATTATTTATAAAATCCTAATCAAAGGGATTTGAACGAGCCCAAATATTGCTACATATAGAAAATATCCTTTGATCACCTCACAAAAAAATGAATGGATCTAAACAACGATAACATTACGATACAAGGAAGTTACATGAAAAACAAACCACTTAGTCAAATGATACTACTTCCATGAATATGATAATACAATTAAATGTTGCAGAAAACAAACAAATGCAGAGAAGAATGACGATATAATTATGAATTATGACAACAATATATGACGTTTTAGTTGATGGAGAAACTTGTGAATTCTCAAGTAATGTTAAAAATAGACAGTCATATGATAGCTTGAATTGAGAGAACACGGAGAAGAAAGAGAGAAAATACGCAAACAAGCTTAACTGATAGCTTGGGGTTGTTATCCTTATAACTACCACTAAATACCGATTACAACAATATTACAACTACAGTCCCTCTATTACAGATTATTACATTTTCTACCTTTAACTATTACTTATCAACTCTTATGTAACAATACCCCCTTCTGTATAAAATTTTTTGTCCTAAAAAACGGAAATTGGGAAAACACAGCTGGAAATCATCCATGAACTCCCAAGAAGCCTCTGATACTGGTAAGCCCTCCCAATGAACCACCACTTCAATCCTGACCATTTGTTTATCTAACACTGCTCTTGGTTGCAGCACAAATCTGGGACCTTGAGGTATAGGACCGGTCATTACGGTCGATCCCTGAGCCTTCTTCAATAGCGACACATGAAATGTGTGGTGGATTTGGGCATTATCTAGTAACTCTAATTTGTATGCCACTTTCCCAATTCTTGTAAAACCAGAAATGGACCGAAATATTTAGGAAATAATTTCCTGTTGTGATGTGTTTTGAGAGAATGTTGTGCAAAAGGGTGTAATTTAACATACACCCAATCACCCTGTTGAAACTCCCTATCAGACCTCTTACCATCAGCCATCTGCTTCATCTGATTCTGGCCCTTTCCAAGTTAGCTCTAAGTTGCTTGATCATACCCTCTCTGTCCCTATGATAGTCTTTTACTGCCGCCACAGAAGTATCTCCAGGAATATAGGGAATGTGAATATTAGGTTTGACTCCAAATAGGGCTTCAAAAGGGGACATTTTGATAGATAATGCCAAGTGGTATTATACCACCATTGAGCTAAAGGAATCCATTTTACCCAATTCAAAGGGGTATCCATACTCATGCTTCTGAGGTATGACTCTAGACATCTGTTTAACACCTCAGTCTGGCCATCCGACTGTGGGTGATATGATGATGACAAAGCTAACTGAATACCCTGTAGCTTCATAAATTCCTTCCAAAAAACACTTAAAACACAGGGTCTCTATCAGACACTATGGTTGCAGGACAACCATGTATCTTAAACACATTATCCATGACAACATTTGCAATAGTAGAAGCAGAATAAGGATTACTTAAAAGTAGGAAATGGCCATATTTAGTGAGTCTGTCCACCACTACCAAAATGGTATCTTTACCTTGAACCTTAGGAAACCCAGAGATGAAATCTATAGAGATGTCACTGAAAATAGAATTAGGCACAGGAAGGGGCTACAACAACCCGGGAGAAGCAGTGGTTTCATATTTAACTCTTTGGAATATAGTGCCTTCCTTAACAAACCTATGCACATCTTTATAACAACCCTTCCAGTAAAAATAATCTTTGATCTTTGTAAGAGTAGGAGTCATACCAGAATGTCCACCCATAGGAGATGCATGAAATAAGGTCATGATGTCATTTTTAAGAGACTGATCATTAGGAATCAACACTTTACCCTTCCTTTTTAATACTTGACTATCCCATGTTCTTTTAGTAACCACTTCTCCCTGCTCCAATTTGGAAATGAGACTTTTAGTATCCTGATCTTGTTGCCAAGAATCTTGAATTTTCTTCCACAATGCAGCATCAGTAGAACTAAGACTGAGTTGGAATAAGGCCATCCCTTGTACTCTTGATAATGCATCTGCTCTACATTATCAGCCCCTTTCTTATAACAGATTTCATAGTCATATCCCAGTAACTTGGAAAGCCATTTATGTTGTAAAGGTGTTACAATCTTCTGCTCCAATAAGTGCTTTAAACTTTGATGATAAAGGGTTTGGTAACCAAATAATGGTGCCACTGTTTCACAGCCATGAGAATGGCTAGCAGCTCTTTCTCACAAACAGAGAGACTTTGCTATTTAGGAGATAGTGCTTTGCTGATGTATGCTAAGGGATGTCCCTCTTGCATTAAAACTGCCCCCATTCCTTTAGCCGAAGCATCAGTCTCCACAATAAATTTCTTTGTAAAGTCTGGTAGTCTCAGGACAGGAGGAGTACTTAAAGCTTCTTTAAGTTGTGAAAAGGCAGCTTGGGCATCCTCATTCCATTTAAAACCTTCTTTTTTAAGTAATCATGTAAGAGGTTTAGCCAAAGTTCCAAAACCCTTAACAAATCTTCTGTAATACCCTGCGAGACCCAAAAAAACCCCTCAACTGTTTAACATTTGCTGGTACAGGCCATTCTTATACTGCGTTTAGCTTAGCAGGGTCCGTGAAAACACCTTCTTTAGTGATAATGTGGCCCAGATATTCAACTTTCTCCCCTGCCAAGGAACACTTAGATCTCTTGGCTTTAAGAGAGTTAACCCACATTAGATGTAGCACACTTTGTAGGTCTAACAAGTGTTGCTGCCAAGTGCCACTATAGACTAAAATATCATCAAAAAACATAAGTGCACACTTCCTTAGGACATCTTTAAATGTGGCATTAATTAATGATTGGAAAGTAGTTGGAGCATTAGTAAGACCAAATGGTAAAACCAAGAATTCAAAATGTCGTTGATGCATTTTAAATGTTGTCTTAAAGATGGCAGGTTCATACATTCGAACCTGATGTTATCCGGATCTGAGAACCAGTTTGGAAAAGATGCTAGCACCCTGCAACTCATCCAACAGTTCTTCAATCAAAGGAATAGGGAACAGATCCTTGACTGTTGCCTCATTTAGTCTTCTATAATCCACGCACATTCGCCAAGAGCCATCTTTCTTTTTTACAAGTAGCACTGGTGCAGCACATGAACTACTGTTGTGCCTTATGACTCCTAAATCAAGCAATTCTTGAGTCATTTGCTCAATAATATCCTTTTGAGCCCCTGGATATCTATAAGGTTTAAGGTTCAAAATCACTTTGTCATCTTTCAACACAATTTTATGATCAAAAGGCCTTGAAGGAGGCAATCCTTTAGGCATTTCAAACACCTCTTCATATTCCTTTAATAAGTTGCTCAGCCCCTCATGATCCTGACCTCCATTAATCACTGGTTAGTAGATGTACTATTTTCCTAATGAATCTTTAATAGTGAACAGCTGAGCCTGAACCACATTGACTTGTGACTTGATCATCATTGTTATTTTTTCAATTGAACATAGGCTTACTCCCTGTTTCTTAGTTCCTTTTAATTCAAAATCTTGACCAGCCACATTAAACTTCATAGTCAAGTTTTTGAAGTTCCATATAATGTCATTCAAGGTTTCTAACCATTGAATGCCCAAAACTATGTGATAGTTATTAAGATCAATAACTAACATATCAGCAGTAAACCAATTACCTTGCATGTCCCATTGAAAGTCCTTGCAAACATTCACACACTCCACCTTATTACCATCAGCCACTGTGACTTGTACACTGTTGATCTATTTGATTGGACACTTTAATTTTTGAGCCAATGTTTTGCTCATAAAATTATGGATAGATCCACTGTCCAACAGAATGTACAAGTGTTTAGTGCCAATTGTTCATATAACTTGCATTGTAGAGTAGGAAGGAATACCCATAAGGGCATTTAATGAAATCTGTGGATCTCCTTGCACAGAGGATTCTTCCTCTAACCCTTCCAATTCCTCATCTTCAGGAAATTCATCCACTTCTACTAAAAACAATTGTTTCTTGGCCTTACAAACTCTGCTATGACCAGGTACATACTTCTCACTACAGTAAAAACATTCCCCTTTTTCCCTTTTATCATCCATATACTTATTTGTGACCTTTTTTGGTACTGATGCATTTGATGGCATTGAATTGACAGGTGTTGCTAGCACAGGCTGCTTAGCAATACTAGTCAAATTATTAGTACTTGTAGAGTTATATTTGTACCCACTAGAATTGTTGATATTCATACCGTCCCAACCCAATGTCTTATTTGTTTGTTCTTGTAATCTAGCCAAAGAATAGGTTCCTCTCAAGGTTTTTGGTTTAAACATTAAAGCATGGCATTTAATCTCTGGCCTCAACCCTTCAATGAATAAACTGATTGTATATTCATCAGGTAAGATTACCTTGTTTAAGAGTAAATCAAATTTATCACAGTAATCATCTAACTCCCCTTTTTGTGTTAAAGCCTTGAGTGCCCCCATAGCATCCTCAATCAAAGTTGCAGCAAATCTTGTAGATGCTGATCTTGTATACTCATCCCAAGTTACATCGGCCATTTGTTTTCCAGTTGATTTCATAAATCCTTGATGCCACTGTAAAGCTTTTCCTTCAAGATGCACTGCTGCATATCTAACCTTATATCTTTCTGGGGTTTCATCAATTGAAAGAAGTGTTCACACTTATACAGCCATCCTCCACATCATCACCATTAAACTTTGGAAATTCCACTTTGGTTAGCCGATTATTGCAAATTCTATCATTATCAACTCTTGGCATCATAGTTCCTTGCTACTCTATTCTTGAAAATGCGGCTTGTAACTGATCGAAGGCCGATTTCAGACTCATTAACCCCTCCTGAGTTTGTGTTGTAAATTCATCTAGCCGACTAGCATCCCTGGCAATACGATCAACTTCTTGATTCCTTGTTGTCATTGTATACGAATAGAAATGAACAAAAATGAATAGAAATGAATGGATTGAATACGAAGAAAATAGTCAATTGATTGTAATGAACTGAAATGATCACAAATTGATCAATCCAGAGAGTGAAATGAACAGGAAAGATCAAGAATCGAAAATTTGATGGATTATTATGGAATGGAATGATCACAAGTTGATCAATCCACAGAATTTGAAGAATGAAATGAATTGAATCACAACAGAACGGAAATGAATTGAACAATGATGGGAGAAAATGATCGGAAACAATGGTGAATGCCGAAATCTTTGAGCTCCGATGAGAATCGGTTGGCTCTGATACCAACTAATAGCTTGAATTGAGAGAACACAGAGAAGAAAGAGATAAAATACCCAAAACAAGCTTAGCTGATAGCTTGGGGTTGTTATCCTTATAACTACCACTAACTACCGATTACAACAATATTACAACTATAGTCCCTCTATAACAGTTTATTACATTTTCTACCCTCAACTATTACTTATCAACTCTTATGTAACATCATATAACTCTAGCACTCAGTAAGAATCATATTCTGAAAGATGATCTATATCAAATTGAGAATAAGTAGATAGCACAAAAGATTAGGCCGTTTACATTGAAAAGAAGGCAAAATTAGGCCATTTACATTAAAATCTTCTTCTAAAGGAAAAAAAATTAAACGTGTCGTTTACCAAGAAAGACACCAACAAACTAAAATGAAAGGAGTATGAAGATTATTCAGACTTAATGACAAGTGAGCATTCTACATCATTTTTCACAAGACCATATGAAAGTTTTGATTATGTAAATTATGT
The DNA here is from genome assembly GCF_002127325.2 of Helianthus annuus. Taxonomy (NCBI): domain Eukaryota; kingdom Viridiplantae; phylum Streptophyta; class Magnoliopsida; order Asterales; family Asteraceae; genus Helianthus; species Helianthus annuus. Next base: position 103,636,742 of record NC_035441.2, on the reverse strand, counting down.
AATGGATTGGATGAATGCTTTAGATGATATAATCAACTATTGAGATGTTGCCAAAAATGATGTATATGAATTTTGTTTTCAATGTCGTAAAAAAAAAAAAAAAAAAAAAAAAAGAAATGTCGTCTCTTGGTTTGTAAAGGATTTCCTTAAATCAAGAATGATATGATGATATCACCTAGACTAGAAAATGGTGAAATTGCCATCTATTTGAATTGTGTATCAGTACCTCTAAATGTTATAATAAGAATAAGCGGTATGGAGGCCGGCTTAGGCCCAGCGAGGCCCGGCGCCGGTCCCCCACACGGCCCCTGTCGCCCCGTCCCGTCCTTTCCGGCTTCCACCAGCCGATCTCGCCGGGCCTCCCTTCTCCTCCCTTCTCTCACATATACCTATACATACATACATATATATACATAAAGAGGTTCATCCCCCACCCCGTAGGTTCATCCCCTCCAAGCCACTCCTACGTAGCGCCGACATGACGGCCCATCCCCTTGGGGATGAGGCTCTCCGTACCCCTTAGTCTAAGTGGAAAAAAAAAACACAAAAAGAAGTGAGCTGGGGCAGGGTCGTACCGGCGCTGAGTCCAAGTAAACGGTTATCTCGTGGATACCGTGTTTAATTGTCATAAAGGTTCGATCATAATCGCAAATTAATTGGTCAATGATTTGCCTCTAAAACATTCAGTTTCGATCTGAACATTTGATTTAATATGTGGTCGAAGAAGTGTGAAAAGGTTGGAGGTAGTGTAGGAGGTTCCATGTGGGTTTTTAATATTAAAACTTGCATATCGGTCCCTGTATTTTATGCTTTTAATCAAAACCAGATTTAGCTTTAGAAACTTAATATTATAAGTTTTCAGATTAACGAAGTGGCCCTCTATCTTTCAGATAATATATATACGTTACGAGATGGGACCTTGGTTATAGATTTGGTGTTTTATTGATACTTTTATAAACTATACAATTTTTGGTTTTTAACATTTAAAGTTAAAAAAATAAGTCTTGAATTGAATTATTAAGGAATAATATTAATCTAATTATTTATAAAAAAATATATTTTTGCAAAATACCAATATTAGTATATTACGTATATAAATATATACATATATACATTTTTAAATAAAAAATAGAACACTGATATGATTAATTGGAAATTTAAAACTGGATTCAATTTGGGTCGAGTTTTGGAGATCCGTTTTTGGTGGATGTTACAACAAAGATCTGTTGAAGACATGAAAGCACTGTTGGAGAAAACCAAAAGTCTATTCAAAGTCAAAGCCCTGTTGAACGTTGAAGCACTGATGAAGAAGATCAATCATCTGTTTAGGCCTGAACAGATGTTTGGAATCAATAAACAGAGGTTAAAGAAAAGAGGCCAACCGATAGAACAGTTATGTGTATAACAGTGTTTGTATGCCTTAGAACAGATGTTAGGTTCTATCAAATGTTTGAAACATCTGTGGAATATTTTCTATTAGGAACATTAGATGTCGCTATCAGGGTAATGTCAACCCTGATTGCCAACAGATGTTAGTACTTGTAGAAATAGATCTCACAAGCTAAAGATCTAGTTAGCAATCTTACATCCTTTTGTACAAACAGAAAGTTGTGTGATCAAGTTGAGAGGGAATGCATAATCATACTTATAATTTGTAATAATTTTTATTATTGAATATAAAGCAGTATGATATCTTTCCAAGTTTGTGTGTTCATTTAATTTTGATGCAATTCACCTTATCATTCTCATTTATGCTAATTTAATTCATCAAACACTTCATTACTTCATACACAAAAACACAAAAACTAAAACTCAGATCCTAACAATTGGTATGAGAGCTTGGTCACAATAAACTTGATTTCACAATCAGTTTAATACAAAAAGATCATCTCATATAATTGATAACCAAATGTTCATTTTATCGAATTGTTGAGTCAAAGTATCATATTCATAAAGTTTGTTTTTGAACGATACTCTGTTTGTCACAAAAATCAAAAGGATGTCACAAAACAGTCACCATCCGTATAACATTGGTTTCAGTAACAAGCCTCTGATGCTTGTCAGATAATAATACAATATCTGGCAACGTCAAATGGCTATGTACTAGCTCAAAAGAACACTGGATGTTGGAAGTCCGTTATCTTCGGACCACATGTTCCAATGGTACCAAGTACTGAAAATCCATATGTTTAAGAGCTAAATAAACTAGAAAACATTTCCTAGCAGAATTATCAAAAAATTGAGTTAGATGCAAAAGATTTTGGTATTGTTGCTATGCCACTAGCAAATGAAATCTATGTCAGCCTATTACACTGTAATAGTGCAAAAGAGTTGTGGGACGCTTTAAAAGAACAATTCGGTGGAACAGAGGATGTGATTGAAAATATATGAGAAATTCTCAATCAACAGTATAAGACCTCCAGTCATGTTAAGGGAGAGATCCTTAACACAATAGGTTGAAAGGTTTACATGTTTGATAAGTGAATTAAAATTGGTTAACAAAGAATTTTACAATTCCACTTTTAATAATAGGTTTCTTAGGTCACTTCCTGAAAAGTGAGAAACAATTGCTATTATTATTATAACCACACCAAGGTTCAAGGACATAAACTTGACTCAGCTTCATGCTAAACTCTTAACCTTTAAAAGAGAGCTAATCCAAAAGAAGAAGCTCTAGGAAATTGGAAAAGTGTTTGATGACTATGTCTTTGGAAACAAAACACTTTTGAGTGAAGAAGAATCATCATCAGGAATAGTAAATGGTCAGGGTTATGATCATTACATTGAAATATCCACTGGGATAAACTCTAATCATTACTCTCCAAACTTTGCATTTACAGCAAATAGTGATGGTTAAAGTCCTGATAACATGGCTTTTGTTCTTGATGATTTATAACATAATGATCCGACTGACTTAAAGGAAATGGACATTTTGCACCAATTAGCACTACTCAGTCTTTTGTAGAAATAGTAGGAAGTTTCCAAGGCTAAATAGCAGGTCAATGGTAGGGTTGGATAAATCCAAGATAAAATGCTTTAAGTGTAATAGATTAAGTCATTTTGCTAGGGAGTGTACAAGTCAAACAAGTAATTCTGCACCATTGATAACATATCCAAATCACAGACCTCAATCTAGCAATCAACAACATTTCTATCAAAATTCCCAAATACCCCTGGACCAAGTGTTCAAAACACTTCACATTATGCACAAACTTTAAGTCATGTCACTGTACAATATGTTCAAACATCTGTTCCTCAAGTCCAATATGATCAAGCACCAGTTCCACAAGTTCAAGCACCTCTAACTACCCCATCCCCTACCCCTGTGGAGGGCAAACAACAAAGTTTCTTCACACAAGACTTTGTTGATTGGAGTAGGTTTCCCAAGACTTAATAGATGAAAATTTTGCTCTCATAACAAAACCTAATGATGAAACTAGGAATTTATGTTTTTTTGGTACTTGAATCTATTGCAGAAGAAGTTGAGCCCAAAGAAGAGATGACTGATGGTGTAGATCTAACTGTTGATGATGAGAATGTAGTCAAACTGGTACAAACACCTGTTTGAGAAAAGTTTGATGAAGAAGATGTGAGAGATCAAGATCCATGGAAATCCATTGTATGTGATAGTGATTGTGCAATATTAGCTGCAACTAAGGTATCTCCTCAAGCTCTAAAAGAATCTGTTCTGACAAATGCATTATTGCATTTGCTAACATTAAAGAGGTGAATGGAAACCTTAGGAAGAAGGTCTTGGATAGTGAAAATCAGTTGAAACATTAACAAAAGATTTTAAAACTAAAATCACTTAAACGGACCACCTGATTAGCAGACTCAAACATGAAGCAACCATTACAAAATATTAGCTCAAGACCATGATAGAAAAATATCAAGGCTGCAAAAAGCAGTTTGAGTCTATTCAAATCACTTGTGAAAAATGGGTAGAATCATGTGTGTCGGTTCGTTCATTATAGTTTGTTTGCCTAATTTGTTGTTTATCTTATCCAAATTCAATCAATTCGACTCGAAACTTGTACTTCCATTTAGTATCAGAGAAGGTTCAGATCGAATTCACTACAGCAGCATTATTAAATCACCATGCTCTCAATTTTGGTTGAATTTGTGAAGTTTATTGTGAAAGACTGAAAACTGTGGGTTTTGATGTGTGCGAACTGGTCTTTGCTTCATAGTCAAATCAAAACATGTTTGTGTGTTGAAATTGATCGTATAGTGTTATGTTTTTATTCTTGAATCGATTGATCTATTCAGTTTCAATATTGGTCGAGTTATTAAAGAAATTTATGAATAATGGGGTTTCTGAGATCACGAACTCATTTTTGTTTCAATTCGTATAAAAATGTGTTTAAATGTCAAATCTATTCTGGATATCATTTGTTGCTTGTTTAGTGATTCAAATCTATTCAAACGATTAGAGTGAAATAGCACATCTATTCATGTTTGATTAAAGTTTATTTTAGCACATCTTGATTGTGCCGAGTGATTACCAGAAGAAAGAAGGTGCAGGTTTGTGGTGTTTTTTGGGATGAGAAAAAGAAACAAAAGAGGTGTGTTGTGTGTTGTGGATGATTGATTAAAAGGATATAGGTTTATTGGTTTATTGCATACAAGAAACATAGAAGACGTATGATATAGTGATGTTAACAGCTATTTGTTTATAAAAAGAGAATTAAGGTTTGATAATTAGATCATCATATCATGTCATGTCATGTCACATCACGTCACGTCACGTCACGTCACGTCATGTCATATATCATATCATATCATATCATATCATATCATATCATATCATATCATATCATATCATATCATATCATATCATATCATATCATATCATATCATATCATATCATATCATATCATATCATATCATATCATATCATATCATATCATATCATATCATATCATATCATATCATATCATATCATAATCTATTAATGTCCAAACTGAAATGAATAGTGTTTAAAAACATCGGTCTTGTTCATTGGTTCATAGAGGCGGTTTGTAATGTGGCTGGTGTTCATTGGTTGATAAGGATGGTTAAGCCACGCGTTTGGTGGTATCAAGAAGAAGACCCTTCAAGATACCCGCATGCACAATGTGGTGTGGTTCCAACGGTTTCGTTGGCCAAAGAAAATTGAAAGAAAACCAGAAAGCAATTTAGTGAGAGAATTCAAGACTAATATTTTTCATTCATGCTAGAAACTTTAACATGCTGACTATAAATAGCCATTCAAACACTAACCCACTACTTGTTAAAATGACTTAATAAAGTCACCCACTACTTTACTACTAAATAGAAAACGCAAATAAGCTACTGGAATCCTAATAAATGGGAAAATAGCCGTTATTTAGAAACGTGGGGCATCCCCAAGATTCCTTATTTTTTGCACTTAACTCAACAGCTAAACAAATATAATAATTTAAAAAAGAGACATTGAACTCATGCATGTATCGCATGGCCTTGACATCATGGGTACGTAACAATCCACCCCGCTCGAACTCGCCTTGTCCTCAAGGCGAAAATCCAATTAGGCCACGGCGGACACCAGTCGGTTATCATGGTGACATCTGATCGGTTGTTAACAAGATGCAATGGTGGACGCCACTCACAACGGGGAGGGTATGGGTTTCATCTAGCGCTACCTTCATGTCCTTTGCAAACATCGATTTCATACTTTGCTTCAGCAGGTTCAGAACCACAAATGGTGCATCATTTAGCACCGGTACGGGTGAGGGTATGGGTTTTGGCCTGGCTGCAATGGGGAATGGTGTGGTTTTTTGGGCGGGTTTTGATACGGGTTTTGGGAATGGCATGTCCTGTTTAACTATTTTAGGTGTAGGTAGAGTACATAATGGCGTGGTGACGGAAGCGACAATAAGTGGTGGTATGGTCATTATTTTTGGTGTCGAAGAGTTGGTTGAAAGGGGCTTGTTTAGGTGGTGGTTGTCACACCCCAAAAAACGACGCAGCGGAATATAAAACGTAGTGGTGACGGAAGTTGGTGTCCATTAATATCTTGCTGAACGATGCATCTAACTGTTTGACATTTTAGCTTAATCAAAACATAGATTTTAAACATAAAGTTTCAAAACACGGCACAGCCACAATATAGTTTAGTTGTCTTGATCCTTATGGATCTTATTACATTTGTCCCAAATAGTTTTAAAAGTTTGTCCAACACATTAACAAACCAAACATGCATAAACAACCACAAGATACGCCATAATTCCCGAAGCCGAACTCAAGTACCTGAAGAACACATTAAAATCAAGTGTCAACACAAAGGAAGGTGAGTTCACATATTCAAATTTAAAATAATTTGATCCCAAGTAAAAACTTTCTAATTATGTGTTTATTATAAAAACATCCATATAATTTTCAAGAAAGTTAATTCATTTCCTTGTAAAATAACTCAAGGGTCAGCAGTCGCAAGCATTTCCATAGAACCGTCCGACCATAGACATCTTCCCGAGTTTACAGATTAAATTGATAGAATCAAATGTTCGGACTTGTAAGTTAGCAAAACCTTACGAACTATATATTTACAATGAAGGTAAAATCAATGCTAGACTATAAACAGAATATCAATTTGTCGTTTGACTTGACACGGAGCGACCGGTCACGACGGGGTTGTCAACCCGATAGATCTACCAACAATTCCTCGCGTGCAATACTTAAATGATTAAATGACATCCCTTGCGCATGGCCCATATCGAGGTCATCTATGATGCCTGCCTCACGTACAACATATATATCCTACTAATATGACAAATTTAATATATGATGTTATACGAATTTACTGAAATCCCTGGAATCAAGCAAATTCGTCACAACTACACGGTCGTTTTCTCTGAAACACCGTAACAATCCCTGTTTCTCCCTGAAACATATATATTCAACAAAAACTATTTCTTCCCGAAACATATATATTCACCAAAACCGTTTCTCCCGAAACATATATATTTAAGAAATCCATATATTTTCAGTGAAAATATATAATTTATATCAAAAGGTATGTTTTATTCAAAAACATTATTAAACCCTTTTTAGGCGTGTTCTTCCCCCAAAATATATACAAAACAGTAAAAAGAGGGGTTTAGTGACACTCATCTTTGGGTGCGTATTTTAAATAGCGCAATCCCACAAATTGATTTCTGCACATCCTAATGTAGTAGGAACGATTTATCAATTATTATATCACAAAAATTTCTAAGTTTCTCCGTATCTTAGAATTTTCACATAACTTTGAGATTTTCTCAAAAAGTTATTATTTTAGATTATGTTGGCACGTTAATATATATATATATATATATATATATATATATATATTCAAGATTTTTGCGACTTGAACGATTTTATTGGTGACCATTATCATGTAAATCCGTTAACACACCCGTTTATACGTAATATATCTACGATTTGCGCGTTGTAATATATATACATAAACGTACATATAAACTTAATAACATAACATGCGGAATCTCGTTAACTTATTTATTTTGTCATTTTTAAGGGATGCATAAATAAAATAACTTATATGTATCAATTTTCACGCTCGACAAACAAGTTACACATTTAACGCGATTTTACCGATTCTACCGCTTTCAACGCAAGTGTATATGCATAGTTTAAATTTTCCGCTATCATGTCAACACTTAACATATTATCATATACACATGTCTAAATCACATAACACATTTTAACACATAAGGTTCACCCATAAATAACCCATGCTAGTGTACATTGTAAAACACGTATTTTAGTGATTCGGTAACGTTTTCGGACGTCGGAAGTCATGCATGACTAACCAAACACCATATAAATTTAAAATTAGTTAAAATACTTATATTTAAACAAAAAAATCAGTTTACTTACTAATCTAAAACAGTTTTATAAAAATCCTTCGAAAAGCCGATTGTTGACCGTTTTATCGCATAGTTTTGCGTTAAACGTTACTATAACCATCCCAACTCGAAACGACTTGATATTTTAAAATAATACATGTTATTTAATGATTAAAATGATGGTTATAATCAGATTAGTGTAGTTTTTGTTTAAGTCACATAAATCATGCGATTTCACGTATTTTACAACACATAAAGCACCAAGTACAACATGCAAAACTAGTAAACTTTATGCCAAAGTTTTATATCATTTTAACACTTCAAATATTCATATTTTAGTGTTTAGAATCTTATCAAAATTTATTTTTATCAAATCATATCCAAATCATTATTTTATAATCACATATCAACATGCATGTCCAAGTATGTGTATCTAATGCACCCATATCATATCATCATCATTATACATGATCTTAAATGCATCCAAGAACATATTTACTTCATGTTCTTATAAATCACAACATGTTCCATCCATTATCATCTAATCATTACATAAATGCAAACAGTCTTACATTTATGAACATGTGATAAAACTTACAAGCATGCATACACACACACATACACACACACACATATATATATATATACACGACATATATACATACATATATGAACTTCCAAAAGTTCACTTTTTAACATATCCATTTCAAATCACAAGACCCTTTTTAGAACAATATCTTATGACACCTTTTGATTCATGCATGTAACAATCTTTCAAGAATCATATCAAACAACAATCATTTAATCAAAACACAACTAAATACACACACTCATACAACTTTCGGCCATACATACATATACATACACCCAATTTTTATTTTGTTTTGACAAGGTGTTTGATGTTTGGAGCTTGTTTCACCTTGAAAACACCTTTGGATCTTCAAATCACCTTGAAACCTTCTTGGAATGGACTTGAATCTTCAATGAAACTTCAAAATTTTGAATGTGGATGTGTGTGTGTGTGTGTGTGTGTGTTCGACCATGAGGTAGAGAGAGAGTGAGTTTGTGTGTTTGATTGTGTTTCTTGGATTTGAGGAGATATGGAAGATCTTAGAAAGCTTAATCATCACCTTGATGTTTCCAAGACCCACAAGTGGAAGAGAGAGAAGGCAAAACCTTCCCGCCTAGCCGCCACCTTGGTCCCTCACACACATACCATCATATTTTCATATATATATATATATATATATATATATATATATATATATATATATATATATATAGGGAGAAGATCATGCGAGAACCACCTCTTATTGTGAGAACTGCGAGAACCAATGTGAACACACCAAAAATGCCTAAAAATAGCTAAAAATCACACAAATTTTTTTTAATATTATTTATATAAAAATCGCCACTTTTCGAAGCCAAAAAAAAAATTTTTTTTTGCCACTAAAAGTAGCGATTTGAGCATAAAAAATATTAAAAAAAAAAAATTTAGATTTTTTTAGGTTTTTTGGGGGTTTAGTTTTTAGCATTTTAGCTGAGGGGGGGGGGGTTTAGGTTTTTTGGGGGTGGGGGAGGGGGGTTTAGGTTTTTTTTTTTTTTTTTTTTTTGGGGGGGGGGGGTTTAGGGTTTTTTTTAGGTTTTTTGGGGGTTTTAGTTTTTAGCATTTAGCTTTCGGGGGGGGGTGTAAGCTTGGGGGGGGGGGGGAGGGTTGGGTTTTTTTTTCTGGGGGGGGGGGGGTAGGTTTTTTTTTTGGGGGGGGGGGGTGGGGGTTAGGTTTTTTTTAGCTATTTTAGGTTGTGTTCACGTTGGTTCTTAAGGTTCTCACAATAAGGGTGGTTCTCGCATGAGCCCCTCCCTATATATATATATGTATATATATATATATGTATGTATATATATATATGTATATATATATATATATATATATATATGCATATACATATATAATTTAGGCCAAATACTGGTATTTTACTGGATACTGAGTATTTTATCTAGCGTTTTAATCCCGTTTTAGTGCGTTTTAAATTATTTTTATCATTCTATAAAATAACCTCACAAAAATATTACTGAAATAATTACTAGTTGCCTTGACTGGCTGCGTTGACATTATTTTGTCAGATACGCGCAGTATCGCGCGGTACACGCTTAAACTCGAAAAATAGAGTTTCTTAGCGTTTTAATTTATTTTTCCTTCCGGACATGATTAAAATTACCATTCTAATCATAACAAACTATTTTTTAGGATTTAACATTGATTGGGTGGTCACCGACGTTCGTTTCGCATTTTGTTCGTTACGCGATAAACGTTTATCTTATTGTTGCCAACATAATTTTTATCAAAGTTTGGATTTACCAACACATCAATGTCAGTCAAATACAACCTTCTTATTTATTCATGACATGTGTTACATTTGTACGGTACATCCTAGATGTAACACCCCGAAAAATATAAAAACTTTATATTAGAATTATAAAGAATAAAATAAATGATAAAAACTAACTAGGAATAAATAACCCAGTTAGTCGAGAGTCTTGTAATAATTTGCCAATGTGTTAAAACACTCAAAATGTGAACTAAGGAAAATGGAGGGACTAAACGTGATAACTCTGAAACTTAAATTAATAAAAACAAAATAAAATAAACCAAACATACACAAGAGTGTGTGTGTCTAGTCAATAGAACCAGAGGGCGACCAAGGAGAACCCCCAAACCCTAGTTCTTGCTTAATCCCTCAAATTGAAGGCCAAAATCAAGTCCAAAACGAAATCCGTGCTTGGATTAGTGATCTCCATTGTAAGGGGACCATAAGGTATGTGAAATTTGATAGAAAACCTCTACTTGAAATTCTCATGAACTTAGGGAATTTGAAATATGTAGATGCATGATTGTTATATGATGGATTAGGAACACTATAGTGTCTAGAAGTAAACCCTAGACAGTAATATGTGAAGTCATGTTTAATTTCTGAGAATTTCATGAACACCATTGAAGGTGATTCATGGGTTTTGTGAGAAACTAATAAACACTAGGGTTTTGAGTGTTAATTCTAGTGTAACCTGGGTTATAGAAAACAAATTATGAAATACCGATGTTTAAATTTATGTATGATTGTCCGATTGATGTTAAAATTTGACTAAGTAACAATCCATGAACTTGAATATAAAAGGCGTAAAATTCTGCCCCTAAATTGTTTGTGAAAATGCCTAGTAGGAGGCCAAATGTTGAAATATGAACAAAAACGTATAATTTCACTAAATGGTAAATTATGCGTTATATGCGAAACAAAGAGTTCTAAATGTAAAGTGGTTGAACTCTATAGGAAAGGAAGCCAGAGCATCGAGCGGACAAGCCGGTGTGGACGCACATTTGAAGGGTTTACTTTAAAGGTATGTAACTTGATTGGTTACATTAAGTATTTTGATATTTGAATATGTATAGTTGTGTAGTAGAAATGAAGTTGTGTTGATTGTAGCGACCATGATCGTTAATTGGATCAATAGGTTGAGAATTGACAAGAAACCGCTTGGTAGTCATTATATTGGACGATTCCATAAGATGAGCCAAATGGGTCAAATAGTGGTGTAAATTGTAGTGTTAGTGTTTTAATAGTTAGCGATGGCGACAACAATCATAAGAACATGAAGCCATGAGATTGGTAAAGAAATGCCGGTGATGATAAGCCCCGGATGTTGGGCATAAGGCACCTTAGGTTTACTATTGAAACGGTAGCAAAAATGGGTGAAGGTAGAGTGGGTCGAACAATGGTTTAGAGATTTCTGGTCATTCGGCCCGTAAATCAAATTTTCGGTATGGTAAATGAAATGGGTACGTTGGTAATGAATTTACAGACGTATAGGAAAAAGAATCACCTAACACAGACCATCAGATCAAAAGTTATGACCATTTGAAGTTGATTTTGGTAAAATCCGGAGCTGGCAGGAAATGCAGGTCAATAAGCTACACCTACTGGAAAATGATCTTCCCTGTGCCACGCGACAGGATCCTTTGGATCTGGCGCGACACGCGGGAGACGTCGCGACACGCGACGAGTTAAGTGGGTTCTGGCGCGACACGCGACAGGACCAACACTGAATTTCACTTATTTTTCTTACGTTTCGTTGCTGGAACTTGATTATACGCACTATATTATAGTCAAAACTAACATTTTAAGTGGTTTTTTCTTTAGATGACAATGGAAACCTCACGGATGGCGATCAAGCATGTTTTGAAGAACCGAACACAAATTTTGCAAGCTTCCGCGTTAACTTAACCTTTGTTTAGACAATGTTTTGTTGTAAACCGTTTACTAATCTTGGTTGGTCGTTCAAACTAGTTGGTAGATAACTAGTATGTAGTTACTTAGAAAACTTTGACTTGTGTTTTATATTAAAGCAAATTACTATTTAAATACAATCCGACAACTTTTATTAAATTTAAATAGAAATTAGACGGTTGTTATAAGTTGGTAATCAGAGCTCAAGGTTGTCAACAAAGTGTTTGGTTCAAGCTTGATCGATCGTCCGGTAAGAATTAATTAATTATTTTAGTAGATCTTATCTTATGTAAGAAATGAGATGTGAATTAACGTGCATGGGAAGAGCGTGTTAACACACTCAAACCCGGAAATCGCACCAAATGTGAACGGTTAAAGCAAGTTATGAACTTGGCTAAACCGAAGCAAATAAAGCTATGTTATAAAGGAAATGTTTAATGATTGATGTAAACATTTCAGTTTTAAGATGACGGAAAGAAACGATGATGATCCGGTGCTGACAAACACCGAACAAATGAAAGAGTTAATTGCCGAAGAAGTGGGAAAGGCAATTGAGGGTAGTCTATCTGGGTTTATAGACAAAATTCAAAACACGGTGTTATCATTGGTTGAAGAACGAGTTAAAAGGTTGGAAGATAATATCAATCTCATGAGAGAGAAATCCGGAGAACGCAAAGGGTGTTCGTACAAGGAGTTCATGGCGTATGAACCGCCAATTTACAACAGGGAGGTCGACCCAATAATATGACAAAGATGGCTAAGTGATGTAGGAGTGTTTGAAAGGACCCACTGTGACGTGAGTGATTTTGTTGCTTACGGAACGGGTCAATTAAGGGGTCAAGCCAAGGATTGGTGGGACAATAAAAAGAAGGAAATAGGAGCCGAGGCGGCAAGGGTCATGACATGGGACGAGTTTAAGGTGCCATTCCTTAAGCACTATAGTCCCAAGGCGATTATCAACAGGATCAAAGAAGAATTCATCCAGCTAAGAAAAAGGGGAGAATCAATTGATAAAATCACGGGTATCTGTTGGGATTGAACCTTATCAGAGGAACAGATAATTAGAGCCAAAACTGGATCAGGTCAGTAGATCCAGAATAAGCAGATGTTATGCATACAAGTCTCTCCCCTTGAAAGTGATTTCAACATCTGCGGACCTCCTATCTATTAATCATACAAACTGCTGACCTACAACTGCTGATCTAGTCAAAGACTGATGAAGAACTAAAGTCCTGCTGCCCAATCTACTGCTTTGAGTCAAGCACTGCTGATCATGACAAGTACTGCTGGGTTCACAGCAGTGGAAGGATGCAGCAGTAGTTTTGTTCACTTTATGTAATGTATTTTAAAATCAGTAGTTAGCATAGCAGAGGTTGTATAGATCAGAGGTTAGAGTTTGTTAGGAGGTTAGATGTCACTTTCATGGTGACGTCAGCTTAGATGCTTCAGTGGTTTGCTCGTGTCTATAAATAGAACAGTGCTCTGTACTGTTCTATTAGCTCTTTCACCATTTCTTTCCTGCACGAACAAATACTGTGAGCTCAGGCTGAGGGGGAGTTTGTATCCATTCATGCATTGTAATCATTATTGAAATAAATTCAATCTTTCGGTTCTTTGTTGAAAATGTTTGATTATAGCAATTCTCCTGTTTGATTGTGTACAAAGTTTGTTTCCATTATAATTCCGCTGCACAACTTATTCATCTTCATCTTTATTCAAATTTAAAACACAATCAAAACCAAACTCAGATCCTAACAATTGGTATCAGAGCTTGGACAGTCAAATTTGATTTAACAATCATTTTGACATAAATAGTTCAGCTCCTAAACGTTGATACTGATAGTTTGTTCGTTTTGCTGAAAAACAGAGCAAGGTTTAATCACCATTAAAGTTGATTAATCAGTGCCTGTAAAACAACCAGGATGACGTCACAATCACAAGATGATATAAACAACATTGGCTCTCTTTTCAAACCACCCATGCTTAAACGTAATGAATACAACATCTGGGAGAGAAGGATGGGTCACATCCTTGCTCAACAGAACACTGGATGTTGGAGGTCTGTTGTTTTTGGTCCCCATGTTCCTATGGTGCCAAGTGCTGAGGATACAAAGAAGTTCGTACCTAAACCAACTGAAAACTATACATAAACTGATTTTCAAAAGTTCGAACTCGATGCCAAAGCATTTAGCATCATAGCATCTGCATTACCCAATGAAATCTATGCTGGGCTGTTACATTGTAACAGTGCCAAAGAATTGTGGGATGCATTGAAGGAACAATTTGGGGGAACGGAAGAGGTCATTGAAAACAACAGGGAAATTCTGAATCAGCAGTATGAAACATTCTGTCACATTAAGGGTGAATCATTAACCCAACAGTTTGAACGTTTTAGCTGTCTCATTAGTGAACTAAGGCTTGTTAAAGTTACATTTCCAAATGCAACTCAAAATAGCCGGTTTCTTAGATCACTACGTGAAAAATGGGACACAATTGCTTTTGTCACTAGAAATTCAGCTGAGTTCAAAGATCTGACCCTGACCCAACTTCATGGTAGACTCCTGACTTATGAAAGGGAGTTAAACCAGAAAAAGACGTTGCAAGAGTCTGGAAATGTTGCAGATGACTATTCATTTGGCAGCACAGCTATTTTTGGTCAGGAAGAATCTGGTAGCAGCAGTAAGGATCAGAGTTTCGATCATTTTATAGATATAACTGCTGGTTTTAACAACTGTGATCCTCACTCTGCAAATTATGCCTTCACTGCAAATTGTGAAAACCAGATGTTAGATAACTTGTGCTTTGAACTCAATGATTTGCAACATTTTGATTAAAAATAAGGTCAAACATACTTGTTAGGATCTGAGTTTGGATTGATTGTGATTTGTGTTTTAATTAAGATGAATTGATGAATGAGTTGTGCAGCGGAAATTAAATGGAAGCAAACTTTTCACAATCAAACGGAACAAATGCTTTCAAACATACATTTTCAACAAAGAATCAAATGCTTAAATTTATTTCAAACTTTGACTACAATTGCATGTATGCTTTGCAAACTCCCCCCAGCCCGAGCTTAGTATTTGTTCGTGCAGGAAGAAGATGGTGAAAGAGCTAAACAGAACAGTATAGAGCACTGTTCTATTTATAGGCACTAGCAAACCACTGAGCATCTAAGCTGACGTCACCATGAAAGTGACATCTAACCTCCTAACAAACTCTTAACAACTGACCTATACAAACATTGCTATGCTAACTACTGATGTTACAATTCATTACATAAAGTAAACATAAATAGCAGCTGCATCCTTCCACTGCTGTGAACCCAGCAGTACTTGTCATGATCAGCAGTGCTTGAAACAAGGCAGTAGATTGAGCAGCAGAGCTTTAGTTCTTCAACAGTCTTTGACTTGATCAGCACTTGTAGGTCAGCAGTTTGCATGATCAGCAGATAGGAGATCAGCAGATGTTGAAACCACTTTCAAGGGGAGAGATTTGCATGCATAACATCTGCTTATTCTGGATCCACTGCTCTGATCCAGTTTTGGCTTTTATTATCTGTTCCTTTGGCAGGGTTCAATCCCAACAATCTCCCCCTGGAACAGATAATGCCAAAACTCTCCATTATTAAAAGATCTTTATTGCCTCATCAGCAGTTCCCTTATATGCCCTTTGAGTTGTAATTCAAAGGTTAAGGCGTTTGTGTCATCATCATCCCTGCTAAGTGGAAGATCAAGGAGATCCTGCAAATCTTTAATACTCTGGCCAAGAGCTTGTTCCCTTGTTAATTTCTTCACTTCTCCACTAGACTTGAACATAGTCAGTACGTGGGTCTGTTTATCAATTTTCCACTTTAGTACTTTTGAGCCTGGTGGGTTTCTTGGGAGATTTTTATTCGATGAGGTATTTGGTGATGCTGGCCTATTCAAGACTGGCTGAGCAGTACTTGCAGATTGTTCCAATTCAGGATCTTCTTTCATCATTAACATAATGCCCTCTTTTACAAGGTCATTACCAGCAATTAGATCTTGAACTGTTTCAGCACCCAACTGGTTTTGTCTCCTTCTTTTGTAGATGGCAGCACCAGCAGGAGCAGTGGTTCTTTTGTCTTGCAGCTTCGGTGGTCTTTTTGAGACCTCTGCTTTGGAGTAGTCAGGCTTTTGTGGAGCTGTTGGATCTTTCTTCCTAAGTTCCTCCAACCTTTTATAGGTGGCCCTGACCCTAGCTTCTCCCCACTTTGACACAGAATTCTTTGACCCATAATCAGCTGTTACCAGCTCCTCTTTCATTCTCTTCAACTCTAAGGCCTCGTCAGCTTCAAATTATTTGAATTTTTTAGGAGGAGTCTGCTTGACCTTATTTTTGATCATTTCATGAATCCTGGCTACTTCTTTTTCAAGCTCAGGAATGGTCCAGTTTTTGTACATGTGTTTCTCCCCCTTGTATTTCTTGTAGGTCATGATGTTTTCAATGTAGTCTTTTCTCAAGGACTCATCTGCCCTTTCAGAGATTTGCTGACATACATTTTTGGCAAATTGCTCCATAGATCTGACCTGTGTGAGTAGAAACTGATAGTTTTGCTGAAATTCTCTAGCAGATTTCCCATGTTTATTTTTGATTGAGATATCCTCTGCTTGCTTGGCCTTGATTTTCAAATATTCTTCAATATTATTTGGCCTGGGATATCCTTCAATCGATGGCAAACTCCTTTTGGTAGGGTCATCCTCATAATAGAAAGATTTGATTTCTTCCCTAACTGCTATGAGTTCCAAAGGAAATACAACACCTGCAGGAGGTAATGGCTTTTGGATTTGAGCTGAAAAGAGAGGAATGGGTTTTGGAATTGTGACAAGTGCTTGGGATTTTGAAGCTGTTGGTGGTGGTGACGGAGAATCATCATCTGGTATGATAACCCTTCTCCTTTTTATTGTAGGAGAGGCAGATGATGTCTTGGATGTAACAGTGGTCATGATATGAGAGGCAGTGGTTTGTGATTGATAAACAGCTGTTGAAACAACTGGTGTTTCAACCACTGTTGTCGTTACAGCAGATGTTGTAACATCTGCTGTCTTCTACTTTTTGGCAGGAGGTGATGGTTGAGATGTTGTTTTAAGTGGTGATGGTGGTGATGGTAAGGCAGTGGTAGTGGTGTATGTTGAAGTAGTGTGTGTTGAAATGAGAGCAGTTGTTGAAACAACTGAAGTACCAGCAGATGGTGATACAGCAGGAGTCTCAGCAGCTGTTTGGGTGGAGGTTTGATGTTGGTGGCTTTTGGATGGTGGTTTTGAAGAATACTTTGGAAGACTGGATGGTGTGGACATGGGTTTCCTTACTTTTCCAGTAAGATTTCTTTTTGGAACAGGATTTTGAACATCCTTTTCACCAGAACAACCCTGCGCATTCAGCTTCATGAAAGCTCTCTTCTCCTCATTCCACCTTGACAAATCCTTTGCCGCTTTATCCCTTTTTACACTTATGAAACCATCATCAAGTGCATTCTGGGTAACATCAACCTTCTTGCTACCATCTGGCAAGGGAATGTTTCTGAGCATTGCGTCCTTTTCTGGATCAAGATACAACCCATTATCAATCCCTTTCTTTATCCACTCCTTAATTTTCTCCCCCTTTTTGGCATTATCTGAGGGGAGTTCATCAATAAAAAGAACTGTCGAAGGAGCAGTGCCAGTGGTTGTCAACAGATAGGCCTTGATAGCCTTGATGTCATCTTTTGTATCCTTGAACCTAGACTCCTTTGTATTTTTCAGATCTTGAACATGTTTTTCATGTTGTTGTTCAGCCAGTTGATGTTGTTGTTGGAGAAAAGGTTGAAAAAGGTTCCAAAGCTCATTTGTAACATCTACTGGTGGTGGAGCAGGTGCTTGAGGTGGAACAGCAGTGGATTGTACCATTTGTACTGTCAACAACTGATGCAGCATTTCTTTGATTTCTGTAACAGAGGTATCTAGTTTTTCGACTCTTTCCGTCAATTCCTGGTACTTTAAACCATCACCCAACTAAATGGGATCATCTGATTTACCACTAGCAGTGGTTTTATCAGAGGTTGAGGTAGGGAGTATACTCCTAACATCAACAACTGATGCCCCTTTTTTTGGTACTGGGGTCTTCTTCCTTCAACACTTGATAATCTTTTGATGGAACCAGTGGTTAAAACAAACTCACTAGCAGAAAACAGAGGTGTTATGGAAGGAATTGCCTCCAAGGAAGTCTTATTGATGTAACCATTGTCCAAGTGTAAACGTGTAGGTTCAACACCTGTAGTGGCTGCTTCACTTGGATTACCACCAAGAGTTACTTGTAACTCAAGGGGTGTAACCTCCTCAGGTTGTGTTGGTGGGTTTGCAAAGATTGATACATCAGGCCCAGTCTCATGTTGAGGTATATTCTCATGAACAGGTGATTGAGAAGGACTGGTTTGTGCCAGGTTCAAATCAATTGCATCCAACAAAATTTTGGTGTTTGGGGGAATTGGGGATGTAAGTCTAGGTATAGAAAGAGGATTTGCCCCGGGCATTGGGCTGTGGATGATGGAAACAAGTGCTTCCAGAGCATCATGATGTGGTGACCCTGTTTGTACAACCTGTTCTTTTTGTGAAGAAACAGGAGGAGTTTCAACTATGGTTTGAGATATTTTTACCAACTGCTGTGAGGAAGTAGCAGCAGTGGTTTGATGTGAATTTTGTGTTGTCATAGGCAGTTGCTCTGGTATCTCATCTTCCAGAGTTGCCTTTTTGGTAGGTTTGGGGGGTTTTTGAGTTTTCTTTTTCTGTGGCTTTTTGGTGATTTTAGGTGTGGGTTTCAAGGCAGTTGTTTTGCTATCTTGATCACCTTGAGCAGTGGGCTCAGCAGCAGATACCTGAGGAGCAGTGTTTGCTGCTAAATTCTGCTCAGGCACCTCTGCTTGTGTTTTGTAAGGTGTTGACATTCTTGTAATAGTTTCAGCAGTTAAGCTGTGCATTTGTAGAGATTCACCTTAGTTTATTACAGCAATATCATCCTTACTGATTTCTTTCTCAAAATAATAACTTAAAAATCTTGGAAACAGTAAGAATGATTTTGTTTCAACATTTTTAACCAAATCATTGAAGATTACCTGAGAATAATTAAAGTTTTCTTCTTGAAGAATAGCATATCCCAGGTTTTGAATCTTCAATGGTATTTCATTAAAAGAAGTGGTTTTATTTGAAACACACATGAGGAGGGTATGGAATAAAAATCTTGTTGCAGGAGGGAAGAAACCTTTTTGTAAGGTATCCCTCTTCATCATTGTGTCTGCATACCCTCTCTCAATGAAGTCAATTTTAAACTCTTTATTAGGGAAAGAATCTTTACCTTCCTGATCATCGAGTTGAAAGACCTTTGATATGGATTGCGGTGTGATGTTGACAGTTTTACCCTTTAGAGAAGAGGTAATGGTAGTGACAGTTTCACCTTGTTTTTCAAGGGTTGCATTCTTCCAGAACTCTCTTTGGGTCGTCAAGTAAATTGGTGCATCGGTGGTTAACAAAGTTTTGTACTTTGTTGCATTAAGCATATCAAGGATGGAATCAAAGGTATCGGTGGTTCCAGGCTTTGTGAGAAGACCCAGAAGATTATGAGAAATTTTATGTGGAATTTCGGTGGGTGTAGCCTTTTGAGAGGCAACTTTTGAAGATGATTTTGCAGAAGCCTTTGATTTGGTCATCGTTTTGAAGACGATTGAAGAAATTTGTGGAGAAATTTGATGAAATGTGAGGAAACTGCTTTGAGAAGAGAATTTTTGTGAATTTAATTCGACAGTAAAACCCTGTTTGGTGCTTGAAAGGGGGTTTTATGGAGAAAAAGTGAAGGCTGACGTGGCAGCGGTTACAAAAGATCTGACCACTATGTACTATCCACGTACCATCCCCCTGATGAAGCGAAGGACAGTACTTTTGTGAAAGCTACTGGTGAAGGCAGTGGTTACAACGGTAATGGAAGCAGTGGATGATTTTCACTATCAGTGGATAGCATATCAGTGGATTCAAAACTGATTTTGAGCATCAGTGCTTATCAGAGGAAATTGAGAGCAGGGGATGATTTTCAGTAGTGGACAGACTTTTGAAGTAGAGCAGACTTTTGAACCCATCAGTGGTTATGGCAGACTTTTAGGATTTTAATGAAAAATTCATTTTTAGCTATTTTTAAGGATGGATTTTTTATTTTCTGAAAACATTTTAATGCTTTTATTCATAGAAAAACAGGATTTTGCCCGTTATTCCATGTTTAGCATGCCAATCCTAGAGATCAAGCTTTCAAAGTTGGATGTGTCTAATGCTTTGGTTAGCACATCTGCCAGCTGATCCTTAGTTGGAACATGATGCAGAGAAATCAAACCTTTTTCATAGCAATCCCTCACAAAGTGATGTCTGATGTCGATGTGCTTGGTGGTTGAATGAGAAACTGGATTTTTGATGATATTTTCCGCTGCCTGGCTATCCAACATGAGTGGTGTTTTCAAGGTAGTGATACCAAAATCCAGCAACTGATTTTGAAGCCAGAGCAGTTGGGCTGTACAGCTTGCAGCAGCTATATATTCTGCCTCAGCAGTGGATGTGGAAACAGCTGCTTGCTTTTTTCTTTGCCAAGACACTAAGCAATTGCCTAGAAATTGGCACCCTCCTGAAGTGAACTTCCTTTTCTTGTCACATCCAACAAAGTCACTATCTGAGAAACCTGAAAGCTCAATTTTACCATCAGCTGGATACCAGATACCAAGTGTGGGAGCACCTTTTAGGTATCTGAATATCCTTTTTACAGCAATAAGGTTTGACTTTCTATGGGCTGACTGGGATCTTGCACAGACACATGTTGCAAACATGATATCTGGTCTAGATGCAGTCAGGTACAATAAAGACCCAATCATGCTTCTATATAAGGTCTGATCAACCAAATCATCCTTTTCATCAGACATGACCAATTTATTGGTTGCAATGGGTGTACTGCATGGCTTACAATCATCCATATCAAATTTCTTTAAAAGTTCTTTGGTATATTTGCCTTGATGGATGAAAGTGCCATTTTGCAGCTGCCTTACTTGGAGACCAAGAAAGCACTGGAGTTCACCCATTGCACTCATTTCAAACTCAGCTGTCATGAGTTGCCTGAACTCTTCACACATTTTATTACATGTGCTTCCAAAAATGATGTCATCCACATAAATTTGGACAATCATCAAATCCTTCCCTCTCCATTTTAAAAACAGTGTTTTGTCAATTCTGCCTCTGGTGAAAACAATGGAAAGTAGGAAGGTGGAAAGAGTTTCTGTGACAACCGGTAATGTACGGCTCATAATCACGCGATTAACAGGCAATTAACACGATAATAAATAGTGTTTACGATGCTAATTAGCTTAACCAGGCCCTTGCAGTGCTCAGGAACGTTTGTTCAGCTATACAATACGCGTATGAGGATTCGCGTGGAATCTGCGAAACATCAAATGACAACGGACTGAAACCGTACGAAATACTGACAACGCCGACAAAATATTAAATTTCACGAGATATTTTAGCTTCGTAATTAAATTTTAGTGACTACAGTCAAAACCGGATCGAAGAACGGATTAAAGACGGCAACGATACCATTTTTCACGATTATTACCGTAGTCGACGAACAGGCGTGCAAACAACGACTACCGACCGTACTTAGGTGTATTTTAATTTTTGACGTTAAACAGAGTTCAGGATTTTGACAACGGGTCTCGTAGGAATTACGAACTACTTACACACGAGATGGGCTTGTGGGCCCTGGGCCCAAGCCCAAGTCTAAACCTACACATAATATACTAGATCTAGTAAGGTCTCTAAGGATCTAAAAATCTGCACAAAAGCTCTATAAATCTTTTGACTAGATTGTGCAAGATTTACAAAATCAACTAAATCTATATTAATCTCTACAAAAGATTTTAACCCTAAAGATAAAACAAGTGACCTGAATGTAAATTGTATACATGAAAGGCAATAAAACACTCTATCTCTATTTATACACATACACCCTTCACACAGAGATACACACAAACAAACACAGACCTGAAGTCTGCCATTTTTTCCCCTCTCTACATATACAACAAAACAAACACACCCACTATCATTCCTTCAAACAAGCAGCCGACCCCCCCTCCTTCACTCATCATCCTCGTCCCCTCCCCTGGCGGCGGAGCCGGAGGTGCCGGCCGGTTAACCGGCGACTACACAACCACCACCACCACGGTCCGGTGGTGGTGCGGCGACGAAGAGAGAGAGGCTGAGAGGCGAGAGAGAGAGAGAGGGAGGACCGACGGTCGAAGAATCGGACCGCCGGTAAGCTCTTTTGTCCGGTGGTTATTGAGTTGTTGGGCTGAGAAGTTGCAGCAGACAGAGGTGGTGGTGGATCGGAGACGCCGGCGACGGCTCACGGCGGCGACGGTGACGGACGGCAGTGGCGGCGTGGCGGTGGTTCGGGCCTTTGGTCCGACATGTCTTCCGGTAAGAAACCCCCCATGATTGCTACATTTTTATTTTCGGAATGTTGGTGATGTTCTTGTCGACTGAAGGATTACAACGGCTGTGACAGTAGGTTGGTTATGTTGGTTCGGTCATCTCGGATCTTAGTTACGGGTTTCTCAGGTCAGGCGGTTCGGGCCTCAGGTCCGGGTCAGATTCAACTGGTTTCGGTTCGGTCAACGATGGACTCGGGTCAGCTGGTCAACGGTCAAGGAGGGTCAAGTCAGCAGTTTCGTGACGGGTTCGGCTCGACTCAGTCCAACTCGGTTCGACTCGGTGTATTTCGACTCGACTCGGTCGAACCGAGTCAACTCGGTCAAAGTCAGTCGGTCAACTCAGTTGACTCGGTCAACTCGGTTGACTCGGTAACCCAGTCAACTTTTGTTCGACGTTCAACTCGGATAAATGGTAAAGGTTTAACGACAAGATTAATTTGTTATTTTTATGTTTTTATCGTACGTGACAAACGAGCTCGAACCGATTTAACTATAGTTTATGTTTTGATATAGTTGACAAAGTTACATGCATATTGTTTGAATCTTGAAAAATAACGACAACTTGTGTTGTCCGGGCTGTCCAAAAACAGAGGAAACTCTGCCCGTTTTTCGAGAAAATCCGTGAAAACAACACGCGTTTTATTATATAACAAAAAAAAACAAGGATTCGGAAACTATTTACAACAACATAGTTGTTTTGAACTTCGGAAATTCGACGAATCCTTTTATAAAAATAAATATAGTTATGTATTTATTTTCGACAGCAAACAAAACAAATCCTTTTATAAATAAATATAGTGTTATATATTTATTTCGAATATCGAACAACACGGATTCGATTTCATATAGTATATATTTATTTTAAACATACAATGACTCAATGAAATTTTTATAAATATGACTTTTATATTTATTTCAAACGCCGAAACGGCATATACGTATATTTTGGCAAATATATACAAGACGCAACATATATAATACAAGTTTATTATATATTACTTTCATACGAATATTCCTATATACACAAACGACTTCTCGGAACTTAACAAGTTTAACTTAATCATTTTCATTAAGTTAACAACTTACATCAAATCGTTCAGTTAACGATTCGGTAGAGCTCGGTAACACGTAGTTACCGTTTTTGCTTAGAAACTTATTAGATATTCCATGTTAGGAATATTGTAGAATGCATACTAGCAAGTCTCGTCTTGGAAACGACATCGCGAAGTCGTAATTAGCTAGCTATGCACAGGAATATTCAGGTGAGTTCATAACCCCACATTTTTACAGTTTTACATTTTTATAAATGTTTTCGGGGTGGAAAGACATGCACTTTTTGCAAAGCATACAAGAATTACATATTTCTAAACCATTTTACAAGCAAGTTTTAACAGACACAAATGGTTTACGAAAAGCTTATGTTTTATACCGGTTTTTCAAACAAGCGTATTTTTCGAAATATGCATACACATGAATTCTAGTTTTCTAAACTACGGGAAAGTACAAGTACAAAGAGATACAAGAATTGAGAAATGATACAGAAATTGAGGAATGATACGAGAAATCGTGTCACGAATAGGGTACCATAAGCACCATTAATCGTGTACATACTAAGACCGCAGAACAAAAGGTTAGATCTAACGGGTGTCAGGGCAGCCCCACTCTTGGTGACAACTAGAACCAAGTAGTGTTTTTGTGTCTCAGTCGTGAATCGACTACAGAAAAATGCCTATGGTTTGGTGACTTCCTATGTCGTGTCACATGTTAATGGCCTTGCAACCCATTAACAACCATGATACATACAAGAATACTTGATTTACACAAGGAAACATGATACATACAAGAATACGTGATTTATACAAGAATACTTGAATTATACAAGATACATACCATGTTTTCATACAAAGTTTCGTATAACTTGACAAGAAAATGATTTTAAATTCGTTTTCTCAACAATATCTCAAAAACCGGTTATTCAAAAAGATTTATTTCAAATCTTTTACAAACAAACTATGAACTCGCTCAACTTTATGTTGATTTTTCGCATGTTTCTTTCTCAGGTACTTTTCTAAGACAAGGCTCGGTTGGAATAGGAGGACCATGAAGAGTCGAGTACTTAGTGGCGTTCAATTTCTAGAAGTCTTAGCTTTATTTGCTTCCGCTGTGCAATGAAGATACCAGTCCAGTCACGCCAATGCTCTGATAGTTTCGGGGTGTGACAGATTGGTATCAGAGCTATAGGTTACAGCGAATAAGGTCTTCTGTAAGAATACCTAGGCTCTAACCTCACTTTTCTCTGGGACTTAGACTATTAAGACGTTGAATACATACAGAACGCCTAGTACTCGAATATGGTCTCCAACTGTTGCCGAAAAACAAACAGTCAAGATTTTGTTTTCAAACATACGATATTGTGGTGTTTACACACGGTACACAAAAACAATTACATACAGTACACAAAAACTCTGAGAGTTTAGGAAACATGCATTTAAGACCTTCGAAAAACTCATGTTGAAGTTCATTAAAGGTCATCACGTAGGAACCGCGAATATTAACTCGGGCACACATTATTATTCATATTGTCTATGATATTTTAACTTCCCGAGCAGGCAGCCTACGCATAACGAAACGCTAGTGCACAGGTATACGTGAAACTTAAGCTATACATCAACGGAGGTTGAAGTACGTCACATACGACATTCGAGGAAGCGGCAGTTTGGCACGCGGTCCTGCAAACAACATGAGTCAAGCTAAGGAGAAGACGTATGTCTCCGCATTCCCCCTAACTCAATAATGACGAATACAATATGTTCGACATTCCGTGGTAATGTCAACTAACAACCGATTATCACATAAAACCCCAGGTAAAGTCCTTAAGTTTCTTTTATTGGAATTTCGACTTTCACATTTACCGAGTAGATTTTCGCATCTCTACTCCTCTTAATGGTCATTGCATCACAATAACTTCCTCATTATAGCGAATGTTCATTTGCTTCATTTCTTGAAAATTCATATGATACGCATGCATCGTTTGTTACGCATGTGGTTTCGTTTCGAATAAAGCGTTTCATTGAAGCTCAAATATTTTTTCGCTAAATCTAATTGTTGATTTGTGATTCGAATGACCTGCATTATCGTAATTGTTGGCTTCTTCATTATCAGGTCAACACATTTTCTTGAAATCCCTTTCTTTTCAAGTTACATACATGGTTTTCGTTGTGACCATGCCGAAAGTTTTCATGTCGATACATGCAATTATTGTCGCCTTGTGCCGAAGTCAAATTCAATTGTTTGAACTTGTTCATTTCACATATTCAATTCAAGACACCATATGATGTATTGAAAACATCATATTCGAATTCGTTTTAACAAGCGTTTCATTGTTCTGAGTCGTAGTAGATTTGTTTGGTCTACGACTCCATTAAGTCGTTTGTTGATTTCGACACCTTGTGGTGACACTTTCCCTAAATTGAAGCTTGCGCTAATCTCATGCACGAATTTAATTATTTATTTAGATTAAATCCGCTTCGATTTATTATTGCGCTTTCATTTGACTTCAAACACAGGTGATACTTGTTTGATCACCACCATTGTTGAATTATTCTTGATCACTACGACACCTTATGGCGTCGGTAGAACTTGCAGCTTGGGCTGATCATGATCGAGCGTTTCATGCAAACTATTACATTTGAGCTTGTTGAAATCTAAATTCATTTATTGGATGCAATCGTTTCTAGAATTCATTTGCATCTTGCGATACGTCCTTGAATTCACATTATTCGAATAAGTCTTGATTCGATTTCATGACCGTTCACTTTGGTACTATTCGTGTTTTCTACGCATAACGTAATTCTAAGGAGTTAACGTAGTCTAAATTTCGAGGACGAAATTTTATTAACAGGGGGAGAATGTGACAACCGGTAATGTACGGCTCATAATCACGCGATTAACAGGCAATTAACACGATAATAAATAGTGTTTACGATGCTAATTAGCTTAACCAGGCCCTTGCAGTGCTCAGGAACGTTTGTTCAGCTATACAATACGCGTATGAGGATTCGCGTGGAATCTGCGAAACATCAAATGACAACGGACTGAAACCGTACGAAATACTGACAACGCCGACAAAATATTAAATTTCACGAGATATTTTAGCTTCGTAATTAAATTTTAGTGACTACAGTCAAAACCGGATCGAAGAACGGATTAAAGACGGCAACGATACCATTTTTCACGATTATTACCGTAGTCGACGAACAGGCGTGCAAACAACGACTACCGACCGTACTTAGGTGTATTTTAATTTTTGACGTTAAACAGAGTTCAGGATTTTGACAACGGGTCTCGTAGGAATTACGAACTACTTACACACGAGATGGGCTTGTGGGCCCTGGGCCCAAGCCCAAGTCTAAACCTACACATAATATACTAGATCTAGTAAGGTCTCTAAGGATCTAAAAATCTGCACAAAAGCTCTATAAATCTTTTGACTAGATTGTGCAAGATTTACAAAATCAACTAAATCTATATTAATCTCTACAAAAGATTTTAACCCTAAAGATAAAACAAGTGACCTGAATGTAAATTGTATACATGAAAGGCAATAAAACACTCTATCTCTATTTATACACATACACCCTTCACACAGAGATACACACAAACAAACACAGACCTGAAGTCTGCCATTTTTTCCCCTCTCTACATATACAACAAAACAAACACACCCACTATCATTCCTTCAAACAAGCAGCCGACCCCCCCTCCTTCACTCATCATCCTCGTCCCCTCCTCTGGCGGCGGAGCCGGAGGTGCCGGCCGGTTAACCGGCGACTACACAACCACCACCACCACGGTCCGGTGGTGGTGCGGCGACGAAGAGAGAGAGGCTGAGAGGCGAGAGAGAGAGAGAGGGAGGACCGACGGTCGAAGAATCGGACCGCCGGTAAGCTCTTTTGTCCGGTGGTTATTGAGTTGTTGGGCTGAGAAGTTGCAGCAGACAGAGGTGGTGGTGGATCGGAGACGCCGGCGACGGCTCACGGCGGCGACGGTGACGGACGGCAGTGGCGGCGTGGCGGTGGTTCGGGCCTTTGGTCCGACATGTCTTCCGGTAAGAAACCCCCCATGATTGCTACATTTTTATTTTCGGAATGTTGGTGATGTTCTTGTCGACTGAAGGATTACAACGGCTGTGACAGTAGGTTGGTTATGTTGGTTCGGTCATCTCGGATCTTAGTTACGGGTTTCTCAGGTCAGGCGGTTCGGGCCTCAGGTCCGGGTCAGATTCAACTGGTTTCGGTTCGGTCAACGATGGACTCGGGTCAGCTGGTCAACGGTCAAGGAGGGTCAAGTCAGCAGTTTCGTGACGGGTTCGGCTCGACTCAGTCCAACTCGGTTCGACTCGGTGTATTTCGACTCGACTCGGTCGAACCGAGTCAACTCGGTCAAAGTCAGTCGGTCAACTCAGTTGACTCGGTCAACTCGGTTGACTCGGTAACCCAGTCAACTTTTGTTCGACGTTCAACTCGGATAAATGGTAAAGGTTTAACGACAAGATTAATTTGTTATTTTTATGTTTTTATCGTACGTGACAAACGAGCTCGAACCGATTTAACTATAGTTTATGTTTTGATATAGTTGACAAAGTTACATGCATATTGTTTGAATCTTGAAAAATAACGACAACTTGTGTTGTCCGGGCTGTCCAAAAACAGAGGAAACTCTGCCCGTTTTTCGAGAAAATCCGTGAAAACAACACGCGTTTTATTATATAACAAAAAAAAACAAGGATTCGGAAACTATTTACAACAACATAGTTGTTTTGAACTTCGGAAATTCGACGAATCCTTTTATAAAAATAAATATAGTTATGTATTTATTTTCGACAGCAAACAAAACAAATCCTTTTATAAATAAATATAGTGTTATATATTTATTTCGAATATCGAACAACACGGATTCGATTTCATATAGTATATATTTATTTTAAACATACAATGACTCAATGAAATTTTTATAAATATGACTTTTATATTTATTTCAAACGCCGAAACGGCATATACGTATATTTTGGCAAATATATACAAGACGCAACATATATAATACAAGTTTATTATATATTACTTTCATACGAATATTCCTATATACACAAACGACTTCTCGGAACTTAACAAGTTTAACTTAATCATTTTCATTAAGTTAACAACTTACATCAAATCGTTCAGTTAACGATTCGGTAGAGCTCGGTAACACGTAGTTACCGTTTTTGCTTAGAAACTTATTAGATATTCCATGTTAGGAATATTGTAGAATGCATACTAGCAAGTCTCGTCTTGGAAACGACATCGCGAAGTCGTAATTAGCTAGCTATGCACAGGAATATTCAGGTGAGTTCATAACCCCACATTTTTACAGTTTTACATTTTTATAAATGTTTTCGGGGTGGAAAGACATGCACTTTTTGCAAAGCATACAAGAATTACATATTTCTAAACCATTTTACAAGCAAGTTTTAACAGACACAAATGGTTTACGAAAAGCTTATGTTTTATACCGGTTTTTCAAACAAGCGTATTTTTCGAAATATGCATACACATGAATTCTAGTTTTCTAAACTACGGGAAAGTACAAGTACAAAGAGATACAAGAATTGAGAAATGATACAGAAATTGAGGAATGATACGAGAAATCGTGTCACGAATAGGGTACCATAAGCACCATTAATCGTGTACATACTAAGACCGCAGAACAAAAGGTTAGATCTAACGGGTGTCAGGGCAGCCCCACTCTTGGTGACAACTAGAACCAAGTAGTGTTTTTGTGTCTCAGTCGTGAATCGACTACAGAAAAATGCCTATGGTTTGGTGACTTCCTATGTCGTGTCACATGTTAATGGCCTTGCAACCCATTAACAACCATGATACATACAAGAATACTTGATTTACACAAGGAAACATGATACATACAAGAATACGTGATTTATACAAGAATACTTGAATTATACAAGATACATACCATGTTTTCATACAAAGTTTCGTATAACTTGACAAGAAAATGATTTTAAATTCGTTTTCTCAACAATATCTCAAAAACCGGTTATTCAAAAAGATTTATTTCAAATCTTTTACAAACAAACTATGAACTCGCTCAACTTTATGTTGATTTTTCGCATGTTTCTTTCTCAGGTACTTTTCTAAGACAAGGCTCGGTTGGAATAGGAGGACCATGAAGAGTCGAGTACTTAGTGGCGTTCAATTTCTAGAAGTCTTAGCTTTATTTGCTTCCGCTGTGCAATGAAGATACCAGTCCAGTCACGCCAATGCTCTGATAGTTTCGGGGTGTGACAGTTTCATACCAGGCCCTTGGTGCTTGTTTCAGGCCATACAAAGCTTTATTCAGCTTGTAGACATGATCTGGATTAAATGGATCCTCAAAACCTGGAGGTTGACAAACATAAACCTCCTCTTGAATCTTATCATAGAGGAATGCACATTCGATATCCATTTGATACACCTTGATGTTGTGGTTGACAGCAAAGGCCATAAAGAGTCTGATAGCTTCAAGTCTTGCAACAGGGGCAAATGTTTCATCATTGTCAATGCCCTCTTCTTGTCTGTAACCTTGAACCACAAGCCTGGCTTTATTCTTGACAACAATACCCCTTTCATTAGTTTTGTTTTTGAAGACCCACTTTGTGCCAATAGGACTTACATTCTCTGGCAGTGGTACAAGCTCCCATACTTGTTGTCTTCTAAACTGTTGGAGCTCCTCTTGCAGGGCTTCTACCCAGCTGTTGTCTTTTAGTGCCTCTTGGTACTTGACTGATTGATGGAGTGATAGGAAACCAGCAAAAAGACAAATGTTTTGGGATTGGCTTCTTGTGAGCACCCTTCATTGATGTTGCCAATAATTTGATCTGGTGGATGAGATTTCAAGAAGATGAGCTCTCCTTGGTATGAAATAATGGCATTGAGTGGTGAGGGCTGCAGATGTGTATCATCTGAGCTAACCACTGCTGGTGACTTTGATGACCCAGCAGTGGCTTCAAAAGGTGGTGGAATAGGGGGTAAAGGTGTGGACACCTGCTGACTTTGATCCACTGTTTTAGGACTTTTGTCAGCAGTGTTTGATGATGTGGAAACAGTGTTTAATGGGCTACTTTGGTCAACAACTGTTGAGGTAGTAGTGGTTGAGCTTTGACAGCTGTTTTGGACATCTGTTGCTCTTCCCATTGTGGCAGACTTTTGTTGAGGAATGATGATCTCATACCTATAGTCTGGTGATGAATTTTCTGATGGACCTGCATTGTTAGTCTTGACAGCAGTATTTCAAAAGTGAATTTTTCAAGATCAAACAATTCTGCAGGATTTGCAGGGATTTTCATTGATGAAAGTTCATTGAACTTTACATTCAAAGTCTCTTCCACTGCTTTGGTCCTTGTGTTAAACACTTTGTAGGCCTTAGTAGTGGTTGAGTATCCTAGGTGGTATCCCATATCAATTTTGGCTGCAAATTTTGAGATAGAATCTTTTAAGTTTAGAATGAAACATGGGCAACCAAAAACTTTGAAAAATGAGATTAATGGCTTTATTTTATACAGAATTTCATAAGCAGTCTTTTTGTGCCTGGCATTGATTAAAACTCTGTTTTGGACATAGCAAGCAGTGTTTACTGCCTCTGCCCAAAAAGTTAATGGCAAACCTGAATCTGCAAGCATGGTTCGGGCAGCCTCAATCAATGTTCTGTTCTTCCTTTCAACAACCCCATTTTGCTCTGGTGTTCTAGGGATGTTGTACTGCCTTACAATCCCTTTCTTCAAACAGAAAGCATCCAACTCCTTATTTTTGAATTCTGTGCCATTGTCACTCTTGAAGACTTTCACTGGAAGGTCAAATTGCTTTTCAACCTGTGTCACAAAGTCTTGCAAAATGCCTGCAGTCTCATCTTTTGAGTGTAAAAAGAAGGTCCATGTAAACCTAGAGAAGTCATCAACAATAACCAAACAATATCTCTTCCTTTTGAGACTCATGACTTGCACTGGTCCAAACAAATCCATGTGCAGCATTTGCAAACACTGGGTTGTTTTGGACTCTTCAATGGGCTTGAAAGAGCTTTTATGCTGTTTTCCTTTTAAACAGGAAACACAATGCTCAGGACATGAAAACATTTTTTGTGGTATGCCTCTTACTAAGCCATTTTTTGAAATTTCATTGATTGTCTTGAGATTTGTGTGCCCAAGTCTTTTGTGCAAAAGTTCTGTCTCTTTGTTAGAGGCAGCTGAGAACAGACAAGCATTAGTTCTGGGACACTCTTTTGACATGTCAACAACATAAACATTGCCACTTCTTTCAGCAACAAGTTTTGTTTTTCTTGATTTTATTATTGCTTCAATCTTTTCAACCATTTCTGGTCCAACAATCCTACAACACTCCTTTGTGAAGAATGTCCCATACCCCTTGTCACTCATTTGTGAGACACTCAGGAGATTGAATTTCAGATTGTCTATCAGATTGACATTTTCAAATTTTATATTTCCAGACTGAACTGTACCAGACCCCAGAACTTTCCCTTTACTATTATTCCCAAAGGATATATCACCCCCTCCATGAATTTTGAAATCTTTGAGTAGGGCTTTACATCCTGTCATGTGCCTGGAGCCTCCACTATCTACATACCAAAGACTATCTAAGCATGCAGAAGCTCCCTGCACATGAAGTAAAAGGATTAGTTCATTAAGGTCTCCAAAGCCAATAAGGCTTTGGATGGGGTCTCAACAGTGTCTGGGATGATGACAGATGCATGGACAGTGGTTAACTCTGGGGTTTGAACATTTTTGGGAATGTTTTTCTCTAACCACATGTTGAGGGTCTTGGCCAATCACCTGTTGATAACCAAAAGGATGCCTGTTCACTCTTGGTTTAGAGGGCTTTTTGTAAGCCTCATAAACATGTGGAATCCTTTGGTATGATGGTTGTCCTTTGCCTCTCCTGAATTGATTGGCAGGGGGTGCATCAGTCACTTGAACATCCCTCTGAACAGATGTTTGGTTCAGCTGTTTTGTGACAGTTGTTTGGACTGGGATAAATAGTGGTTGTTTCTTGGTGAATTTAACAGATGATGCTGATGAACTTAAGGATGTTTTTGCAGTGTACTCTTTCTTCTTCTCATCAAAGTTTTTGAGATACACACATTCCTTAGTTTTGTGGTTATTTTTACCACAGATGGTGCAGCTTTCAGCAGGAACAATAACATTTGTTTTGTTTAGATCATGTGCTTTTAGATGAAAACAATCTTTTGTTAGATGATTCCTCTTTTCACAAAAATCACAAAACAGGTTTTTAATCTTTTCTCTTTTCTTCCTTTTCTTAGATTCCTTTGCATGTCACACCCCGACCACATAAAACAACAAATCGTGGCGGAAACGCCGGGGAGTGTTGTAACAGAATCATTGTTTCACAACCATGGATTAAACAATTTCGTTTTATTGAATTAAATGTATTACAATGTCTTAACAACAAAGAAAATATAACATAGTTAACTAGTCTTGCATCTTTTAATGTCACTAAGGCCTCGTCCAATCCTATGTGAGCATGCATCAATATCATCATCAAATATCATCAACTATTGTACCTGAAACACATGTGAAAATATGTACGTCAGCATAAAAATGTCGGCGAGTACATAGGTTTTATTGATTTAGGATTCATGACTTATAAGTTTAGAAAAAGTTGTTTAACAAAAGTCAGTCATGATCCTTGTAAAATGTTTTGTTTTATAAATGATTTGAAAAGCGATGATATATATATATATATATATATCTAAAAGAATAATGTAAGGTTAAATGAATAACCAAGTAAAAATGAGTTTGTATAAGAATAAGCTATTTGTAAAACAATGTCTTGTGAAAAATATGTTATTTGTATAAAATGTATAAGTCCAAATTGAATGATTTAAATAACGCTACGACATGTAATATAATACAAACACTTATATATAGGAAGTACCAGCGGCGTATCCACCATCCTTGTACCACGTTACACACGCCTCGTTACTTAAATCACTTACCAAAACAAACCACCAATGTAAATTGCCCATGTCTAAACCACTTGTTAAATGTCTTTGTGAAAACCATGTCAAAATGTTTATGTTAAAATGCAGTCCATGGAATGTGTATATCAATATCAAAATATATGTGTCAAATGTCAATCAACAGATACAAATGGTTCACACGGTTCAACAGTTACAAACGGTTCACATAATTCAATGGTTACAAATGGTTCTCATAGTCAAATAGTTACAATGGTTCAAAATGTAGTTCAATGTGTCCATATGCTGGATGAGCATGTGCTGTAAAATGTAATGTAAACAATGTACTAAGAATGCACTGAAAGGACATACATAGCATAAAACATAATGAAATCATGTACTACTAGTGTACTAATGAACATAGCAAGTATATGATATGAAAACATGGAAAGCATGAAAGTAACAAGTAGGCACATGTGTTTCACCCCAAAATGTTTGAAAAACAGTAAAAAAGGGGACTATGTAAAAAAGGGATCACGGAAATCAAACGGCACCTAATATAGGTAACTACATTAATAACCGGACCTAACTCGGAAGATCGGATAGTATGAGGTTTCATAAACCAAATGAGTATTGGAACTCATATGATATGGTTTAACAAAGCCCACATACTAAAATGAAACCTAACCTAAGTGCTTACGACCCATTACGACCCGTTTAGGTAGCTTACGCTACTTTAACGCGTCGTTCGCGTAAAACGCGTTCGGACCGCCTAACTAGCCCTATGACAAGTAAGATATGCCTTAACATGTTTAATATTGTTGCCAAATCAGTTTAGATGTCAAAAGTTATGTTACTTATGCTTAAAATGAATTTTGGCGCAAAAAAAAGGTACTTTGGTAATTTTTCTAAGGCATATAAACTACCTATCATACAACTACTTAAACGAAGTGACCATAAGGTATAACCTCGGAAGCTTATTCCCTATACAACTATGGTCACCTAAAGTGTTTGGTTGGATCCTAATGATCGACCAAATGGGTCGGGTTCGTAAGTATAAGCGATTGATTAGATCGCTTACCTTTACGACCCTAAACAAGCACAAATCTAAAAGTGACGAGTTAAACATGTTAAAACATGTTTAACAAAGTCTAAAAACAGGTTTGGTATCAAGACAAAGGGTCTTGATACCCAAAAGTAGTTTGGTTACGAAATACGCAAGAATACGCATGTTGGCCGAAACTACGACTCGTCACTAAGCCTAGATAACGTGGTAATCAGTAGGTATAGTCACTAGGGACTATAACCATCGTGATTACGCTCACGTTATGAAGTTCAAACGAACTTCGTATTGACCATAAACTGGTCAATGCAGAAAGTCAAACACAGTTTGACTTTAACGCTAAAACGAAAGAAAAGCACGAAAGAATACTTACAGAAGGTCCCCGCAAGATTTGATCCGATTTAGCCTCAGGTATGAAGTATAAACTCCAACTTAGAGGGCCAAAATCAGATTCAAATGTGGGTTTTGTAAAATGAGAATGGAGGGGTATTTATAGATTTCATGGAACCGTTAAGATCGTTCGTTGAATAACGTGCTTTAATCTTAACCGTACACATGTGCCCATGGTTTTGTAAAACCATGGGAGCCCCTAGAATGAGTCCATGGTATAATAAAAACCATTGAATATTAACCCATGGTATTGCAAAACCATGGGTTAAAACCATCAAATCTCAAAAGTGGACCAAGTTCAATGTATCTACCAGAAATTTCAAAAATGGTCCATGCACTTGTAAAACTTGATTTTTTTGCACTTTTAAGCCTTGTTAACCCCATTTCAAGGCTTTAAAATAAACTTAAAGTATAGGGAACTTAAAATATGCTCAAAAACATCTCGGATGTCGGTTCGTTTGGTCGTACGGTTGTGTTGTTCGGTTAATTACGACGGAAATCGTAATAAACACAAAAACGATCCAAATTAAGCGACGAATGGAATTTTATCATGCCAATCACTAAAATAAAATATTTTAATGATTACATAAATTTTTGGATGTCCGGATATATTCAGGACGTAAGTTATGCGCGAAAATGCAAACTTATGCACTTTTTGACGTTTTTAGTCTCTATTGATCAAATAAGTTTATTTTAGCATACCGAACCCCTCAAAGCCTATTTCTATGCTATGTAAAGGATATTTAGGGTATGTTTAACTTATGATCAAGTTCCGGAATGTTTGTTACTGTACAAATTGACATACTTTCGCAGTTTGTCGAATTTAGTCCCTGTAAACGAATAAACTTGATTTCGGCATACCAAACCATCCAAAACTTATTTCTTAGTTATGTAAAGGTTATTTAAGGTATGTTAAGCCTATGTCACTGTTACGGAGTGTTTGTTGCATTAAACTGGTTATCTTTACGCATCAGATCGCGTATAACCTTCCAGAAAGCGATTTAAAGCCCGAAATCGAACAAGAATTGATATATGCAAACGATACACATGTTTTTACAAATTCCAAGTATGAAACACAATATTTCATTGATTTGGTATTTGTTTGATGGTTGCAGTGACACAGGTGTCACATTGCAACAGAGTTTTGAACCTCTGTTGGGATATCTTTGATAGGAATGACCCTTGCTTTTGGAGCTTTTACACCATCAGTGGTTGTGAAATCCATTGGTTTGAAGTTTTCTAGGATATCACACTCATCAGACCATGTGGGTTTAAATTGATATTTCTCAATCTCCTCAAAAGTTGAGGATCCCACGGATCTTTCCAGAGTAATTTTGTTACCAAGTTTGTCGGTTATTTTAACCTCTTGGCCATTTTTGTTGGTTGATATTATCTCAGTTGAACCAGCTTCTTTTTCAGCAGTGTTTACAAGTTCATCATATTTTCTATGTCCTATTCCAAACTTGACATTGCTTTCAAGCTGTTTTGCAAGCATAACCTCATACCCTTTACAAGACTCCACCCATCTTTCACAGGTGATCTGGGTAGACTCCAACTCCTTTTTGCAAACTTGGTATTTTTCTACCATAGTTTGGAGTTGAGTTTTGGTTATGCTCTACTCTTCTTTTAAACTGCTGATCTCTTTATCCTTTTCATCCAATTTGTTTCTAAGTTCTTTTAATGACTTTTCAAATTTGACTTCATCAGACAAGACTTTATCCCTAAGGTTTTCATTTACCTCTTTGATGTTAGCAAATGCAATGATACATTTTTCTGAACACAATTTTTCAAGAACTTGAGGAGTTACCTTGGCAGCAGCCATCATGGCACAATTACATTGATGATCATCTTCTTCATCAGCTCTCCCTTCTCTCTCACCAGCTTTCTTCAACTCTTCTTTCTCTTTATCATCTTTGGACCAAGGGTCGGACAGTGGTTCAATCAGGGTTTCTGAATTTTCTCCCAGCAGTAGTTCACCAGCAACTGCATTAACCACTGCTTCAGCAACTTCATCCACTGTTTCAGCACTTAGTTGTTCACCTTCAGTTTCTACCTCTTCTGGTATTTACTCTAATGCCACCAAACAAAATTCATTATCAAAAGTATCATTAGAAGCATAGAGAGCAAAATTTTCATCACCAAGTTCCTCAGGCATGCTGCTTCAATCAACAAAGCCTTGTGTGAAGAAGCTTTGCTGATCTGGTTGAGCCACTATTGGAGCAGCTTGTTGAGGTGCAACAGGTTGCACCTGTGCCTGAGGAACAGGGGCTTGAACATACTGAATTTGTGGAACAGTAGTTTGAACAGAATGCACAGGCACAGGGGTTGCAGCATAATGAGCAGTGTTAACATGTGCTGCAGGGGCATATTGGGTATAGTGCACAGTGTTTTGTTGTTGTGGTCTATGGTTTGAACTAGGATGAGTAATTATTGGACCAGTGGTTTGACTCCTACATTCCCTAGCAAAATGACCTAGCCTATTACACTTGTAACACTTGATTTTCGACTTATCCAACCCCATCCTTAAATTCCCATGAAGCCCTGGGAATTTTCTCCCTGTTCTTTTGTAGAATTTGCTTGTTCTAACACTAAGCAAAGCCAATTGATGCAATATGTCCATCTCTTCAAGTCGGTGGGATCAAAGTGTTGCAAATCATTGAGTTCAAAGCACAAGTTATCTGACATCTGGTTTTCATTATTTGCAGTGAAAGCATATATAATTTACAGAGTGAGAATCAGAGTTGTTAAAATTAGCACCAAGAGTTATGTCAATAAAATGATCATAACTCTGATCCTTACTACTGCTACCAGATTCTTCCTGACTAAACAGAGCTGTGCTGCCAAATGAATAGTCATCAGCAACTTTACCAGACTCTTGCAACTTCCTTTTCTGGTTTAACTCCCTTTCATAGGTCAGGAGTCTACCATGGAGTTGGGTCAGGGTCAGATCTTTGAACTCAGCTGAATTCCTGGTGACAAAAGCAATTGTGTCCCATTTTTCGGGCAAAGATCTAATGAACCTGCTATTTTGAGTTGCATTTGGAAATGTAACTTTAACAAGCCTTAGTTCACTGATGAGATAGCTGAAACGCTCAAATTGTTGGGTTAGTGATTCCCCTTTGATGTGACAAAATGTTTCATACTACTGATTCAGAATTTCCTTGTTGTTTTCAATAACCTCTTCCGTCCCCCCAAATTGTTCCTTCAATGCATCCCACAACTCTTTGGCACTGTTACAGTGTAACAGCCCAGCATAGATTTCGTTAGGTAATGCAGAAGCTAGGATGCTAAATGCTTTGGCATCGAGTTCGAACTTTTGAAAATCAGATTCAGTACAATTTTCAGTTGGTTTAGGAACGAACTTCTTTGTATCCTTAGCACTTGGCACCATAGGAACTTGAGGACCAAAAACAACAGACCTCCTACATCCAGTGTTCTGTTGAGCAAGGATGTGACCCATCCTTCTCTCCCAGATGTTGTACTCATTACGTTTAAGCGTGGGTGGTTTGAAAAGAGAACCGATGTTATTCTTATCATCTTGTGATTGTGACGTCATCCTGGTTGTTTTACAGGCACTGATTAATCAACTTTAATGGTGATTAAACCTTGCTCTGTTTTTCAACGAAACGAACAAACTATCAGTATCAACGATTGTGAGCTGAACTATTTATGTCAAAATGATTGTTAAATCAAATTTGACTGTCCAAGCTCTGATACCAATTGTTAGGATCTGAGTTTGGATTGATTGTGATTTGTGTTTGAATTAAGATGAATTGATGAATGAGTTGTGCAGCGGAAATTAAATGGAAGCAAACTTTTGAAAATTAAACAGAAGAAATGCTTTCAAACATACATTTTCAACAAAGAATCAAATGCTTAAATTTATTTCAAACTTTGATTACAATTGCATGCATGCTTTGCAAACTCCCCCTCAGCCTGAGGTCAGTATTTGTTCGTGCAGGAAGAAGATGGTGAAAGAGCTAAACAGAACAGTACAAAGCACTGTTCTATTTATAGGCACTAGCAAACCACTGAGCATCTAAGCTGACGTCACCATGAAAGTGACATCTAACCTCCTAACAAACTCTTAACAACTGACCTATACAAACACTGCTATGCTAACTTCTGATGTTACAATTCATTACATAAAGTAAACATAAACAGCTGCTGCATCCTTCCACTGTTGTGAATCCAGCTGTACTTGTCATGATCAGCGGTGCTTGAAACAAGGCAGTAGATTGAGCATCAGAGCTTTAGTTCTTCAACAGTCTTTGACTTGATCAGTAGTTGTAGGTCAGCAGTTTGCACGATCAGCAGATAGGAGATCAGCAGATGTTGAAACCACTTTCAAGGGGAGAGATTTGCATTCATAACATCTGCTTATTCTGGATCCACTGCTCTGATCCAGCTTTGGCTATTATTATCTGTTCCTTTGGAAGGGTTCAATCCCAACAATACTCCTCCTGAAAAATTCAAAAAGATTATATCTGACAAAGCTTTAGAGTTGAAGAGAATGAAAGAGGAGTTGATAGCAGCTGATTATGGGTCAAAGAATTTTGTGTCAAAGTGGGGAGAAGATAGGATCAGGGCCACCCATAAAAGGCTGGAGGAACTAAGAAAGAAAGATCCAAAAGTTCCACAAAAGCCTGACTATCCTGAAGCAGAGGTTTCAAAAGGACCATCAAAACTGCAAATCAGGAGAAACACTGCTCCAGCTGGTGCAGCCATGTTTAAAAGAAGGCCACAAAAACAGTTAGGTGCTGAAACAATCCAAGATCTAATGGCTGGTGATGACCTTGTAAAAGAGGGCATTAAGATAATGATTAAAGAAGATCTTGGATTGGAACAATCTGCAAGTACTGCTCATACAGTCATGAATAGGCCTGCATCACCAAACACCTCGTCCAATAAAAATCTCCCAAGAAACCCACCAGACTCAAAAGTACTAAAGTGGAAAACTGACAAACAGACCCACATACTGACATTGCTCAAATCTAGTGGAGAAGTGAAGAATATATCAAGGGAACAAGCTCTTGGCCTGAGTCTTGAAGATTTGCAGGATCTCCTTGATCTTCCACTTAGCAGGGATGATGATGACTCAGATGCCTTAGCCTTTGAACTTCAACTCAAAGGGAAAATAAGGGAACTGCTGATGAGGCAATAAAGATCTATAATAATGAAGAGTTTTGGCATTATCTGTTCCAGGGGGAGATTGTTGGGATTGAACCCTATCAGAGGAACAGATAATTAGAGCCAAAACTGGATCAGGTCAGTGGATCCAGAATAAGCAGATGTTATGCTTACAAGTCTCTCCCCTTGAAAGTGATTTCAACATCTGTTGACCTCCTATCTATTGATCATATAAACTGCTGACCTACAACTGTTGATCTAGTCAAAGACTGACGAAGAACTAAAGCCCTGCTGCCCAATCTACTGCCTTGAGTCAAGCACTGCTGATCATGACAAGTACTGCTGGGTTCAAAGCAGTGGAAGGATGCAGCAGTAGTTTTGTTCACTTTATGTAATGTATTGTAAAATCAGTAGTTAGCATAGCCGAGGTTGTATAGATCAGAGGTTAGATTTTGTTAGGAGGTTAGATGTCACTTTCATGGTGACGTCAGCTTAGATGCTTCAGTGGTTTGCTCGTGCCTATAAATAGAACAGTGCTATGTACTGTTCTATTAGCTCTTTCACCATTTCTTTCCTGCACGAACAAATATTGTGAGCTCAGGCTGAGGGGGAGTTTGTATTCATTCATGCATTGTAATCGGTATTGAAATAAATTCAATCTTTCGGTTCTTTGTTGAAAATGTTTGATTAAAGCAATTCTCCTGTTTGATTGTGTACAAAAGTTTGTTTCCATTATAATTCCGCTGCACAACTCATTCATCTTCATCTTTATTCAAACGTAAAACACAATCAAAACCAAACTCAGATCCTAACAGTATCTTCATGGATAAGCTAAGGTTCTGCGATGAGTTAGTGACTACGGAGGAGCAGAAAATATATTATTATTATTATTATTATATGTTAAGTGCCGAGTACCGAGAGTTCATGACCCCTTCTAAATATGAGACGCTTACCGAGATCATAAACACGGCTCGAGAGAGAGAAATTGAAATTAAGAAGCAAGTCGAGAGGGGCGAAAGAAGGGTAGTGGATGCTAACCTGAGCCTTACAAAGAAAGCTCGAACTGTTGAATCGAGGAAGAAGGCGGATGTGAAAGGCAGGTCGCCAAATTGCAAGGTGTGTGGAAAGGGGCACAAGGGTGAGTGCCGCTTCAAAGACAAGCCGTGTCCTATATGTGGGAAAACGGGGCACACCGCATCGTTATGTCCGGGAAAGGTTTCCGTGTGCTGCAAATGTTATCATCCCGGCCATAAAAAGTCTGAATGCCCAGACTTAGTTGGAAAGAAAGACACTAAAGAATCTCCAACAGAAGCTCCAAAGGCGAAGGCCAGGTCCTTCCAACTTACAGCGGCTGAAGCAAAGGCAGAACCCGATGTGGTCTCAGGTATATTCGCAATAAATTCGATTCCTGCACGTGTATTATTTGATACGGGTGCGAATAAATCCTTTATTTCACATGGATTTATTCGACATCCTTCATTTG
This sequence comes from Helianthus annuus, assembly GCF_002127325.2. Classification (NCBI taxonomy): domain Eukaryota; kingdom Viridiplantae; phylum Streptophyta; class Magnoliopsida; order Asterales; family Asteraceae; genus Helianthus; species Helianthus annuus. The sequence continues at coordinate 103,594,999 of NC_035441.2, read as the reverse complement.
TATTAACGAAATTATCTGTGCCCATAGAAGTTGAAATAGGGGACAACAAAAGTTTCATAGTTTGTGATGTTTGTCGAGGCTGCAAATTAAGCATCGATGATGAGGAATACTTGATAAATCTAATCCCGATATCGATGGGAGAGTTTCAAGTAGTTGTTGAGATGGATTGGCTATCTCAGCACCACGCAAAGGTCGTGTGTTTTCGTAAGGAGATAAAGCTAACATCTCCGAGCGGAAAACACGTCACCATCTATGGAGAAAAAGAAGGTAGCCCTATAATATGCTCGATGTTGAAAGCTCACAAGCTCATGAAGCATGGATGTAAGGCGTTTATGATATAGGCGAATGAGCCCGAGAAAGAGTCACTGAAGATAGGAGACGTACCGATGGTACGTGACTTCGAAGATGTATTTCGGAAGATCTACCGGGAATACCGCCTGAACGGGAGATAGAGTTCAGAATCGAATTGGTTCCGGCGCGAAACCCGTAGCTAAAGCACCGTACCGACTCACGCCGTCGGAATTAAAAGAATTGATGTCACAAATTCAAGACTTGCTCGACAAAGGATTCATAAGGCCGAGTGTGTCTCCTTGGGGCGCACCGGTGCTATTCGTGAAAAAGAAAGACGGGAGCATGCGAATGTGTATCGATTACCGAGAGTTAAACAAACTTACGGTAAAGGTCAAAGAAAAAGATAGACGATCTGTTCGACCAATCACAAGGTGCGAATTGGTTTTCAAAAATCGACCTTAGATCGGGATATCACCAATTAAAGGTCAAAGAAGAAGATGTACGGAAGACGGCTTTTCGTACGCGATACGGACACTACGAGTTCCTCGTGATGTCATTCGGACTGACAAATGCGCCCGTGGCTTTCATGGACCTCATGAACCGGGTTTGCAAGCCGATGTTCGATAAGTCGGTAATTATGTTTATCGACGACATTCTGGTATACTCGAAAAGCGAAGCAGAGCATGCGCATCATTTACAAGAGGTGTTAGAGACACTCAGACGAGAAAGACTGTATGCGAAGTTTTCAAAGTGCGCCTTTTGGTTACGAGAGGTGCAATTCCTCGGCCATATCATAAGTGTCGACGAAATACTGGTAGATCCGTCAAAGATTAAGGCCGCGTCAAAATGGAATCCCCCGAAGAACCCTTCGGAAATCAGAAGTTTCTTAGGGCTTGCGTGTGACAACCGGTGATTTACGACTTTTAATTACGTGATTAACAGGTAATTTACGGCTTATAATTACACGCAAAACAGAGCATTATGACATTATATTACCAGTGTGCATTTTAAAAATATACACATAAAGTAATACCATCCACCCATTTGAGACTTTATTAAATCTTTCCAAAATTTCTATGAAATCCTTAAAAGACTTACAAGAATCCTACAAGATTTACAAGATCCTAAAAAATCTCTGCAAATCACCTCAAAATCTCTCCAAAATCTTATCAAATCTCTAATAAGTGATTGTTCTCGAGTAAAATTGAAGGATTTGCATAGCTTTTAATCAGTCTTGTTGGTTTTTGGAAGTGGTGGAGGTGGAGCTGCGACGATGGTGCTGGTTAACGGAGGTGGTCGACGACGGCGGTACAGCCGCCAGAGTTCACAGCGGCGGCGATGGTGGGGCCGGCCGACGGCAGTGGTGGTGGTTCGGGTCAGCTTATGAAGCGAGTCAGGTCAACTCAGTCAGGTCAAACCCGGTTCAGCAGGCTCAGTTTGGTTCAAAAATTTCAGTTCAAGCTACATCTTGGTTCGCACTCACTTCGTTTTGGATCGGGCTCGCGACACGGTCAAAGCCAGTCAACAAAAGTCAACTGGTCAAATCCAAGTCAACGGCAGTCAAACTGTCCGATGTTTCGACACGAAAGAATTGGTAAAGATAACGACGCGTTTATAATTTTGATAATTATATTTAACGATTGTTTTATTTTCGTGATGTCGAGCTCTCGAACCGAATGATAAAATCACATATATGTATATAGCTTACAGTTTCATATATTATCTTGTTTTATTACTTGAAATTATAAATATATTGTTTGAATCTTGTTGAATTTGGAAAAATAACGACAACTGGTGTTGTGGGGGCCGTCCAAAAACAGGGGAAACTCTGCCCGTTTTTCAAGAAAAGTCCGTAAAACGATTCGCGTTTTAATATAGCCGATCCACTACAAACGCTTTTTATAAAAGTAAAAACAAGTGTATAATTTTCGATAACAATTTATGATATACGAAAACAACGATCCGGATATTATTTACAATAATAAATACAGTATTTATGCTTATTCAAAACTTCGAAATTTCGACGATTCATTTATAAACTTAGATCTAGTTTATATGTTATTTCGACTATCAAGCGACACGAATTCGTCTTATGAAAATAAATATAGTTTTTATGTTTATTTCAAATATCGTACCACACGAATTCCTTTACAAAATAGATATAATTTATCTATTTATTTCAAATATTCAACAACTCGATGATATTTGTATAAGATAAATATAACTTTTATATTTATTTCAAAACGCCTAAACGGCGTACTATATATCAACAAACGACTTCACAAGACGGCTAACACGATTACAACATTATATTTATATATATTTTTTGTATATAAATGATTATATATTCGAATTTCTCGAAAACTTAGTACTTTCTAGACTTAGTAAACTATTATCAACAATAAGCGAAACATAACGAATATAACTTAGTCATTTTCGTTAAGTTAACAATTTACCGTCAAATCGTTCGGTCAACGATTCGGTAGAGCTCGGTGACACGTAGTTTAGTTACTGCGCTTATTTAGAAACTTATTAGATATTCCGTGTTAGGAATATTGTAAAATGCACGCTAGCGAGTCTCGTCTTGGAAACGACATTACGAAGTCGTATATAGCTAGCTTTGCACAGGAATATTCAGGTGAGTTCATAACCCCACCTTTTACGGTTTTACATCTTTTCTAAATGTTTTCGGGGTGGAAAGACATGCTCTTTTTGCGAAGCATACAAGGTTTTCAATAAACATGAATTACATATTTCTAAACCATTTTACAAACAAGTGTTAACTGACACAAATGGTTTACGAGAAGCTTATGTTTTATACCGGTTTTTCAAACAAGCGTATTTTTTGAAATGTGCATACACACGAATTCTAGTACTCTAAAATACGGGAAAATACAAGTACCGAGAGGTACATTAAACTAAGGAATGATACTTGAAATCGTGTCACGAATAGCGTAACATAAGCAACATTAATCGTGTACATACTAAGACCGTAGAACAAAAGGTTAGATCTAATGGGTTTTCGGGCAGCCACACTCTTGGTGATAACTAGTACCGAGTAGTGCTTTTGTGTCTAAGTCATGAATCGACAACTAGAAAAATGCCTATGGTTTGGATGCTTCCTGTGTCGTGTCACATGTTAATGGCCTTGCCACCCATTAACAATCTCGATACTTATAGAAATACTTGATACATATAAATTACATACCATGTTTTATACAAATTCAATGTACATGATTATGCGGGCATCAAGTCAAAGTCAGGGTGGGCATTGACGGTTACACAAACTTTTTAAATACAAGAGTCTACAGATACATGGTTTTACGAACATAAAGCGTTACAAATAGAAAGTTCCCATATAACATGACAAGAAAATGATTTTAAATTCGTTTTCTCAACAATATTTCAAAAACCGGTTATTCAAAAAGATTTATTTCAAATCTTTTACAAACAAACTATGAACTCGCTCAACTTTATGTTGATTTTTCGCATATTTCTTTCTCAGGTTACTTTTTAGAAATCATGGCACGGTTGGAATAGGAGAACCATGTGGAGTCGAGTACTTAGTGGCGTTCATTTTCTAGAAGTCTTAGCTATATTTGCTTCCGCTGTGCAATGAAGATACAGGTCCAGTCACGCCAGCTCTGATAATTTCGGGGTGTGACAGATTGGTATCAGAGCTATAGGTTACAACGAATAGGTTTTCTGTAGGAATACCTAGGCTCTTACCTCACATTACTCTGGGACTTAGGTCATTAAGACTTTCAATACGTACAAAACGCCTAGTTCTCGAACATGGTATCCAACCGTTGCCGAAAAACAACCAGTCAAAATTGTGTTTCCAAACATATGCTAAAGTGGTGTTTTACACACGGTACATGAAACAATTACATACGGTACACAAAACTCTGAGAGTTTAGGAAACATGCATTTAAGACCTTTGGAAACTCATGTTGAAGTTCATTAAAGGTCATCACGTAGGAACCACGTTTATTAACTCGGGAAAACGCCATTATTGTGTCATCTATGCTATTTTTAACCGAGCAGGTAACCTACGCAAAACAAAGCACGGGCGTGCAAGATTTCACGAAACTCAATCTACATGTCGAGAGAGGTTGAAGTACGTTACATACGACTTTCGAGGAAGCGACGGTTTGGCACGCGGTCCTGCGAACGACACGAGTCATGCTAAGGAGAAGACGTATGTCTCCGCATTCCCCCTAACTCATTAACGACGAATACGCTATGTTCGACATTCCATGGTAATGTCACCTAACAACCGGTTATCACATGCAACCCCAGGTAAAGTCCTTAAATTTTGTTTTATTGAAATTCCGACTTTTGCATCTAGTGAGTAGATTTTCACATCTATACTCCTCTTGATGGTCATTCTATCACGATCATTTCTTTCAGTATTTGGTCTACGACTCCATTAAGTTGTTTGTTGATTTCAACACCTTGTGATGGTGTTTTCACTAATTGAAGCTTGCGCTAAACTCGTTTACGCATCTCATGCACGGATTTAATTATTTATTTATTGATTTGCTTTAAATCGGCTTCGATTTATCATATTTAAGCAGTCTTAACACAATTGTGTGTTATGACAATGGTACACAAGTTCATTGCATATTCCGGTGTACCTACTAACGATTCTTTCAACATCGATCGAATGTTTTGCGATATTTATTGTTTCTTCATCTTCGATCGAAAACATTAATTCTTTGATGTTCCATCTTCAATTGAAAATCTTATGATGATGTTTGAATCAAATTTTCAAATTTGCTACATTGTACTTTCGCTTGACTTCAAACACGGTGAATTTGTTTGATCACCGCTATTATTAAATTGTCTTATTCACTACGACACCTTGTGGTGTCAGTACAAACTTGTAGCTTGGGCTAATCATGATTGAGCGGTTTATGCAAAACACAGGTGATACTTGTTCGATCACCGCTATATTTGAATTGTTTCATTCACTACGACACCTTGTGGCATCAGTAGAACTTGCAGCTTGCGCTGATCATGATCGAGCTTTTCATGCAAAACTATTTCAGCGAACTTGTTGATTCTAAGTTCCAGTTAGTGGATGTTATCGTTTCTAGAATTCATTTGCATATTGTAAACGCCACTTGGAATTCTATTGGTTGAAATTCCTCTTTTATTGGACCCCTGTTAACTTGGTCACATTGGTGACTGTATCAGTATATCTTGTTTCCTTTGACATTATTCATATTTACTTACGCATAACGTAACTCTAAGGAGTTAACGTAGTCTAAATTTCGAGGACGAAATTTCATTAACAGGGGGAGAATGTGACAACCGGTGATTTGTGACTTTTAATTACGTGATTAACAGGTAATTTACGGCTTATAATTACGCGCAAAACAGAGCATTATGACATTATATTACCAGTGTGCATTTTAAAAATATATACATAAAGTAATACCATCCACCCATTTGAGACTTTATAAAATCTTTCCAAAATTTCTATAAAATCTTTACAAGATTTACAAGAATCCTACAAGATTTACAAGATCCTACAAAATCTCTGCAAATCACCTCAAAATCTCTCCAAAATCTTATCAAATCTCTAATAAAATCTTTACAAGATTTTATCAATCTTTATAAAAGGGGTCCATACCCCCTTTTTTTATCTTCATATGTTGTGTAGACAAATACGCACACAAACAAAAGATAAGGCCTTCAACTCCCTCATCCTTTCTCTCTCTCGATTTCTTCTGCACACCCACATCAAAATCAAAGCATCTCCTTCCATCTCAAACACACATACATCAGACTACATCCCCACCCCCTCACCTCTTCACATCCACTCAACCACCGCCCTCGATCCAGAAACGGACCGCCGCCACCACCACCGTCCGGTGGTGGCACGACTACGAGACAGGAGAGAGAGACTGGAGCGAAGAGAGAGAAGCACAGAGAGAGAAAGATCAAGGGAGATCGAGAGAGAGAGAGGAGCTGACGCCGCCACTCACGGTGGCAGAAGTGGAGCTGTTTGCTGTGGTCCCCGACGGCTCGACTCATGGTGGCTCTCGACTCACAGCGCCGACGAGATATGGAAGAGGGAGATAGAGTGACGATGTGCCTGTCGATAGTGATGGTGGTGCTTGACCGTTCCCGTAACAGCTCGACTCTAAAACTTTCGGTAAGTGATTGTTCTCGAGTAAAATTGAAGGATTTGCATAGCTTTTAATCAGTCTTGTTGGTTTTTGGAAGTGGTGGAGGTAGAGCCGCGACGATGGTGGTGGCTAACGGAGGTGGTCGACGACGGCGGTACAGCCGCCGGAGTTCACAGTGGCGGCGATGGTGGGGCCGGCCGACGGCAGTGGTGGTGGTTCAGGTCAGCTTTTGAAGCGAGTCAGGTCAACTCAGTCGGGTCAAACCCGGTTCAGCAGGCTCAGTTTGGTTCAAAAATTTCAGTTCAAGCTACACCATGGTTCGGACTCACTTCGTTTTGGTTCGGGCTCGCGACACGGTCAAAGTCAGTCAACAAAAGTCAACTTGTCAAATCCCAGTCAACGGCAGTCAAACTGTCCGATGTTTCGACATGAAAGAATTGGTAAAGATAACGCCGCGTTTATAATTTTGATAATGATTGTTTTATTTTCGTGATGTCGAGCTCTCGAACTGAATGATAGAATCACATATATGTATATAGCTTACAGTTTCATATATTATCTTGTTTTATAACTTGTGTTTATAAATATATTGTTTGAATCTTGTTGAATTTGGAAAAATAACGACAACTGGTGTTGTCGGGGCCGTCCAAAAACAGGGGAAACTCTGCTCGTTTTTCGAGAAAAGTCCGTAAAATGATTCGCGTTTTAATATAGCCGATCCACTACAAACGCTTTTTATAAAAGAAAAAACAAGTGTATAATTTTCGATAACACTTTATGATATACGAAAACAACGATCCGGATATTATTTACAATAATAAATATAGTATTTATGCTTATTCTAAACTTCGAAATTTCGACGATTCATTTATAAACTTAAATATAGTTTATATGTTATTTCGACTATCAAACTACACGAATTCGTCTTATGAAAGAGTTAAATGCCATTTTAGTCCCTGTGGTTTGGGTCATTTTGCCAGTTTAGTTCAAAGGTTTCATTTTTAACCTGTGGGTCCAAAAATGTTTCACCGTTGCCATTTTAGTTCACTGGGTTAACTTCATCCATTTTTTTTCTGTTAACGAGAAGGCCAATTCAGTCATTTTATATGGCTGAATTGCCCTTTTAGTTAACAGAATTACATACAAAATGACCAAATTAGCCTTCTCGTTAACAGAAAAAAATGGATGAAGTTAATCAAGTGGACTAAAATTCCAACTGTGAAACCTTTTTGGACCCACAGGTTAAAAATGAAAAATTTGGACTAAACTGGAAAAATGGCCCAAACCACAGGAACTAAAATGGCATTTAACTCGAAAATAAATATAGTTTTTATGTTTATTTCAAATATCGTACCACACGAATTCCTTTACAAAATAGATATAATTTATATTTATTTCAAAACGCCTAAACGGCGTACTATATATCAACGAACGACTTCACAAGACGGCTAACACGATTACAACAATATATTTATATATATTTTTTTATATAAATGATTATATATTCGAATTTCTCGAAAACTAAGTACTTTCTAGACTTAGTAAACTATTATCAACAATAAGCGAAACTTAACGAATATAACTTAGTCATTTTCGTTAAGTTAACAATTTACCGTCAAATCGTTCGGTCAAAGATTCGGTAGAGCTCGGTGACACGTAATTTAGTTACTGCGCTTATTTAGAAACTTATAAGATATTCCGTGTTAGGAATATTGTAGAATGCACGCTAGCGAGTCTCGTCTTAGAAACGACATTACGAAGTCGTATATAGCTAGCTTTGCACAGGAATATTCAGGTGAGTTCATAACCCCACCTTTTACGGTTTTACATCTTTTCTAAATGTTTTCGGGGTGGAAAGACATGCACTTTTTGCGAAGCATACAAGGTTTTCAATAAACATGAATTACATATTTCTAAACCATTTTACAAACAAGTGTTAACTGACACAAATGGTTTACGAGAAGCTTATGTTTTATACCGGTTTTTCAAACAAGCGTATTTTTCGAAATGTGCATACACACGAATTCTAGTACTCTAAAATACGGGAAAATACAAGTACTAAGAGGTACATTAAACTAAGGAATGATACTTGAAATCGTGTCACGAATAGGGTAACATAAGCACCATTAATCGTGTACATACTAAGACCGCAAAACAAAAGGTTAGATCTAATGGGTTTTCGGGCAGCCACACTCTTGGTGATAACTAGTACCGAGTAGTGCTTTTGTGTCTCAGTCGTGAATCGACAACTAGAAAAATGCCTATGGTTTGGATGCTTCCTATGTTGTGTCACATGTTAATGGCCTTGCAACCCATTAACAATCTCGATACTTACAGAAATACTTGATACATACAAATTACATACCATGTTTTATATAAATTCAAAGTACACGATTATGCGGGCATGAAGTCAAAGTCAGGGTGGGCATTGACGGTTACACAAACTTTACAAATACAAGAGTTTACAAATACATGGTTTTACGAACGTAAAGCGTTACAAATACAAAGTTCCCATATAACATGACAAGAAAATGATTTTAAATTCGTTTTCTCAACAGTATTTCAAAAAGCGGTCATTCAAAAAGATTTATTTCAAATCTTTTACAAACAAACTATGAACTCCCTCAACTTTATGTTGATTTTTCGCATGTTTCTTTCTCAGGTTACTTTTCAGAAATCATGGCACGGTTGGAATAGGAGAACCATGTGGAATCGAGTACTTAGTGGCGTTCATTTTCTAGAAGTCTTAGCTATATTTGCTTCCGCTGTGCAATGAAGATACCGGTCCAGTCACGCCAGCTCTAATAATTTCGGGGTGTGACATTGCGGGATATTACAGGAGATTCATTCAAGACTTCTCCAAGGTTGCGTCGCCATTAACTAAGTTAACTCGGAAAAAGGAGAAATTCATTTGGGGTGTCGAACAAGAAGGAGCGTTTCAAGCCCTAAAAGAGAAGTTAACTCAAGCTCTGGTATTAACATTGCTGGACGGGGTCGAAGACTTAGTAGTCTATTAGGATGCCTCACTTTCGGGGCTCAGATGTGTTTTAATGCAACGAGGCAAGGTAATAGCTTATGCCTCGAGGCAATTAAAGGTGCATGAAAGGAAATATCCGACGCACGATCTCAAATTGGCAGCGGTGGTGTTTGCATTAAAAATATGGAGGCACTATTTATGTGGGGTAAAGTGCACCATATTCACTAACCACAAGAGTTTGAAATACTTCTTCGATCAGGAGTTAAATATGCGACAAAGACGTTGGCTAGAAACGGTGAAGGATTATGACTGCGAAATACATTACCACCCTGAAAGGGCGAATGTTGTGGCGGATGCCTTGAGCAGAAAAGCGGATTATGTCCCAATACGAGTAAGGTCGATGCAGCTGGTTGTAACCTCAGGTATACTACGTATCCATGAAGTGCAAGTAGAGGAAGTGAAAGAGGAGAACTGGAAGAAGGAAAGAATAATCGGCCAGTTAAAAGATTTGTCGGATGGTAAGAACGGGTTAAAGACTCAATCCGGAAGAATATGGGTCCCAAATTCCTGTGGGGTTAAGACGCTCCTACTCGATGAAGCTCATAAATCCCGATACTCTATTCATCCGGGTGCGACCAAGATGTACAATGATCTGAAACAAAACTATTGGTGGCCCGGAATGAAGAGGGATGTAGTAAAATACGTGGAGTAGTGCTTGACTTGTTTACAAGTCAAGGCGGCGGAACACCAGAAACCATATGGAAACTGCAACCTTTGGAGATCCCGGTTTGGAAATGGGAACATATCACTATGGACCTATTGACCAAACTACCTAAAACGATTCGGGGATTCGATGGTATATGGGTGATTGTGGATAGATTGATGAAGAGTGCTCATTTTATTCCTATACGCGAGACATATACTTCGGAAAAGATGTCTGAGGTATATACAAACGAAATAGTGGCACGTCACGGAGTACCGGTATCCATTGTGTCGGATAGAGATACCCGGTTTACTTCAAACTTCTGGCAAGATTTTCAAGAACAAATGGGAATGAAACTTTTCATCACTACCACCTACCATCCTCAGACGGATGGGCAGAGCAAAAGAACAATACAAACACTGGAGGATATGTTACGGGCATGCATCATCGACTTCGGGGGAAGTTGGGAGGTTTATCTACCTTTGGCTGAATTTTCGTATAACAATAGTTACCATACGAGCATCGGCATGGCACCGTACGAGATGCTATATGGTAGGAAGTGTAGAACCCCAGTATGTTGGGGTGAAGTGGGTCCGCGTGAATTGGCCCATAAGGACGTAGTTCAGGCCACTAATGAGAAAATTGATATGGTACGAGCCCATTTGAAAGCAGCCCAAGATAGGCAAAAGTCCTATGCCGATAAAAGACGAAGACCGATTGAATTTCAGATAGGCGACATGGTTATGCTAAGCCCGAGGGAAACTAAGCCCGAGGTTTATCGGGCCATTTAAAATCATCGAACGGGTTGGCAAGGTAGCTTATCGCCTTGAGTTACCGGAAGAGTTGAGTGGAATACATGGCATGTTTCATGTATCACAACTGCCAAAATGTCTAGCGGAGGAAACGGCTTATATCCGCTACGATGATATCGAAGTGGACAATAGCCTTAACTATGCGGTAAGACCAATTGAGATTCTAGACCGAAAGATTAAAGATTTAAGGAATAAAAAGATTAATCAAGTAAAGGTCAAGTGGGAACATAGAAAGGGCTCGGACACGACATGGGAATCCGAAGAAAAGATGCGGCGTCTCTACCCTACATTATTCGGTACGTACTCTGGTTTCGGGGACGAAACCCCTTTTAAGGGGGTGGACTTGTAACACCCCGAAAAATAAAAAAACATTATATTAGAATTATAAAGAATAAAATAAATGATAAAAACTAACTAAGAATAAATAACCCAGTTAGTCGAGAGTCTTGTAATAATTTGCCAGTGAGTTAAAACACTCAAAATGTGAACTAAGGAAAATGGAGGGACTAAACGTGATAATTCTGAAACTTAAATTAATAAAAACAAAATAAAATAAAGCAAACACACATAAGAGTGTGTGTGTGTCTGGTCGATAGAAGCAGAGGGCGACCAAGGAGAACCCCCAAACCCTAGTTCCTGCTTAATCCCTCAAATTGACGGCCAAAATCAAGTCCAAAACGAAATCCGAGCTTGGATTAGTGATCTCCATTGTAAGGGGACCATAAGGTATGTGAAATTTGATAGAAAACCTCTACTTGAAATTCTCATGAACTTAGGGAATTCGAAATATGTAGATGCATGATTGTTATAAGATGGATTAGGAACACTATAGTGTCTAGAAGTAAACCCTAGACATTAATATGTGAAGTCATGTTTAATTTTTGAGAATTTTATGAACACCATTGAAGGTGATTCATGGGTTTTGTGAGAAACTAATAAACACTAGGGTTTTGAGTGTTAATTCTAGTGTAATCTGGGTTATAGAAAGCAAATTCTGAAATATCGATGTTTAAATTTATGTATGATTGTCCGATTGATGTTAAAATTTGGCTATGTAACAATCCATGAACTTGAATATAAAAGGCGTAAAATAATCCATGTAACAATCCGATTGATGTTAAAATTTGGCTATGTAACAATCCATGAACTTGATGTTAAATAAATAATCCGATTGATGTTAAAATTTGGCTATGTAACAATCCATGTAACAATCCGATTGATGTTAAAATTTGGCTATGTAACAATCCATGAACTTGATGTTAAATAAATAATCCGATTGATGTTAAAATTTGGCTATGTAACAATCCATGTAACAATACGATTGATGTTAAAATTTTGCTATGTAACAATCCATGAACTTGATGTTAAATAAATAATCCGATTGATGTTAAAATTTGGCTATGTAACAATCCATGTAACAATCCGATTGATGTTAAAATTTGGCTATGTAACAATCCACGAACTTGATGTTAAATAAATAATTCTAATATTAATTAAAAAGGAGGATAAATACTTTGAGAAAACAAAGTATATAGAAGGCACGAGTTAACAGGACCTAAAATAATACGAGTTATAATCTACTCGAACCCACTGAGTTAACTAGGAATGTTTAACCCAGTTAACTAGATGAAATATTATTGGGAATAAGTAGGTTGTAGCCTACTTAATAATTAACTAAACAAGAGGGGCCAATGTGGGATAACTTAAAAAGTTATTTAATAAAACAAAAAAAATACACACCCACACAGTGTGTGCGTGTTCTGATCGACCAGGAGGGTGCTTCAAGGAGCAAAACCCTAGTTCACACTAAATGACTAATCAAAGCTCGAATCAAGACTCAAATCACTGCATGAACACATAAAAACGATCACATAGTCATGGGGATCACAAGGTATGTTGAATTTTGCTATTTGGTGAAACTTTGAAATATTGATGAACAATCATAATCGAAATTCTGGAGTGAATGATGAATCTATGAGCATAGTTGTGATGAAATTCATGTTTAGAAACAAACCCAAGTTGAAAACTTGATGAATTAGTGTTAAAAACTAGGGATTTGATGATTACCCACATGTGTGTTAAGTGGGTTATATATCATGGTGATGAACATATGATGATGTGTGTTAAATTGTGAGAAAACTGATGCTATGATCCAAGTTCTTGATATTGTTCATGAACATTAGACAAAGGGCTTAATTTTGATAATTAAAAACTTGGTTAAAAGTTAGTGATAAATTAGATAAAAGATGTGTAAGAATCTTGCCCGCAAGGTGTTTGTTAAATTGCCCGAATGAATGTTGACATAATGAAATTATGAAAAAAACGCGTAATTGGCTAACTTGACTAACCACGTGTAATACGGAATAATATGGGTTCTAAACGTGACGTTGATTGAACTTATTGTGCTTATAATATGATTGAAGTTAGTTGACTATCGAAAGTCAAATTAACCAACGTTGAAGTCGAATAGTAGTTTCGACAAGAAAAGAATAAGATAAAATGAGTTTTCGAACGGCTACTTTATAAGTAAGTCAAAACTAGTAAAAAGAGTAAAAGGGATCAATTGGTAATATTGATACCATTAGACAATTAACGACTAATAAGTGTATGTCGAGTCTCATGCTCGCAGGATGAACGGCTCGTGAATTAGCGAAGCTATGAAATAGCAAATAAGTCAAGACAAGGTATTAAAACGGGTCAATATGTTGATCCGAGCCAGGTACGCATAATTATGTTGTAGTTAAAAGTGCTATTTTGGTCGAATAATTGGTGAGAGTCCTTTGTCGTAAAAGAAGGACCAAAATCGACCAAAACGCCCTTGTAGGCTAAATTGAACAAACAACCCTTAAAGGTTGTTTGGAAACGAATTTCATGATTAGATAAATACTTAGAATAAGTATAGAAGTTGAAAGATGTAATACGTTAGTCAAATGGCCCTATTTGAGTTTTGCCATAAAATAATAATCCGAGGGGAAAAACTCGGAACATATAGATATCCACATTAAACCCAACGCACATATAGTTGTGGTGGAAGATTACTTGATAAGAAATGTAGGAATAAGATACTAGAAATGAATGAAAGCGATTTCAAGCTTCAAAGTGCTTAAATAACCTTAACGGGTCAAAATAAGCATACGAGCGAAAACGGGTTTAAATTGTGTAATAAACCTGTGATTAGAACCTAAGATGGTAGATAACATCAATTTGAAGAAGTATATGTGATATAAGGATCAAACAAATACGTTTGTTTGACAAAATGCGTAAACGGGTTAAAATTCGGTAAAAAGGTAACGAGTCGAAGGCTTAGAAGTCTCAAAATTTATTATGTTGGATGTTGGATTTTAACTCCGTATGATGTAGAATTATATTACGGACGCGTAGGAAAAAGAATCGCGTAAAACGGATCAATAACGAAAAAGTTATGGCCATTTCCGTAAAATCTAGTGTTGCTGGAAAATGCAGGTCCCAGATCCAGACCTGCTGGAAAACGGTCTCCCTCGCGTGGCGCGAGGGAGCAACGGGGTGCCTTCGTGTGGCGCGAAAGAGCACTGTTTTAGCGAAAAAAATTGTTTATTTTAATCAGTTTCGCTTCCCGGGCTCGTTTAGATACGTTCTAAGTTACATATGACTAATCTAACTCATGTTTTATGAGTTTCAGGTATAATTTTAGCACCGGAGGACGATCAAGCACACCGAATAACCGAACACGATCAAGAAATAAGCTTCCGCACTATGTATCATTGTTATGTTAAATGACGAACTCACACATGTTATGTTGTATAGTTTTAATTCTGTAAATAAAGTTTAATGAAACCCGTATTTTCTATGTATTTGAAATTCTAATTACCCGTTTATTTTCGTAAATTATACGAAAATCGTTAAATAATAATAAGGGTGTTACAAGTTGGTAATCAGAGCTCATGGTTAAAGAATAAAGTGTGTTCGGTTCGAGGCTTGATCGCAAATCTGGTAAGTACGTGTATTTTAAGGGTTTAGCATGTTAAAGTGTTGTAAACAACACATAGGGTTATCGTGTAATATACGATACCTCAAATAAATAATAGATATAGTTAACAAAATTACGTGTGTTAACACGTATAGTAGAAAATCCTTGTATTATGATATGGGCGTTTAGTAAAGTTGACATTACTAACTTTTATGAATGTTTTAATTGGACGAAACTCGCATTTGAAGATGACGAGGGTTGAATAAATTACGGATATGATAGAAGAATGGTCTGAAGTATGAAAACAGGACCATGCTCACCAAGGACCAAATTGCGTAACAATCGCGAATAAAAGTAAAGGCAAGCAAAGCCTGTCGGGGCAAGCATTACCAGGTGCGCGTTTTAAAATTCAATCGTATAAGTAGTAATATGCAACAAACACGTAAGTAATGACAGTTGCATATATATGATAGAACTTGGAAAACCTAATTTCCAAGAGAAATTTAATAGAAAATGTGTTACTCACGATGATGAATAACAAATAAATAATAGGATTAGTTTATATGGAAACTTGGACGGGGGGTAATTATCCAAGTGGAAAACTCCCAATATAATGCTATCAAGAAAAGTAGCGATCACATTAACGAATGTGATTATATAATTGTTCGATAGAGAGGAAAATATTTTTATGTTCGAATGTAAAACTAGTAAAACTAGTGATTGTTGTTTAGCGATTAGATAAAGTTTTACTTAATGAAATCAGTGATATGAAATAAATAGAGGCATTACTTATATAGGGCGTGATGTGAAAACTATGAAAAGGTCATGTGTGTCATGTGTCAATCGCTTACTCTGGCCAAGTAAGTAGTGGCATATGATACCATGAACTTCTTGTAGCGGACACATTTACGTCCGATGTAGTAAGGGCGGGGTGAATGGGACAAATTAAAAAGGTACCCAAATGAATCAAACAAGTAAGATGTTTGATAGTAAACGTAAACGCAAGTCGGATGACGGGAGCGTATTACGTTAGAATAACGAGCCCGAGAGAAGGGACAAAGATTAAAGTAAATGAAAATACAGACCGACTAATAGGAATGCTAAAGTATAAGGATAAAAGTTTGACTGTCACAAGTGATGAAATTCACACGGACAAGTCAAACGAATTAAATAAAGAATAAAAGACTTAACTGAATAAAAGCAATGGATTTCGCTAAGACGACCAAATAAAATTAAAACAAAGTTTTAATAGATACCGGGACGGTTGCTTTGGAAGCGACTTCGACAAAATACCCATAGATGGGTATAATTTTGAAAGTAGGCGTAAACCAAGAAACGGGAACGCGAATTAGAAAGTCAAAAGACTCAGATTATGAGTCATGACTAAAAGACGATGAGAATTTGCAAATAGAAATTTTGATAACTACGTTCAACTATTTTAAAGTTGAACGGGTCAAATAAAGAATGAAGTTTGACGTTCACAAGTGATGAAATTTCAAACGAACAAGTTGAACGAGTTAAATAAAGAATAACGTTTGCTAACGTGAGTAAGCGCGAACCGAATATATAAAAGCGCGAAATATTAAGATAAAAGAACCCGAGTAATGGGTTGTAAATAAATGTAGGAATAAACCGGATAACAATAAGCGGAAAACAAACCAACGTGTAAATGACGTAAGAAGTCATAGAGTCGGAGGATTAGATTAAAAAGGAAGCGGGTGTAGCCTTAGACTATGGTCAAGGTCCATAGAGTTCAAGAACGAAAACGAATGATCTCTAACCATAACAAGGGATGCCTTGAAGCTATATAAGTATATATATACATTCGAATACGAATACGAATAAAAGATAATCTACGGGATCATCATAACCTACGGAATTAAACGTAGTGTTAAGGTCTACGGGACCAAGAAGACCCTTGGGTCATAAGTAGAAAGAAACGAACTGCTAACATCTCACCTTAAAAAGGTGAAAAATCTAATGAAAGAGCCTACGAGGCTAAGTGAAAGAACCTACGGGTCAATAGCGTAAAACGAGGGAAATGATTATGATTCCCCGTCTAAAACAAGAACGGAAAAAGAATAAATTGTGGGTTGTCAATTTCCTTGACATGAGTAATTGACATAGTCAAAGAGAAAAGCGTTAAACTAAAATTTAGTACTAGTAAGAAATAACGCTTTAACAAATAAAATAATATAAGATCTTGACCACTGACAGGTGCAAGGCGATACATTCGAGAGAAAGATTTACGGTGATGGAAAGTCGAGATAAACTTAAACGTGTCATGACACGTTCACGCTCAAGAAAAGTTAATATAGAATGTGACCACGTTGTAACGTGAGTCACAGGATAAGAGATCATAAATTTAGATAAGCCTTGGGAAGGCAAGGTGAATATATACCCGAGTGATGGGGTGTAAGGTAATCAGTGACTAACAAGTCTAACCGCCAAAATAAACAATTGATAAAGATAAAAGATACCAGTTGAAAGTTACGGCCCACGAGGCCTTATACCCGAAATGCGCATACGCTTAAAGGCCAAAAACACATTACCACCCTTTTTGGTAAGATTATTATAGGCGAGCAATGCTCGAGAGATCACCGAAACTAAGGTTTAGATAATCTGAACCTATAAAGTACGTGAGAAAGGTTTCGGGGACGAAACCTCTTTAAGGGGGGTAGACTTGTAACACCCCGAAAACGGGTTTGGTAACCAAACCACGTTAATACTAATGATGGGTAAAATACCGCTAGTGATGAAAATTTTTCCGGTAAATCTTAGAATTTAAATAAATAAGTCTAATATTAATTAAAAAGGAGGATAAATACTTTGAGAAAACAAAGTATATAGAAGGCACGAGTTAACAGGACCTAAAATAATACGAGTTATAATCTACTCGAACCCACTGAGTTAACTAGGAATGTTTAACCCAGTTAACTAGATGAAATATTATTGGGAATAAGTAGGTTGTAGCCTACTTAATAATTAACTAAACAAGAGGGGCCAATGTGGGATAACTTAAAAAGTTATTTAATAAAACAAAAAAAATACACACACACAGTGTGTGCGTGTTCTGATCGACCAGGAGGGTGCTCCAAGGAGCAAAACCCTAGTTCACACTAAATGACTAAATCGAAGCTCGAATCAAGACTCAAATCACTGCATGAACACATAAAAACGATCACCTAGTCATGGGGTTCACAAGGTATCTTGAATTTTGCTATTTGGTGAAACTTTGAAATCTTGATGAACAATCATAATCGAAATTCTGGAGTGAATGATGAATCTATGACCATAGTTGTGATGAAATTCATGTTTAGAAACAAACCCTAGTTGAAAACTTGATGAATTAGTGTTAAAAACTAGGGATTTGATGATTACCCATATGTGTGTTAAGTGGGTTATATATTATGGTGATGAACATATGATGATGTGTGTTAAATTGTGAGAAAACTGATTTTATGATCCAAGTTCTTGATATTGTTCATGAACATTAGACAAAGGGCTTAATATTGATAATTAAAAACTTGGTTAAAAGTTAGTGATAAATTAGATAAAAGATGTGTAAGAATCTTGCCCGCAAGGTGTTTGTTAAAATGCCCGAATGAATGTTGACATAATGAAATTATGAAAGAAACGCGTAATTGGCTAACTTGACTAACTACGTGTAATACGGAATAATATGGGTTCTAAACGTGATGTCTATTGAACTTATTTTGCGTATAATATGATTGAAGTTAGTTGACTATTGAAAGTCAAATTAACCAACGTTGAAGTCGAATAGTAGTTTCGACATAGAATTCGTAAGATGGAATAGCCGTATGCGATAATGACTAAACTAACCGTCTTACGAATTATGATGATAGTTGACGCTCGACAAGCTAAGTGGAACCTTGGGGAAAGAAACGGGTTAAATGGAACAAGTACGCCGAAAAAGAGCATAGCCAGATGCAAGTTAAGTGAAACTTACACCTTTTTGTAGAATACATATCTATTCTATAAGTTATAAATACAATGGAGATAATATTTGAAATATGGTTTCCGACACGAAATGATTTGGGTCGGAATCAGAAACAAATGTTAGAAACCACAGTAATGGTAAAACGGGGTGGAACGGTAAATTAGTCAAGAATAGAATAAGATAAAATGAGTTTTCGAACGACTACTTTATAAGTAAGTCAAAACTAGTAAAAAGAGTAAAAGGGATCAAATGGTAATAATGATACCATTAGACAATTAACGACTAATATGTGTATGTCGAGTCTCATGCTCGCATGATGAACGGCTCTTGAATTAGCGAAGCTATGAAATAGCAAATAAGTCAAGACAAGGTATTAAAGCGGGTCAATATGTTGATCCGAGCCAGATACGCATAATTATGTTGTAGTTAAAAGTGCTATTTTGGTCGAATAATTGGTGAGAGTCCTTCGTCGTAAAAGAAGAACCAAAATCGACCAAAACGCCCTTGTAGGCTAAATTGAACAAACAACCCCTAAAGGTTGTTTGGAAACGAATTTCAAGATTAGATAAATAATTAGAATAAGTATAGAAGTTAAAAGATGTAATACGTTAGTCAAATGGCTCTATTTGAGTTTTGCCGTAAAATAATAATCCGAGGGAAAAAACTCGGAACATATAGATATCCACATTGAATCCAACGCACATATAGTTGTGGTGGAAGATTACTTGATAAGAAATGTAGGTATAAGATACTAGAAATGAATGAAAGCGATTTCAAGCTTCAAAGTGCTTAAATAGCCTTAACGGGTCAAAATAAGCATATGAGCGAAAACGGGTTTAAATTGTGTAATAAACCTGTGATTAGAACATAAGATGGTAGATAACATTAATTTGAAGAAGTGTATGTGATATAAGGATCAAACAAATACGTTTGTTTGACAAAATGCGTAAACGTGTTAAAATTCGGTAATAAGGTAACGAGTCGAAGGCTTAGAAGTCTCAAAATTTATTATGTTGGATATTGGATTTTAACTCCATATGATGGAGAATTAAATTACGGACGCGTAGGAAAAAGAATCGCGTAAAACGGATCAATAACGAAAAAGCTATGGCCATTTCCGTAAAATCTAGTGTTGCTGGAAAATGCAGGTCCCAGATCCAGACCTGCTGGAAAACGGTCTCCCTCGCGTGGCGCGAGGGAGCAACGGGGTGCCTTCGCGTGGCGCGAAAGAGCACTATTTTAGCGAAAAAAATTTTATTTGAATCAGTTTTGCTTCCCGGACTCGTTTAGATACGTTCTAAGTTACGTATGACTAATCTAACTCATGTTTTATGAGTTTCAGGTATAATTTTAGCACCGAAGGACGATCAAGCACAACGAAGAACCGAACACGATCAAGGAATAAGCTTCCGCACTATGTATCGTTGTTATGTTAAATGACGAACTCACACATGTTATGTTGTATAGTTTTAATTCTGTAAATAAAGTTTAATGAAACCCGTATTTTCAATGTATTTGAAATTCTAATTACCCGTTTGTTTTCGTAAATTATACGAAAATCGTTAAATAATAATATGGGTGTTACATAGTCATTATATTGGACGATTCCATAAGATGAGCCAAATGGGTCGAATAGTGGTGTAAATTGTAGTGTTAGTGTTTTAATAGTTAGCGATGGCGACAACAATCACAAGAGCATGAAGCCATGAGATTGGTAAAGAAATACTGGTGATGATAAGCCCCGGATGTTGGGCATAAGGCGCCTTAGGTTTACTATTGAAACGGTAGCAAAAATGGGTGAAGGTAGAGTGGGTCGAACAATGGTTTAGATATTTCTGGTCGTTCAGCCCGTAAATCAAATTTTCAGTATGGTAAATGAAATGGGTACGTTGGTAATGAATTTACAGACGTATAGGAAAAAGAATCACCTAAAACGGACCTTCGGATCAAAAGTTATGACCATTTGAAGTTGATTTTTGTAAAATTCGGAGCTGGCAGGAAATGCAGGTCAATAAGCTGCACCTGCTGGAAAATGGTCTTCCCCGCGCCATGCAACAGGATCCTTTGGATCTGGCGCGACACGCGAGAGACGTCGCGACACGCGACGGGTTAAGTGGGTTCTGGCGTAACACGCGACAGGACCAAAACTGAATTTTACTTATTTTTCTTACGTTTCGTTGCTGGAACTTGATTATACACACTATATTATAGTCAAAACTAACATTTTAAGTGGTTTTGACTTTAGGTGACAATGGAAACCTCACAGATGGCGATCAAGCATGTTTTGAAGAATGGAACACAAATTTTGCAAGCTTCCGCGTTAACTTAACCTTTGTTTAGACAATGTTTTGTTGTAAACCGTTTACTAATCTTGGTTGGTCGTTCAAACTAGTTGGTAGATAACTAGTATGTAGTTACTTAGAAAACTTTGACTTGTGTTTTATGTTAAAGCAAATTACTATTTAAATACAATCCGGCAACGTTTATTAAATTTAAATAGAAATTAGACGGTTGTTATGCTAGATAGTGATGTGTGTAAAATGCAACATATAAATCACATCAATTAAGGCATAAAACTAACCCTTTTTAAGTACTAATGTTGGAAAAAGAGTGTTTTTGTCTTCCTTTTGTATTTTCAGGATGAAATGAGCTCAAATTCACAAAAGAAGCAAAAAGACAACTAATTCTAGCATAAATACAAGGAAAGGAATAAAAGAAGACTGCCCGGACACTCAACGGCATCCTCCAAAGCAAAGAAGAGAAAACAGAAGCCTGGACACGCCCCGTGCTCAGCCAGCATGGGGCCGTGCCCAAGAAGCAGCATAAAAGACAAACTGATAGAAGCTTCCATTGCCCACCACGGGGCCGTGTCCAGTGAGCACGGGGGCGTGGTGAAAGTACAGCAGACGCATTAATTGTAATTGCGAATTACAATTAATGAGGAGAGAGAGTGTCAGACGGGCACGGGGGCGTGTCCAGCGGACACGGGGCCGTGCCCAGCCTTCTGTTCAGCCTATAAATAGGGTTGTTTGGTTTCATTCCATCTCATCCCTTGGCACACCACCTCTCTCACACCTAATCCACCACCCACCACCACCATAACACCATCATCCACCACCATCATCCATTGTCCATCATAGAGTGTGTGAGTCGTCTCGGGATCCAAGATTGATCGTAAGAGTTCTTGACAATCAAGGCCATGTTTGCCTAAGTCTCTTACATCACTTGGTGAAGACAAGTGTTTAGTATAATACTATTTATTTTTAATCTTTTGCACTTTTTATTTGGTTTTGTATTAATGACTTTAATAACTAGTTGCTTATGTTGAAGGTGATCTTTCCTTATCGTTTGTCCGTGGTGTCTTGGCATTATTTTACTGTCTATATAAAATAAAAGATTTTCACCATTCATATCTCCACGGTCTATATGGAGGTATGTTGGCTACCTGGTCGGGGGTTAAGGGAACGGTTTGGTAAGGGTCTTGCCCTTGTTCAGCGTTTAGAGGTCCTGCTTGGGACCTGGGTCAAATTTAGTAGGATCTCCTTCAATGCCCATAGGTATTGGATGGCAGGGATCCAAACTCTTTGACCCCCTCATAAGTTAACTACTATTAATACTATAACCCGGCTATTTAGGACTGTATCCCTGCTTACTCAGACTACTTAGTCGAGGGTAACGTCACCGCCAAAAGTGGGGCCTACCATAATTTGCATTAATAACTTAATTCATTATCTTCCAATAATCCGACCCTTTAGGATTGTATCCTTGCTGACTCAAACTACTGGGTTGAGGGTAACGTCGCCTTCAAAAGAGGGGCCTACTACAATAACTAAGATAATCTCTTAAACAAGTGCAAAAGTGCGAAAATAATCAAAGGTTATACTAATACACGAGCCGGATCCAAGTGATTCATCTTGTCTATCTGTTTTTATTTTATTTTATTTTTCAGCATTTAGTTAGTTTTTATTTTCTTAGTTTAAAAACATTTTTCTCACTTTTTGATTTGATTAGACGTTGAGGATAAACCGGTATTAAAAGCTCTTGTGTCCTTGGACGACCTCGGTATCTTACCAACACTATACTACGTCCACGATGGGTGCACTTGCCCATATGTGTGTTTAGTGTTAGTAAATATCGTGTTTTATAAATTTAAAACTTGGCTAAAGGTGTAAAAAGGGCTTAATTATACATCTAAATTATATATACACCGACACACATCAAGTTTTTGGCGCCGTTGCCGGGGACACAATGATTTTAAGAAAGCTTAAAATCGACGGCCTAATCAGTTTTTCAAAACCTTTTCAAAACGCGCGCACATTTTTCTGCATTTTAGTTTAGTTTGCATTTACAGTAGCCTGAACACGGGGCCGTGCTCGCTGAACACGCCCCCGTGCTGCATATTTTTAGTTAGATACCCAGATACAGAGTCTGACCACAGGGCCGTGCTCGCTGAACACGCCCCCGTGCTCAACGTGACCAGTAACTTTAATTAAAACGCCCAGATACAGACCCTGAACACGGGGCCGTGTTCACCCAACACGGGGCCGTGTCCTTTTTCTGTATCCGTCTTTATTTTTGTTTTCTGGTCCCGAGGCTCAGTTGTGGTCTGTTGAGTGATTCTTATGGATCAATACTCAAGAGGCTACAACTACACCTATGATGAGGATGATTATAGGGGTAATTATTGCACTAATTGTCGTAACGCACGCTCGGTTCAATATAATACTTCATATCAACCATCCGATTCATACAATTATTATGAGGAGCCCAGGTACGACCCATCAACTTCATATACATCCTATGAAGACCAAAGGTATGAACCTCCTCCCTTATACTCATATTTTGATGAACCAAGGTATGAGCCTTCATACTCATACTTTGAAGATTCAAGATATGAGCCACCACCTTCATACTCTTATTATGAGGAACCATAGCGTGAACAACCGACCTCATATGAGTACTATGAAGAACAAAGTTTCAACCCTTATCCATCATATACTTACAATGAAGAACAATGGTGTGAACCATCTACTTCATATGAGTACTATGAGGAGCCAAGGATTGAACAACCGGATTCAAGCTTTGAGGATCCAAATTCTTTTTCTCTCACCGAAGTGACCAATAGGATATTAGAACACATTAAAACTATCGAACGTTACATGAAAGAATCTCGCGCAAGGGAAGAGGAATCCCGCGCAAGAGAAGAATTAAATTGTAATAATAACGTAGAGGTAATTGAAAATGTAAAAATGGAAGAACAAGAAAGTGAAAAACTGACACATGAGTTAAACAACGAAAAAGGTGAGTCCGATAACGTTAAATTACAAGAAGAGTCTAATTTTGAAGAAATTAATCTCTTGTCACCTACTTTCGAAAATCATTGTTTAGTAACCCCTCATGCCAAGTTTTTAAAAGAGTTAAACACTAGTGCTAAAATCAAAGAAATAGTAAGTGTTAAGTTAACTAATGATCAAACCTCGCTAATAAAAGAAGATCCTTTTGAAATTAACATTACACCGGTTCCATGTTTCTTTCAAAATTCCTTTATTAGTAATATCACCATTGATAAAGATCTTTGTGTTAACATAATGCCTAACTACATTTTCGAAAAATTAAGTATTAGTGATTTTTCTCCACTTCAAATACCCATTTTTCTATCCGATCGGAAAGTAATAAAATTAATCGGTGTAGTGGAGGATGTCTTGGTTCAAACAAATCAAATGGTAATCCCAACCGACTATGTCATCCTCGATGACGCTCCTCTAGTGTTGGGACGACCTTTTGTAAAAACTCATGAAGCTTTGAAAAACCGGAAGTTCAACAATCTACCTCTTCAATTAGGGGCATTCAAAAGGAGCATAGATCTTGAACGCTCAATGAAATATCCTTTTGGCAATAATGACCCCCTAATTGAAGATGAGCCAGAACCACCCGATAAGGAGGGTCTAGCCAATGACCCTTATAAACGTGGCGCACCACGGAGGCATTCCGCGGAACTATCCTTAGTTTTAGATTAGTATGATTTCTAGTTTAGTTTTAATTTGCAGGAATAAAACACACTCGGGATGGTGAAGGATACTAAGGGAAGCTTGAACCAACACCCCATGCACAAAAACAGAGCCTCTCGACAATTTTTCTTCATTACTGCAAGTTCAGCACGGGGCCGTGCTCACCCAACACGCCCCCATGCCCAAAAATCTGCAGAAATGCCAAGTTCAGGTACCTGGACACGGGGCCGTGCTCATTGAGCACGCCCCCGTGCCCAGCCTTCTGTTTACTTTTGGTACTGGCAGTCTGGACACAGGGCCGTGCTCAGCCAACACCACCCCGTGTTCAGCTACCCAGTACCATAAAATCTTGTTTTCAACCCACTTTTACACATTTTAATCAACCGAAAAAACTTATTTTTGGAACACATTGAGGACAATGTGTAATTTAAGTGTGGGGGATGCTAAAACCTTGAATTTTGCAAGTCCTAATTACAAGCCTTACTCAAAATTCTATTGGAACCGCTAAACACCCCAAATT
Source organism: Helianthus annuus (assembly GCF_002127325.2). Taxonomy (NCBI): domain Eukaryota; kingdom Viridiplantae; phylum Streptophyta; class Magnoliopsida; order Asterales; family Asteraceae; genus Helianthus; species Helianthus annuus. The sequence goes on along the minus strand of NC_035441.2, from coordinate 103,569,641 downwards.
TTTTCAAAAACTTTTCATTTTTTTTACTTGTCTTGGTTGAATTTGGGAATTTCAAAATTCTAAAAAGGTTATATTTTTACAAATTTACAACCTATAACGTCGTGATAAAAAGAACCAACATAAGAAAATTATGAAACGGCATGACAAGCTTAGTTAAAATTTAATTATATATACTTGATCACATAAAAACCCATTCCCACAAAAGTGAGTTTTGAGCCTTTATTGAGCATACGAATATACATCTTTAAACTAAATGCTCATTTTTCGTTTCTTGTGTGAATAGCCGCTTGGTTTCTTACGACTCTAGAACTTGCCACGACGATTCATTCCCGGTCCTTACCAACTTAAACCCAAGTAAGTAAATGATGGAGGCATTAGGACTAACCATTTTTCTTTCTACACCATTATTTTTTAATTTTTTTTACCACCTACCCAAAATCCCCCTAGTTAACCCCTTTGAGCCTAAACCTTTCATTTCATTACCCTAAAACCCTTTTTACCCACCAAAAACCTTTTTATTTTTCACCCCTTATTTTAGTAACAAAGCTCGGTTTTTCGCAAGCTCGTTCTTTTATGTGACTAAAAAATATATATATATATATATATGATTATGAAGTTAAAAACAAACAAAGCTATACAAACAAAAGCTTGTTTGGAGGAATACTTCAAAATAAAAAGTCACTAAAATTTTTTTTCGAAAACCGACGCTTTTTACGCTTTTCGCCCTTTTACTAACCACTAACCCAACCACCCACCTTTAGCCCAAGCCTAACCCTTCATCCAAAAAAGTCCTCTTGATATTTACAAAGGTAAAAAGTTAAAAAGGAGGAGGATTGATTGCTTGGTAAGCCTATGGAAGGTGTGAGTTCCATGCCGCTCTCGAGTGATTCACTAAAAATACACCTACGGCCGAGTGTTGAGTGATTTATCCCGTGAGGTATGTGAACTTGTATATAAATAGAATTTTAAAAAAGGCATGTTATGCCCAAATAAGTAATTTATCCTATGAGACGTTCTCAATAAATCATAACGAATAGAATTGTGAATAAATAAAAATAAAACCAAAAAAGATCTTGGATTCCCGACACTCTATGACAAGCCAAAAACTTTCTCTTCTACCTATTCCATTTGGGAGTGTAAGCCACATTTTAAAGAGTTTTGCTTGAGGACAAGTAAAAATTCAAGTGTGGGGGTATTTGATGTGTGTAAAATGCAACATATAAATCATATCAATTAAGGCATAAAACTAACCCATTTTAATTACTAATGTTGGAAAAAGAGTGTTTTTGTCTTCCTTTTGTATTTTCAGGATGAAATGAGCTCAAATTCACAAAAGAAGCAAAAAGACAATTAATTCTAGCATAAATACAAGGAAAGGAATAAAAGAAGACTGCCCGGACCCTTAACGGCATCCTCCAAAGCAAAGAAGAGAAAACAGAAGCCTGAACACGCCCCGTGCTCAGCCAGCATGGGGCCGTGCCCAAGAAGCAGCATAAAAGACAAACTGATAGAAGCTTCCATTGCCCACCACGGGGCCGTGTCCAGTGAGCACGGGGGCGTGGTGAAAGTACAGCAAGCGCATTAATTGTAATTGCGAATTACAATTAATGAGGAGAGAGAGTGTCAGACGGGCACGGGGGCGTGTCCAGCGGACACAGGGCTGTGCCCAGCCTTCTGTTCAGCCTATAAATAGGGGTGTTTGGTTTCATTCCATCTCATCCCTTGGCACACCACCTCTCTCACACCTCATCCACCACCCACCACCACCATAACACCATCATCCACCACCATCATCCATTGTCCATCGTAGAGTGTGTGAGTCGTCTCGGGATCCAAGATTGATCGTAAGAGTTCTTGACAATCAAGGCCATGTTTGCCTAAGTCTCTTACATCACTTGGTGAAGACAAGTGTTTAGTATAATACTTTTTATTTTTAATCTTTTGCACTTTTTATTTGGTTTTGTATTAATGACTTTAATAACTAGTTGCTTATGTTGAAGGTGATCTTTCCTTATCGTTTGTCCGTGGTGTCTTGGCATTATTTTACTGTCTATATAAAATAAAAGATTTTCACCATTCATATCTCCACGGTCTATATGGAGGTATGTTGGCTACCTGGTCGGGGGTTAAGGGAACGGTTTGGTAAGGGTCTTGCCCTTGTTCAGCATTTAGAGGTCCTGCTTGGGACCTGGGTCAAATTTAGTAGGATCTCCTTCAATGCCCATAGGTATTGGATGGCGGGGATCCAAACTCTTTGAGCCCCTCATAAGTTAACTACTATTAATACTATAACCCGGCTATTTAGGACTGTATCCCTGCTGACTCAGGCTACTTAGTCGAGGGTAACGTCACCGCCAAAAGCGGGGCCTACCATAATTTGCATTAATAACTTAATTCATTATCTTCCAATAATCCGACCCTTTAGGATTGTATCCTTGCTGACTCAAACTACTGGGTTGAGGGTAGCGTCGCCTTCAAAAGAGGGGCCTACTACAATAACTAAGATAATCTCTTAAACAAGTGCAAAAGTGCGAAAATAATCAAAGGTTATACTAATACACGGGTCGGATCCAAGTGATTCATCTTGTCTATCTGTTTTTATTTTATTTTGTTTTTCAGCATTTAGTTAGTTTTTATTTACTTAGTTTAAAAACATTTTTCTCACTTTTTAATTTGATTAGACGTTGAGGATAAACCGGTATTAAAAGCTCTTGTGTCCTTGGACGACCTCGGTATCTTACCAACACTATACTACGTCCACGATGGGTGCACTTGCCCATATGTGTGTTTACTGTTAGTAAATATCGTGTTTTATAAATTTAAAACTTGGCTAAAGGTGTAAAAAGGGCTTAATTATACATCTAAATTATATATACACCGACACACATCAATAGCCGGGTGTCACAGTGGTGAGGTGTGTAGTGGTGCTATAGTCATTGGCTGTGCTGGGTTGACGGCAGATGTTGGTGGTGGAGTGGCGGCAACAGGTGACGGTACTGGCGGGGCAGTGTCAGAAACAGGTGGTAGAAGTGTAGGAGATTGGGCTTTCCACATGGAACGATCGGAACTCGTTGAAGACGGTTTTCAATTGAGACTCGAGCTTCGGAAGAGATTCATTCATCCATTGACAGAACTCGGCTTCGGATAGAGTGTGAGCAACCATGGTCTGGGGGTATCACGATGGCTCTGATACCACTGATGTGGTTCCAACGGTTTCGCTGGCCAAAGAAAATAGAAAGGAAACCAGAAAGCAATTTAGTGAGAGAATTCAAGACTAATATTTTTCATTCATGCTAGAAACTTTAACATACTTACTATAAATAGCCATACAAACACTAATCCACTACTTGCTAAAATAACTCAATAAACTCACCTAGTACTTTGCCTACTAACTAGAAAATCTAAAAAATTGCAAATAAGCTACTAGAATCCTAATAAATTGAAAAATAGAAGTTATTGGGAAACGTGGGGATCCCCATGATTCCTTATTTTCAGCACTTAACTCAACAGCTAAACAAATATAATGATTTAAAAAAGAGACACTGAACTCATGCATGTATCGCTTGGCCTTGACATCATGGGTACGTAACACAATGGTGGATGATAATGACGGTTATATGTAGTTTTGATGATGCAGCTTGTTATGGAAGGGGTTTGATTAGTCATAGAGATGGATCTGATACACTATAAGCCATTTTACTTGAACCCCTTTTGCCATTTTTGCATAAAATGGTAGTATAGAAACTTAAATTTATAAATTATCATCCATATTGTACAAACATCATAAACAAAATCTTTCATGAATAAGATGTGAAATCTATAAAATGATTACAATTGTCTTTTTGAAAGGAAACATATTTTAGTCTAAGAATCAGTAGTGGTGATTGTTGTTGATAGCATACTGTGTTTTGCTTCATATTTGAATCTTATAATATCAACATGCAAAAGAATAGACATAATTTCACATGATGGAAATGGATTTGAACAAATTAGATTTGCCTTTTTTGTTCATTTGTATGGTTAATTAGATGTCTGTTCTTGAATATTGAGGGATCATTTAGGAGCTCCGAAACATATCAAGATTTAAATCTATATAAACCTTCTTTTCAGCCAGATTATGGCACGACACACATCTTTACTTCTCTCTTCTTTAATTTTTGGACCAATCGTACACACACAAACACCCTATTCTTGTAGTCGTTGGACAATCGCCACTGGTAAATCCATAATCACTACTCATAGACGTTGCTATTTGAGTCGGATGTCGCCACCCAACATTTTAATGGGGTTCTACGACTTTAGGGTGTTTATGATTGAAGTGTCGTCATGAACCCAGGTAAGGTCATGAACTCTTGTCTTGGATGAACCGTTTATATGCACACGAAACTACAAGAACTGTCACAAATAAATGGCGTTTTGGGTTTGGCGTGGTTTTTTTTTTCTTGTTTGTGTGTTGAAGTGGGTTTGTGGATCTTGGAGACGTAGATCGACTCCGTGTGGGTGGATGCTATCTGCCTGTCATCTTCATTATAATCATCGAGGCCAAAGTAGCATTTACACTGGGATAGGTCTCTTCTCCTCATCCAAACCTTCTTCAAGAACATAGAAGACAAAATGACATATGGGTGTCATCAGTCCCTCTTTCTTGAAATTTCTCCATCTCATGCAGCAAAATCTTACTCCCTTCACCTAACAAACCATTCAGCGAAACTTCATGCAGAACATTACTGAGTATCAAAGAAAATATGTTTACCCTCGTTGATTTCTCTCAACTTTTGGCGTTTTACAGTGAGTGGTATTTTTAGGAACCATTGTGTTTTTGTGTGTTTTTTTGGTGTGATAAACAGAAGGTGGTGAGACGTTTCTATTTATAGGATTTTTTTGGCGCGTAGTTTAGGCGGGATATATTCTATAACAATAAATGCAATTAACATTTATCCGGATGTAAGGTTTGACGTTTACATATTATGGCATTTTACATTTCATGGCGTTTTTGTAGCCTAAGAGCTTAAATAAAAACACAGAAAAAACTACGCAGTGATAAAATTGGCTTTTTGTATTTACTTGGTGTTTTATGTAAGAAAGGATGTTTTACCTTTTTTTACTCTTAATGAAGCGCATCCACGTAATAAAATTTATGTCATTTACGAAAACGCCACCGCGCCAATCTAGTCCATAGATTGTTTTGATTGGACGATCCATAACCGTTCTCACACTTTCCCCCGTTTTCTCTAAATCCTAACCCTAAAAATATAATATTAAAAAGTGAAGGATGCACAAGTGTATTTTGGTGACTTCCAAAAGTTGATGAGGGTTACAATAGTCGGACTTGGAAACTTATTGTGATGATCATTTTTTTTCTACATGGGCCGTGATATGAAAACAGTTGAGTGGGCTGATTTTGTTATTGGGCCACACATATTTTGATGTTAGATTTCATAAGTAATGGGCTGATGACATTCAACTTGTGAGTTCTAGTTTATTGGGCCAATTGGTTTGTAAACAATTCAGCTGAATGTTTAGGGTGATTAGCATAAATGTTTAAGCCACCCTATAAAAGCCAAATCATTTGAAAATGTTCATAACCATAGATTCAAACCTTCATTGTCAGACCTTTCTAGAGAGTTTGTGAGTGTGTTTGTAGGTTGGGAGGATATCACAAGAGGTGATCTCCTAAAGTGTGATGTAAACTCTTTTGGTATAAAATCTGTGTCGGTTAGTTCATTATCATATTTACCAAATTTGTTGTGTATCTTATCTAAATTCATTCGTTCAATCCGAAACTTGTACTTTCAAAAGCCCACTAGTCAATGGCGAAGCTTCCACGTAATAAAATTTATAGGATTTTTTTGGCGCGTAGTTTAGGCGAGAAATATTCTATAACAATAAATGCAATTAACATTTATCCGGATGTAAGGTTTGACGTTTACATATTATGGCATTTTACATTTCATGGCGTTTTTGTAGCCTAAGAGCTTAAATAAAAACACAGAAAAAACTACGCAGTGATAAAATTGGCTTTTTGTATTTACTTGGTGTTTTATGTAAGAAAGGATGTTTTACCTTTTTTTACTCTTAATGAAGCGCATCCACGTAATAAAATTTATGTCATTTACGAAAACGCCACCGCGCCAATCTAGTCCATAGATTGTTTTGATCGGACGATCCATAACCGTTCTCACACTTTCCCCCGTTTTCTCTAAATCCTGACCCTAAAATATAATATTAAAAAGTGAAGGATGCACAAGTGTATTTTGGTGACTTCCAAAAGTTAATGAGGGTTACAATAGTCGGACTTGGAAACTTATTGTGATGATCATTTTTTTCTCTACATGGGCCGTGATATGAAAACAGTTGAGTGGGCTGATTTTGTTATTGGGCCACACATATTTTGATGTTAGATTTCATAAGTAATGGGCTGATGACATTCAACTTGTGAGTTCTAGTTTATTGGGCCAATTGGTTTGTAAACAATTCAGCTGAATGTTTAGGGTGATTAGCATAAATGTTTAAGCCACCCTATAAAAGCCAATTCATTTGAAAATGTTCATAACCATAGATTCAAACCTTCATTGTCAGACCTTTCTAGAGAGTTTGTGAGTGTGTTTGTAGGTTGGGAGGATATCACAAGAGGTGATCTCCTAAAGTGTGATGTAAACTCTTTTGGTATAAAATCTGTGTCGGTTAGTTCATTATCATATTTACCAAATTTGTTGTGTATCTTATCTAAATTCATTCGTTCAATCCGAAACTTGTACTTTCAAAAGCCCACTAGTCAATGGCGAAGCTTCCCCCCCCCCCCCCCCCGGGCATACTCTAAGCTGCGCCAATGCCACTAGTAAACTAAACTGGTGAGAATCTGACAACATAAAACAACCTGGTAACTTAAAGCGATTTAAAACAAAAGTACACACAACCTACAATAAATATAATCAATCAACATATAAAAAATGGAATGCAACCGAATAGAAAAAAAATTATATAAAAGATATATTTAACATTGAATTAGTGATATATATTTCAATGGTAAGCTTCTTCAACAAACCTTCAAGTTATTTATGACGAGTGCATCTATTTCGTGTCTCAACTTTAGAAGGTTTACCAGAGTAATCGAACTTTTGAAATTTAGAATTATCTAAACATATCGATCATGGCTTGACTATGTGTTGGACACTTAAAGGACTTAAGTACTTATACCAAACTACTTTGTCTTGGTTTTACCTTTTATTTATCTTAATACCCAAAAGTATTCGTTCATGAGTGATGGACGTGTCACTTTAGCACGAGCAACGGGATACCATGAGTGGTGATTATATCACACCACGACATTACATGTTTAACTGTGTGTATGAGGTAGCACTTCTTGTGAAAAAAGAGAGAAGGATATGAGGTATTGATCGTATGATGTAATTGTTATTGTTCTTGGAGGATGTTTGTGTGTGTGGCCCTTATCCCATTTCACATTGTTCATACGCTAGGGTTGTTAGACTAGGGTTGTAACTGGTGTACATACTAATCATGGTAATGCTTTTGTGATCATGGTTTTGCTTATATCATGGTATTGCTATTGTTAATTGTTAACTCAATTGGTATTTCCATCATATCATAAGAATGCTTGGTATTGATATTATATCACTAAACTATTGTATTATTCTTTTCTCCTTTCTATATCTATTTCACCATCATTGTACTAGTTCTATTATATTCCGCCATTAGGCTAACATAGAGGCTCTATGATAGAGCCAACTTCTTTAGTCACTGCATAATACGTACCACCTTTTTTTGTGATGGCTAAGATAGAGCCATATCCTTTAGTCGTCTTTTAAGATTTAGCTGACACTTTACACGTGTAATTATTTGTATGGTTGTTTTGCTTACTAAACAATTTTTGGGTCGGCTAAATTTCAATCTTCCAAGCCGTCTTTGCTTATTTCGGGTTTTTTATTGGTTGGTTGCTGATACATACATTTTTGAAAAAGTTAAATGTCATTTTAGTCCCTGTATTTTGGGTCATTTTGTCAGTTTAGTCCAAAAGTTTCAATTTTCGCATATGGGTCCAAAAAGGTTTCACCATTGGTATTTTAGTCTACTGAGTTAACTTAATCCATTTTTTCTGTTAACGAGAGGGCAATTCGGTCATTTTATATGAAATTCTGTTAACTAGAAGGGCAATCCAGCCATATAAAATGACCGAATTGTCCTTCTTATTAACATAAATAATGGATGAAATTAACTCAATGAACTAAAATGGCAACGATGAAACTTTTTTGGACCCACAGGCGAAAAATGAAACCTTTGGACTAAACTCGAAAAATGACCCAAACCACAAGGACTAAAATTGCATTTAACTATTAAAACTCAAAGCCTATTTTGTTTTTATTATTATTTTTTTGTTCAGCATACCTTATGTTGATAATTATCCCTAAACCAGATTTCGAATCCAGAACACAGAAAAATCTTAATTTGAATTCCTGATGTACCAAACTTTTATGAAATAAAATTATAAAATTTTTTATCTCCTACAACACAACTAATTAAACAAAAATTAAAGCAAAATATAACTGCAACAATAAATGGTTTTCACTTCCAAAGTTATATTACATAGGTGAACATAACATACCAATGATATGATCTTTATTATGACTTATTTTTTTAAGAATACTCAAATATAGAATTTACCTGTAGTAATAACCCACGATCATATTCTTAGTATTTATCAAACAGAATTTAGAAAACAAAAAAAAAAAAAAAATTAGTTTTAGTGATAACTCAAAAACACATTTCAAATGACACTTCCTTTGCGTATTGTACACTTGATATATTATAACATATTGGTCCACATAACATGTTTCTAGTTAAGAGCATGCTAAAATCATGGGTACCAAATAATATCCTATACGTAACGTCGTCATACCTCTCTTATATTTATCAACTTTTATTGAATTAAGAAACTCACTTGTAAACTTATTCCTTTCAGGTTTCAATTATGGGACTTTTTCTCCTTCAACTCTTAACCCCACTCTTCACTGTCCTCATTATACCTCTTATATTTCTTGCCACAATTACAATTTTTTTTCCTTTTGCTTTTCCAATTACTCTTCCTGTTCAAGGTTTTCTCCTTATCGTTATTATTTCCTTGCTTGCTATCATTGGCTTCTTTTAATTATTGTATTTATTAAGAATAATAATAATAATAATAATAATAATAATAATAATAACAATGCATTATGGTTACTTAACTAAACAACTTAATATATATTTTATTCCAAAAATCAGTGAGTGGCTCGTAAAACCTCACAGGTGCTCCCACTAGATCAGTTGATTTGGGTAAGATGACTATTCTTACTCGTCAAGGTTCCAAGAACATCTTCATGGCATTATTTGTCTATGAAACTATGCTTAAAGAGTACTTTTAGATCTTTGTTCTAGGTTTTTAAAGTAAAGTGGAAATAAATGCTTCATTGTTCAGTACGAAGAAACAAAAATATTGTACCAGTTATATATATGCAATTAAATATTGGGTTTATTCCATATTATATTGAAGTTAATCAATATATTAGAGTTTAATTATTTACAATTCAATTTTGTGTTTTTATGTTAATCATTTTCACATGTTTGTTTAAAAAGGTAAACATATAAATTTCCCTTGTGGTTCATAAACTAAAGAATTGTTCTATAAGGTGGTCGGTATCATCTCGGGGACTTTGATCGGGGAGGCAGCTTCAAATCGGTGAGCGGGAGAGGTTTTTTCGGTGAGTATACACCGATTGGGAAGATGGGGGAAGGAGGAGAGAGGGGGAGGGGGTAATGGTGGGTCCCAACCCCTTTAACCAATTACAATTTTTTTTAATTCTTTACCACTCTCCATGTGTGACCATTGCCAGTGATTGAGTGCAAAATGAGGAGTGGAATAATGACTTGACATGATATGATATTATTGGCTAGAGAATAACTCAAACACCCTAATAGTGATTGACGACTCCCTCCACCCTAAACTGAATAGAAATGTGCAAATTCAATTGATAAAGGTAATTTGTAATTCGCCATGAGAGAATTCGGAAATACATCTGAGGACTTACGCTACAAAACCAGCAACGTTTCGAAAATACAATTTATTAGTTTATTTAGTTCATATCATAATTTGTATGCTTATATTTGTTTGTACTTCATGTTTGGAAGTACATAAGAGGACTTACGCAACAAAACCAGCAACGTTTATACTTGCTACTACTCTACAAAGGGTGTTCAAAAGTATCCGAATCCGAAAATCCGATCTAAACTATCCTATATCCAAATCTAAACCATCCGAAGATTCTGATATTTCGGATTACGAAAAATCCGAAAATTTATATTGGATATCCGAAATATCCGGTTTGAAATAAATAAAAAGCAAAAGATAAATATAAATTGAATAATTGGATATTCAGATATCCGATTTATTATCTGATCGAATATCTGAAATTTCAGATATCCGAATTTCAAATATCCAAAATTTTTGTTACGGATTTAAATAGTAAAACCACGTATCCGAAATTTTCAGATATCCAGTTTTAAACACAAAGTTGCTACCGAGTTGCGTAACTACCAATGAAGACTTGCTTCTTTTTATACTTGCTACCAATGTAGTCTTTTACAACGAAGTCAAAATTATCCATATATTACATTTTGAATGTTAGGAATAGTGTTTTAATGGTGATAATAGTATTTTAACGGTGTTATAACGGAGGTAATACATATATGAGAGAGAGAACGAGAGCAGTTGAGAACTAGAGATAATAAAGTGGGGATGGTGAGAGAAATCCGGCAAGCCACTGGCTAGATTCCGGCCTCGTTGTGGGTCTCAAACAACCACTGAACCGACACTAAAGAATCCGATGATGGTGATGGATCGTTCAACGGAACGGTGGTGGTGATGTTCTTTGTCACACCCCCAAAATACCCCATGCAGAAACCCCTGCGAGGCGTGTGACGTACCAGGATCTAGCCACCAATCACATTGAACTCATACATGATTTAAATAAAACTTTCATTTAATGAGGTAAACTATTACATTACATAGAGTATAACTTATCGTATTCAGCGGAAGCATAAATCAATTGTAAAGTATTACATAAACCGTATATACAAAAACCAATAGACTTATCTCACGATCCCATGCATTACGACCCATGACCACTCCAGCATCCCAGACAGCAAGTTCCACGATCCACATAACCTATAACCTGCGAGCATGTACACACATGTATCAGACAACGCTGGTGAGTTCATAGTTTTACGAAAACGTTAGTTACCAAGTGTTTAGTTCCGTTCATTGATTACAATGTTGATAATACCTCGAATACAAGACGGCTCCTGGTTTATGTTTTGCATGTTCCCCAGTGCTCCTATCAAAGCACTGGGCATGACTGGGTCATTAGTTCACACCTGTCCTCTCCGGTACAGGGTGAGGGTGCCTAACCTAAGTAGCGCTACCAACTAATACCCCGTTACCTCTCCGGTGACAAAAGATGGGACTTATAGATGATAGGACGAGTATATTATCCAACATTCCAGATTTACCACAAGACGTATTCCTCTCAGGAATACCCAATTGATTTACCCAAACCCATCCCTCTCAGGGATGCCCAATGACTGTCCCAACCACCGGGACGCATGCTCAAGAGAGATGAACTCACCTTTGGTTTGCTCGGTAATATTATCTACTTGTTTACCAGTTGATCAAACACGTCCTAACATGGTTACCAGTAACGATCAGTTCTATTCACATAAATCACACCTTCTACATTCACATTGCACAGGTAACTTACAAGTATTGCACATAACGTCATGCTACTCGTAACAAAGAATCGTGTTACATATGGACCATAACAATCATTGCAAAAATTGGGTTTTGCCTACTATGATATTATGCATTCTAGTAGGTTGCATGTGGTAAACATTATTACTTAACACGTAGTACACATTTTGGAGTCACATACACATTCGTATCATAAGTCCATACATCACATGTTACACTAGTCGCGCACACGTATTTCACGTATTATCATACAAGTCATATTAGCTATTCATGTTCCCAGACCACCCTCTTACATCGTATATCCACATGATCAAGTATTCAGGTTTCATATTGGTCCATTATTTCATCATTTCCATAGGCGGCCGGCCCAATCAACTCACGGCCCAAACATAAGTTGTACATATGTGTGTGATGGCCCAACTATGCTAAGCCCATAGAACTGTGTAACGCAGCTTAGTGTGCGGCCCAGTCATGTGGCCCATCAAAACGCAGCCCATAGTTTACCCAACCCCCTTTAATGTGCGGCCCAAACGCTACTGGCCCAAATATAAACGTGTGGTTTAATAGTAGATACTTCTCCACATTATTCGCAAACATCAAATATCATCAAATCGGATTTCAACTTGGATCAATCAACATGCTACCCCTAAGAACAAAGTAACAGTTCATGCATACATACAATTCTGTGTAACAAGTTTACATTTCAAGCATCACCGAGATGAAACATTAGATTTTTCGTCGTGGAGGCGTGTGGTGGCGAAACACCTGCATGTTTCGTCATAATAAGGGTGGCGAAACACCTGAGTGTTTCGTCATCATGCAGTTTACCAGTTCATCTTGCACACAGAAACCCTAATCCATTTACAAAATCCATCATTATCATATACATGAAGGCAATTAATCATACATCTCGAAATCGCACAATTACATGACTGCACATAAGACTCGATTATGAGTCCAACATATCCATAATCATCCTATTCCATCGATCCTTAACCCTTAAAATCCCCTGTTCACCAGCCCACAATACATAGCGAATCAACAGTTTTCTATCATCATTAATCTATAGCAACAACAATTCTTATTCATATTAGTTGAACGTACACACACTTGAATATGATTAATTCAGTTTGATCACAGAAGTCATGAATCCACAGTGACTCATAACAAGAATCATACATCATAACAAGAATCATACATCCTAACAAGGGAAACATACTAACCTAGTTGCAGGATGAAAACGAGAATGCTTGAGAATGAGAGAGAGAGCTTCAAAAACTCAAAGTCGTCGCCGCACAGAAAGGAGAGTTCTAGGGTTTTCAATTTATTAGTTACAAGACGAATTACCACTGTTCCACTTAATATATGCGAGTAAGTGTTCTAGGCCCTTACTGGGCTTCGAAGGAAACTGGGCCAACGAAAGACCCGAAGGAATCTGGCCCGACGAAAGACCTATGTTTCGTCGAGCATAAGGTTGGCGAAATACCCTAGTTTCGTCAGGTTGGGTTTAGAACTAAAATCCTTTGTAAACATAATTATTCTAAAGTTTTTAATAGATAATCAAACATAATAATACATGCATATAATACCACACAAGACGAAATATGAAAACAGTGAAACCATCAATGTGTAGGGGAAAGGCCTTAAAATCTCGGGTTGTCACATCATCCCCAACTTGAAAGAAATTTCGTCCCGAAATTTGATAAGCAAATCTAAAACGGAAAAATGTTAGATCACGATGACTGCGGATTTTCCGCAGGTGTCACATCATCCCCAACTTGAAAGGGAATTTCGTCCTGAAATTCGCCAATGACCACAAAAATTGGTTCAACCACTTGAACAATTGAGGATATTAGAGCTTTAACAGATCTTTACGTTCCCACGTGAAGTTCGGTCCATGTCTTGAGTTTCAACGAACTCTCACGATTGTCATACGACGTATGCTAACGAACCTTGACTTCTTGGTCCATGCTTTCGATAGATTCCCTGATAAATACAACTGGTCAGATAACCTTAAGCTTTGGTAAAGATATCACAAGTGTTTCATCGGACAACCACTACCCTAGATCCGAGGCGCAAATTTCATCGCGAACGTTCTCCAATTCGTCAGTTAACTCGAGTTGGTAGGCCATGTTACTGATTCTTTCCAAAGTTTCGAATGGCCTAACGTGACGTAAGTTCATCTTGTCACGCTTCCCAAAGCGCTCCGCACCCACTACGTCAAAAACCACCTATGGCCACACATACGGCCGAACCGTCCAGCCACACTTTTGATTAAATGTGTGGCTAATGGTCATTTCTAACATTTATCGCCACACATTTTATGTATTCATGTGGCCATTATATAACAACTCAAACATTTAGCCACACTTTGAGGAAAAAACTGTGACGTTTACTAGTCACACTAAAAAACGTGTGGCCAAATGTGTTCTACGAACACGGTAATTGTTTTATGTGGCCAAAAATACATGTTTTTGAAACCTTTAGCCACATTTTAAGTAAAAAAAATGTGACATTTATTAGCCACGCTAGAAATGTGTGGCAAAATGTGATCTACGGCCATGGTATTTTTTAATGATGTGGCTAAAAGCAAATATTTGGGAAAAAACTAAGACATTTAGTAGCCACACTATAAAAAGTGTGACTAAATATGATACACAACCACATTATTTGTGTGACGGTGTGGCTAAAAGGTAATATATATGGCCACATATACTATTTTGTGTGACCGAAGGTTAGACAATAGTCACACTTAAAATTACAAGATTTTATGTGGCTTTATATAAACATTCGTCACACCATCGTTACTTTGTTTATTTTTGTGTGACGAAATAATAGTAAATGTCATATAAAATATATGTGATCAAAAAGGTTAGATAAGAAATTTTAATGTGACTGTACATAGCCATTAGCCTCACCATTGACACTTTAATTTTGTTTTGTGTTACAGAATAATAGCAAAAGCCACGAACATAAAAAATTGTGAGACCAAATAATATACAATAGCCACACTTATATATCTAAACTTTTAATCATCTCGTAAGGGTTCCCACCTCTTACCATACCTGTTCTTGGTTTCAATTTGAGAAGATCGACTTTGTGAATCCCTTTTATCTAAGAGATTAGCGTTAGTTCTTAAACGTGCATGTGTAATTTTCTGTTCCCTCAGTACCGGAGATGATCTAGGTTAATTTCTGAATTGTTCAATTAGGAGAGTTTTAGATCTGCAGATTTGAGTTCAAGTGAAGCAGATTTGAGGCTTGGTTCTAATTGCAGGCCACGGGGATTGGAATTTCCTATGATCCCTCCTCATATTGCGACCGGAAAAGGTGAACTCTCGTCTAGGGTTTCATATTGGGGGAATTCAAACACATTGAATTATCATGTGGTTAAAATGGGTTCTCTTTATGAAAGCGTATAAATTGTTAGTTTTCAGAATTAATTTCCATGGATGTTATTTGACATTGGTTTTAAAACTGAAGTTGATTCGGTTTGTTTAGTGATTCAGTGATTACAGTTGTATGAGATTATATTATAGAATTGGAAGATTTTCACTTCTCATCTTGTTTAGTAAACATTAATGCTGTTTGATTAATGGAAAAGAGTTGATGATATGAATATCTGCTTGTGAGAAGTTGATTGAATATAGTTAGACAAGAAAGATGTATATGGCCATTGCCTTTAGGATAACATATTGATTAAATTTTGTAAATTCCCCCAAGCGTTTGTTGCAAGTTGCATTTTTTTCATATTTAAAATCGTAAATCTGTTTACTGGCAACTTTTGTTCTGCGTGTGTGTTGGTCTTTGGGCTGGGGGCTTAGCAATGCATATAGGTATGCACTATTATAGCTAACGCGTCTTTTTTATTCAAATGGATTACAGATCCAAAGTTAATATATTGTTTTTGCAGCCTGGTGCAAGACGTTGCTGATTGGTATAGAACCGGAGCTGCAACGAACAACTGGAATGAGTGACCAAAGCTATTATTACTGGTGTCGAAATGACTGGAATGAGTGACAGAGTTTGTGTTGACCTTTGCAGCCTCATGAAACCTGGTATTCTCAGCCCATCTGTTCTGGTTTTCTGATATTTTTTTCTTTATAAATTTGATATTTTTTAATAAATTCCTGAAATATTTATTTGTAGGTTGGATCTTTTGCTAGAGGATTATTTCTTGTTCACTCACAGTCAAACTACATTGCTACCAGGCCTTTCGCAGTTAACACTGTGAGTTTTTGTTGAGATCTATTAATTTACATCATTTTTTATCAATAGTGACTAATATCTTACCAACATTTACACAGTCCCGTCCATGCCTATATGGCGATTTCAGGAGGTAAAACTTGCTACCTATCAGCAGGGGCGGCTGCACCCACATAATGTGGTCGGGGTCCTAGGACCCTAATAATTTCATTAAATATGTGTTTTATAAAGTGGCCCAATACTTTGGCGAGTCGAGCTCGAGCCGAGCTTTGGCTCGTTCAAGCGATAATGAAGCATGCTCGAGCCGAGCTTTTAGCTCGTTTGAGGTTGTTCTCAAAATAGCCCGAGCCGAGTCGAGCCGAGCCGAGCCGAGCTCGAGCTCAAATAAGTGTGCTCAAACTGAACCGAGCTCGAGCTCGAGCTTCATAAAAACATGACGAGCCGAGCTCGAGCACAGTTGAGCTCGGGTTCGGCTCGGCTCGTTTACATCTCTAGGCCGGTGGCATTACTTGTGCATGACATTAGACCTGGCAAACGGGTCGGGTTGGGTCATGGGTCAAAACGGGTTCGGGTCAAAACGGGTCATGGTCAAAACGGGTCAGTTAAAAAATGGGTTGTTTTGGTTCGGGTCGGAACGGGTTCGGGTCAGAGCGGGTTCGGGTCAAAACGGGTCCGGGTCAGAACAGGTTTCGGGTCGGTTCGGGTCGGATAGAAAATGCTTTTCAGCACTTTGGATCAAATTGGTCACAGATTTTAAAATGCTGTTCAGTGTTCTAGGTTGTTGACTTTACAAAAAATCAAATATAATATTATCAATGGTATCAATTATGAAATGAACAGAACCTTCAGTCGCCGAAATTTGTCGTTTTGCGCAGAATCGAGTCATTTACACTGCATTTACACTTGCAGAATCGACACTTTTCCGCAGAATCTGTTCGACGTATCCGTTTCGCTGATTTTTTGTTCAAGGTTTGTTTGATCGAAAACAGCGATAAGGGATCGACGTGTACCGTTTCGACGCGTACCGTTTCGACGCGTACCGTTTTGACCCGTACTGTTACGGATCAGTTCTGTTTGAATTGTTTTGAGTCTGAACAGAACCTTCAGTCGCCGAAATTTTTCTAGTAGTGGTATGCGAGGTAGCTCAGGCAGCTACTTATGTTGTCGGCGATGACAATGGCTGGACGTTTAACTATCTATGACAAGTTTTCGATATAGCAGCTGCTATCACCAACACAAAAACACCTCGGTTTAACATTCCTATGTTAGTGATGGAGATTTATGGCTGGTTATCTGTGCTATTCGCCAGAATACCTGGAAAACTTACACTTATTAGCCCTCCGGTACTTCCATTTTCATGTTTATTTTACGATATTCCCCGCTTGCGGTGTGCATATATAATATATATTAGTTATTGTTTTACCAGTCTCTTGATCTGCACAATATGTTTGCATAAATTCAGTGGCTAGTATCAATTTCTAGGTTGTTGACTTTACAAAAAGTCAAATATAATATTATCAATGGTATCAATTATGAAATGAACAGAACCTTCAGTCGCCGAAATTTGTCGTTTTGCGCAGAATCCAGTCATTTACACTGCATTTACACTTGCAGAATCGACACTTTTCCGCAGAATCTGTTCGACGGATCTGTTTCGCTGATTTTTTGTTCAAGGTTTGTTTGGTCGAAAACAGCGATAAGGGATCGACGTGTACCGTTTCGACCCGTACAGTTTCGACGCGTACTGTTTCGACGCGTACCGTTTCATCTTGAAGCTACAGAACATAAGCTGCATAAGATACTGGCTAAGATTTTTATCACATTCTAGTTTAGAAGGAGTTTCAATTGACACATTATATGTGGCAATGGACATGACCTTTAATGACTTCCAGCAATGAAAACAACACATGACGACCTTTAGATACTGGAAGACAATAACAAACACATCCAAATAATCAAAACTTAAACAAATAATAAACAAAATCAAACAAAAAACAACCTACCAGTAGACAAAATAACTCTTCAGAAGGCACCGAAACTCCTGTACGAACCACAAAACAACGTCCTCGAACTTTCAAATCCTGTATGGTATCGGTCGGAACGGTTCGGTTCGAAAAAGTACTTGTCGAAAGGGTTCGGTTAGAAACGATATTGGTTGAAACGGTACGCGTCGAAATGGTTCGCGTTGAAACGGTCCGCGACGAAACGTGTCGCGTCGGTTCGAAACGGTACGGGTCGAAACGGTTTGCGTTGAAACGGTCCGCTCGGTTTGTGTCGAAACGGTTCGATTCCAAACGGTACGAAACCCGTCCCGACCCGAAACTCGTCTCGTGCGGAATTTGGCCATCTGGAGTGACGAAATGATGATTTTGGTTCAAAATCAAAATAAATATGTGTTTTGATCCTTTTAGTTATATAGTTCAAAATTAAAAAAAAAAACAAGCACAAAGAGTTGGGTGCTTTAGTTAGTTTTATTATAGTGCTTTCAGTTTTAAAATTTTCTATTTCTGAGATGATCTGAAGTCGAGAATTCATCTAAGTTAAGTTTTTGTTCAGTTTTAAAGTTTTCTATTATCATGATGACTGTGATAACTGATAAGGAATTTGTTTGGTCATGGATTCACCGGATAAGTTAAGTAATCTGACTAGTAATTTGGTCAGAGGCTAATGTGTCGAGGGACTTTCGGGATGCCCGATCAGAGCTGCAGGGTATGCTACGAGTGTGATTCGTAGCATTACGTTTGCTTTCGGGTTGCCTGATTAGAACGTCACCGTCAGCTGCTAGTCTTGTCAGCACTAAATCTGGTTGTACCGATGACAGTAGCAGCATTACGTTTTGCTTCTGTGCCATGCTTACCTTCTTATTTTTTTCACATTTTGTTTAATTAACTTCCCACATTTTGTATTCGTAGTTGCATTGTGCCACTGAAGAAATCGGAGGGTACCAAATTGACCAGCTCGGAGGGTAGTACTAAATTGGCCAGCTTTAGCATGTGTTATGCAGCTCAACTCTATGGTCTGCTATGTATCTTGAGGATTATTTGGAGCTATGTTAATTCTGTTGTGTTTGCAGATTGTTTCATTTGTACATGTATTACCCAATAAAAGTTAGTTCGCTATATTTGTCCCTTCCAGATATTAATTCATCACATTTTGTCGTGTTTGACTCATTTCAATTTAAAATGCTATATTATTACCTGTTCACTGCATTTTGGCATGTTTGACCCTTTCCATAATAAATTGCTATAATTTGATCCGTTTAACATAACAATCCAACCATTCAGACAACTGTAGGCAGAGGTTCTAATATTATCATTCAAAACATTACAATTCAGCACTTTTACATATTATTCACTAAATAAAAAACAAAGAAAATGACTAATGTAATGATAACCATTACATAGTTCAATCGGCATTACGTAAAACTATACCGTTACAGTCGGTTCTGTAATAATCATCGCGGGATTCATTACCCATGTCAAGTGGATCTACACGTGGCAATATATTATCATTCTGAGGAAAAATCACAGTACTAAATTCCTCATCAACGTCGTCATACGAATCTCTATAGTTTTTTGGAGGTGTCATAAAGACAATAGACATTTTTTTATCCAGCTGGTCTTTAACATAAAACACCTGTCGTGCTTGTGAGGCCAATATGAACGGATCATCCTTGTGGCCTAATCTGTTAAGTTCGACCAACGTGTAACCAAGACTATCTTGTTTGACCCCATTTCTATTTTCAACCCAGTCGCACAAGAAAAGAGGAATTCTTTTAATATGATAATCTAGTACCCAGATCTCTCGTAATACCCCATAATAGAAGTTTTTTCTGTAGGTTACTACTTCTTTAGAAATGTGCATGTCAGTCGCCTCTACACCAACCCCACTGTTTTGGTAAACTCCACCGTCACGAGATTTTGTACGAAATGTATAGCCATTGATTTCATATACATCGTATTTTAATACGTTGCTGTGTGCTCCATGTGAAATCCACTTTACAGTTTCTGATGTACTTTCTGTGGAAACCGCTAACTCTTTTTCAACCTAAATTTCATTACTAGGATGAGATTCAGCTTGCACAAACTACAATAAAGGAAAAACTAATATTATGCTAAAATTTAAATTACCTTGTTACGTAACCAGTGACCAAACGTTGTGTTATGCTCTTTCTCCAGCCACGCTTGTGGTTTACCACCATGTCGGTTTTTCAAAAAGGTCATGTGTTGTCTACAAGTACATAAATTAGTATCATATTTGATAAATTCTAATGTAAAAAAAAAAAACAAACATGTTAGTTATACTTACTCAATATAAGGCACAATTTCGGGCGTATTTTGCAATACATAGAAATGTGCTTTCAAGGAGAGTTCCGGAGAAACCAGAACTGGTTTACCGGCTGACAAAGGATTTCCTTCCCCGTTATCATTTTCAGATGTCTTATACTTATATGGTGGAATGCCAATAGTCTTCATGTTTTTTTGGTATTCGCTGAAAAACTCAATTGTTTCTTCTGCAATATTCTCCTCAGCAATGCATCCTTCTGGATAAGTTTTGTTTCGCACATGCCCTTTAATAACCTTCATGCACCTTTCAAAGGGATACATCCACCGAAAGCATATTGGCCCGCATAATTTTACCTCCCTAGTAAGGTGCACAGTTAAATGAATCATAATATCGAAAAAGGATGGGGGAAAATATTTCTCGAGCAGACACAGTGTCACACAAAGCTCTTCTTGCAACTTATCTAGTTCTTCTACCTTGATTTCTTTGCTACATATTGATTTGAAAAAGAAGCAAAACCTGATAATAGCATATCGTGTGGGTTCCGGCATGATAGACCGTATTGCAATGGGCAAAAACTGTTGCATAAGCATATGATAATCATGTGATTTAAGTCCCACAAGTTTCCTATCCTTTCGATTCACCAAACTAGAAAAATTAGAACAATACCCTTGTGGAACCCTTAAGTTGTATAATGTTTCACAAAACTTGTCTTTTTCATCTTTCGTTAATGTGTAACATGCTGCAGGAAGTATTGTTTTGTTGCCTTGTGTTTTAACCTGCAACTCTTGTTTTAACCCAAAATGCGCCAGATCCAATCGAGCATTCAATCCATCTTTCGTCTTTCCTGGAACGTTTAGCAATGTTCCGACAATACTCTCAGCCACATTCTTTTCAATGTGCATGAAATCAATACAATGTTGGACACAATTATACCGCCAATACCTAAGTCGTCGATACCATATGTTGAATTTCTTCCAATAGGTCAGTTCTTTATGTCCGGAATTTGAACTATCACCCTCTTTTGATGTGTTCCTTTTTCTCTTAATTGTCTTCCCCCCTCTTCCAGTAGAATTTTCTAGGATTCCTGATACTTTATCCTTAAATCCTTTGCCCCATATATTCTTAACGTATTTAACCTCGTTGAATATTTCTTCCCCAGTCATAGGATTTGCAGTAGTTCCCCATTCTTGTTTTCCATTGAACGCCTTCGTTTGCATTCTGAAAGGATGGTTATATGGTAGATATCTTCTGTGACCAGCATAACTCTGCTTGGATGAGAAAGGAAGTCTACAACATTGAGTTTCTTTTCGACACACTACACAACCATGGAATCCACTATAAGGGCAGCCACATAGTGTACCAAGAGCAGGGTAATCATTAATCGTCCATAAAACAACTGCACGTAGGATAAATTTTTCTTGTGCATAGGCGTCATATGTTTCAACTCCTTCTTCAAATAAGAGTTGTAGATCATCAATCAAAGGATCCAAAAACACATCAATATCGTTTCCAGGCGTTCCCGATATTAGTACCGAAAGCATGATAAACCTTCTTTTCATACACAACCAAGGCGGAAGGTTGTAAATGACAGCTAAAACCGGCCAAACACTATGATTTCTATTACCTCTATTTACGTCAACCCCATCTGTGGAAATGCCAAGCCGAAGATTTCTTGGATCGTCAGCAATTTCGGGAAATTGGTTATCTATGGCTTGCCATGCAGGTGAATCTGATGGGTGGCGTAAAACACCGGGTTTTTTGGAACTTGTGGCGTGCCATAATAAATCTTGTGCTATACTCTTAGCTTGAAAGAGTCGTTTCAATCGTGGTATTATGGGAAAGTACCACATTACCTTTGCAGGAATATTTTCATACATTCTTTTAGTGTTCTCATCCACCTTCCACCTTGACTTCCCACAAGTTGGACATACAACCAAGTCTTTGTACTCCTTCCTGTAAAGAATGCAGTCGTTGATGCATACATGTATCCTTGTATATCCTGAACCCATTGCCTTCATTGTCTTTTTTGCCTCATATGTATTGTTAACCATTTCGTTACCTTCAGGTAGCATCTTTTTCAACAAAACTAGAAGTTCAGTAAAGCACTTATCTGAGACTCCATGCTTACTCTTCAAGTTGACTAGTTGAACTAGTGCGGACAACTTTGTGAAGTTTGGACATCCTTTATAAAGGGGCTTCTCAGCATCAACAAGTAGTTCCTGAAGCTTCTCATAGTCCTCTGTGAAATTATCTTCTGTGGCATTTACCATTTCTATTGTTTCCGTGGCATCTGTTGGAATTTCGGTGTCAAAATACTCTGTATGAAGCACATTTTTAACTGGCTCATCTTTTTCTCCATGTTTTATCCACCTTGTATAATTTGGATCAATTCCCTTATTGAACAAGTGATGATCCACTTCATCCAAAGGAAGAGAGTAGTGATTTAAACAATTTATACATGGACATGGAATTTTTGTTTTTTGTTTAGTTTTTTTGGGTCGATGTTCGTCGACATCTTCAAATTGCGAACTGCGTAATCTAGAAATGCTGCAACTCCATCCATATATGGTTTTTTGGTTCTATCGGTTAACATCCAAGACTTATCCATCCTTTAATCACGACCTGGTACATAAGCATAGTAGAGTAAAAACACATTAGAATAAAAATACGACAAGGTATGTAGAGAAACATCATATAATATACGCATCCTTATGATTGTCAAATTTTATTGCCTGATCACCGACCAAGCAATAAATACAGGGCTGTATTTAAAGAACATGCATAAATTAAAGAACAGTATGGTTCCATAGTTCAACAAATCATATATCTGTTGAATATGTTTAAACAATATTTATTAAAGAACATGCATAAATTAGTTGAACACCTTTCAAAATTGTCGAACAGCAGCCTTGTAGTTTCGTATGATGCAACCTTCTTTTCGTAACAACAGGGTTTGTATATATGCAGCCTTCAAAATTGTCCAACATGCAGCCTTCAAAATTGTCGAACAGTAGGGTTACGTATGATGGTGCCTTGTTTCTAATTTTAATTGGGATTTGCGATGATACAAAACAATCACAGAAGATTTACTCTGTTTTGGTTATTTTTAAATAAAAAGGACGATTAAAGTTGGTGTTTTTATAAATTAAAAACCAATTAATTTACAAGCGGATGAAGTGGTGGAGTGGTTTTGGTGCGTGTGAAGCAATCAAGGGGTCGTGGGTTCGATCCTCGTTTATGCCTGGATTTTAGGCGATTTTTTTTGAAATTTTAGTTCTTTTATTTTGCAGTTAAATTGTTCAAATTATCTTTTTTTTCTTGTTACGGCAGCGGTGGCAAGAGACACGTACCGTTTTGACGCGTACCGTTTCGACGCGTACCGTTTCGACCCATACCGTTTTGACCCGTACTGTTACGGATCAGTTCTGTTTGAATTGTTTTGAGTCTGAACAGAACCTTCAGTCGCCGAAATTTGTCTAGTAGTGGTATGCGAGGTAGCTCAGGCAGCTACTTATGTTGTCGGCGATGACAATGGCTGGACGTTTAACTATCTATGACAATATGTTTGCATAAATTCAGTGGCTAGTATCAATTTCCCGTCCATGCCTATATGGCGATTTCAGGAGGTAAAACTTGCTACCTATCAGCAGGGGCGGCTGCACCCACATAATGTGGTCGGGGTCCCAGGACCCCAATAATTTCATTAAATATGTGTTTTATAAAGTGGCCCAACACTTTGGCGAGTCGAGCTCGAGCCGAGCTTTGGCTCGTTCAAGCGATAATGAAGCATGCTCGAGCCGAGCTTTTAGCTCGTTTGAGGTTGTTCTCAAAATAGCCTGAGCCGAGTCGAGCCGAGCTCGAGCTCAAATAAGTGTGCTCGAACTGAACCGAGCTCGAGCTTCATAAAAACATGACGAGCCGAGCTCGAGCACAGTTGAGCTCGGGTTCGGCTCGGCTCGTTTACATCTCTAGGCCGGTGGCATTACTTGTGCATGACATTAGACCTGGCAAACGGGTCGGGTTGGGTCATGGGTCAAAACGGGTTCGGGTCAAAATGGGTCATGGTCAAAACGGGTCAGTTAAAAATGGGTTGTTTTGGTTTGGGTCGGAACGGGTTCGGGTCAGAGCGGGTTCGGGTCAAAACGGGTCCGTGTCAGAACAGGTTTCGGGTCGGTTCGGGTCGGATAAAAAATGCTTTTCAGCACTTTGGATCAAATTGGTCACAGATTTTAAAATGTTGTTCAGTGTTCTAGGTTGTTGACTTTACAAAAAGTCAAATATAATATTATCAATGGTATCAATTTTGAGTCTGAACAGAACCTTCAGTTGCCAAAATTTGTCTAGTAGTGGTATGCGAGGTAGCTCAGGCAGCTACTTATGTTGTCGGCGATGACAATGGCTGGACGTTTAACTATCTATGACAATATGTTTGCATAAATTCAGTGGCTAGTATCAATTTCTAGGTTGTTGACTTTACAAAAAGTCAAATATAATATTATCAATGGTATCAATTTTGATATGAACAGAACCTTCAGTCGCCGAAATTTGTCTAGTAGTGGTATGCGAGGTAGCTCAGGCAGCTAGTTATGTTGTCGGCGATGACAATGGCTGGACGTTTAACTATCTATGACAAGTTTTCGATATAGCAGCTGCTATCACCAACACAAAAACACCTCGGTTTAACATTCCTATGTTAGTGATGGAGATTTATGGTTGGTTATCTGTGCTATTCGCCAGAATATAACTGGAAAACTTACTCTTATTAGCCCTCCGGTACTTCCATTTTCATGTTTATTTTACGATATTCGCCAGTTACGCCCAATGACGGTCAATTAGACCCAACGATGGTCAGTTAGGGTTGTTGAGCTCAATGATTGTCAATTAGGCCCAATGACGGTCAATTAGACCCAACGATGGTAAACTAGGTTCAATGAAGGTCAGTTAGAGTTGTTAAGGCTCAGTGATGGCCAACTAAGCCCAGTGGTGATCAAATAGACCCAATGATGGTCATTTAGGCCAAATGATGGTTAATTGCAGTTTTTTAGCTCAATGATGGTCAATTGCACCCCTAAGTATGGGTATGAATTTCGGACACGACCCGAAAAACAACATGAACCATAGGAAAATTGACCAATAGGGACTAAATTAGTATGATCATTATTGAATTTCGGACACGACCCGAAAATCGTATCATACATATGAACCCGAACATGACTCGTTTAACCCGATTTTTTTAATTTTTTTTCTGAATTTAATATATTAAAATTAAAATTTACTTAAAAAACATAATTGCATATAATAATATCATATCTAAAAATATAATTTTAATTTTCGTTTCCCACCACTTCCCAAAAAATTCTAATTTCCCTCTCTTTCTCTTGTGTATCCAACCTAAAACATGTTTATTTTTAGTTTTCCCCCTATTTTCCTTTAACCCTAAATGGATTCCCCTCCCAAAATTCATACCCAGATCTCGTACTAATACCCCTCTTATGTTTTTGTTTAACAACCTTCTTGTTTTGGCATTACCATACAGAGAGAAAGAAACCAGACACGAAGCATCTCCTTTGAATCCATCTAATCTCTCCTCTGATTAAGGTAAGTGCAAGAACCCTATTTTCTTTGCATTTATTCAAAAAGCGTTTTGTGGTTGTTTATTCAGACCCTGTAAGCAGTAATCTGCAAGTTCATTTTTTTTTGTGGATACAATAAACTTAAAATGATTCAAGATTTAAACTTTGTTGATAAAACTCCACAGATTCGTGAAAACTATGACATTCGTCCTGAAGTTCATGTGTTTGATTGTTGATTTGTAGTGATTCCTTATGATCGATTTTTGTCAATTTTAGTTATAGTTAGATAATTAGGTTAAAATTTGTAGTGATTCATAATGCTCGTTTGTCCATCACCCCGGCACCCACAACCACCAGTTCGGGTCGAAACGGTTCGGGCCGAAGCGGTTCGGGTCGAAACGGTTCGGGCCGAAGCGGTTCGGGTTGAAACGGTTCGGGTTGAAGCGGTTTGATTCGAAATGGTACGGATCGAAACAGTTCACGTCGAAACGGTTCAGATCGAAACGGTTTGATTCGAAACCCGTCCCGTGCTGAAACTCGTGTTTTATAATGATAGTTGAATATGAATATCATGTTTTATGAGGTTTATGCATTATATATAGATTATAGACTTTGGCTCCTTGACCCATTTTGACCCGTTACTCCATTAGTTAATGTTAGTTGAATCTGAATATCATGTTTTATAATGACAGTTGAATCTGAATAGTTATGTTATTGTATTAACCAGCTTAAATAAATACATGTCTATATATCAGTTAAACTAAGATGCAGACTACATGACCTGATTTTTGAGCAACAACAGTTAAACTAACATGCAGACCTGTTTTTTTTTTGTTTCGGTTTGGTCTGTTTTTTCAGTTTCGTTTCGAATCGGTTTCAATATTTTCAGTTTTTTTTGTTTCGTTTTGGTTTTTTGTTTCCGTTTGATCGGTTTATTCGACTATAAGTATTTTTTTTCTTTTTTATTGTAAGTATTTTTTTCTTTTTTATTATTTTATATATTATGCAACTTATGTCGTATCCCAGTAATAAAAGGCAAAGCCAAGTTCATTTACTGCCGTGTATTGTATCGGGATTTCCATAAGCGCAGCGAGTGCAAAAGCTGCTTCCTTGTGAGCTGGGCTTAGATCTTTGGACATGATACCAGTAAAATTAATAAACTGCAGTTAATAAGGCCAAAGTACCGTGAGTTGTCTTTTGAGATAAAAACTACTAATGTCATCTTCAAACCAACAACAATCCCTCCAACCTTTAAAAAAATTTCATAATAACCAAACCTCTATAAAGAAAACCAGTAATAAACATCCTAAAAAAACTTGAATATGAAAAGAGTTTATTGAAAGTGAGGGATGTGTTTGTACCTGAAACTATCCCATCGGGTCGGAACGGGTTCGGGTCAGAACGAGTCAAACTCATTTCTGGAAAATTTATTCATTCTCTTTATTGTATATAATAACAACTTTTGTCAAACTCATTTCTAGCATCATGGAAGTTGAAGAAGAAATCATGGAAGTTGAAGAAGAAAGCGATTTCTCGGATAGGGATTTGACAGGTGAATCTGAAAGCGATTTCTCGGATATGGATTTGACAGCACACAAAACAAAAACACCGAAGAGGGGGTTGACCAGGTTACCAAAAATGCGAACAGCATTTACAAACTCGGGTGGAAAAAAACACAAAGTTACATTTGATGAATTGGAGAAGTTTTCTGGGGAATATAGATCAGAATTTTCTAGTTTTTTGGGAGACCTAGTAAGAGAATCTGTTGGATTTAGGTTTTTAGCGTGGAAAACAGTGCCAACAGAAGTAAAGGATAAATTGTGGGAGGAAATAACGGTTAATTCTTTTCTCTTAATTATAAATGTATTTTTGCATTTTCATGTGACTAACATACAACTTGTATTATATATTGCAGCGTTTTTATGATATTGATGCATGTCGTAGGCGTTTTGTAATGACTCGGCTTGGTGACCTGCTTCGAAATTTTAGAAGAAAAGTGTATGCGGGATACATAGTACCTAACTTAGGTAAACCAAAGAAACTTGCACGAATTCCTAAGAGGTATCGTTCAATGGTGGAGCAAACAGACTGGGACAAGTTTGTAACATATACACAATCAGACGAGTTTAAGGTTTTAATCTTTTATTCTAATGTTCATCATTATTTTATTTTAAATATGATTTTAAACTCTAATGAAATAATTACAAATTTTGTTGTAAGGATGTGTCAAATAAGAGAAAAACAGCACGATCAAAATACGTTTATGATCATCACTTGGGACGAGGAGGGTATGCTTATCTAAGAGACAAACTGGTAACTTCATTTCTTCAATTAAAGTTTTTTTTTTGTGCTTATAATAATTTTTTGTTTGTATGTCTGATGTGTGTGTCCGTTATTTTTGTTGTATATATTACAAGGTACAAAATAACGAACTTTCAGTTGATGAGATCCCCTCTCGTGCTTTAATGTGGAGGAAAGCAAGGGAAAACAAAAACGGAGAATACAAGAATGTTGATGTAAAAGACATAGCTAATAAAATAGTAAGTTCAACTTTAAACTTTTTTGGTTTATTTTTAATTACTATAATACATGTTTATTTGTTAACAATTTCTACAGATTGACACTGAAACGCAAATTAAAGATGGATCCGTGAACCTTGATCCGGGCACGGATGCACTCACATTAGTATTTGGCAAAGAAAAAGGTGGGTATTTAAAAGGTGTTGGTTATGGAGTGACTTCTAGTAGATATTGGCAGAGTCCTCGAACAAAAGGATCATCAAAAGAACGAATTGCACAACTGGAGTTTCAACTACATAACGAGAGACTTGAGCGTGGGAAAAAAGATGAACAAATTAAGACCCTTTCGATGCAGATGGCAGAAACAAATAACACACTTAATCAAGTTTTAGCTCATCTGGCTGCACAAGGACAAACTTTACAAATAAGTTCATTATCTGCAGACAAAATATCACAAACACAAGTAAGTGACTTATTTTATTAGCAAATTAATACCTTAATAGTTTTCAAATGTTAACCATTATTAGCTACCATAAATAGCAACCTATTTATATAAATTTACCATGTGCATTACAATTTTAGAAATTTTCCCTATTTTATCGAATCGTATTATCTGTATTGCTTCCTTGTTACATTTTGTAGGTAAATTCTTTGGATAAACATGACGGGTCAAAGCATAAGGCCAATGCTACCGCATCTAAAATAGTGCAAAAAGAAATGGCACCAACGGTAAGTATGATAATTTCATTATTTTTTTTATAATTTCCCATGTAATTATTGATATTTCATAACACATTTATTTGAATTGTAGGTAAAATCTATGAACAATAGTACTGGATCAAAGGACAATACTAATGTTACCACATCTAACACATCAAGTAAAGTAGTGCAAACAGAAGTCACTTCTCATGCTAACACTTCTAAAATGGTGCAAAAAGAAATGATAACGGTAAGTGTTTGACAATTTCGTATTTTTTTATAGTTTTTATGTGTGATTGTTGATTTTCTATAACTTAATTAATTCAATGTTTTTAGGAAAACGTGAAAACTAGAAAAAAAGATGTTTTGTCTACGCAAGAGACTTCACTTCTTGGGACATCATCGCAGTTGGAATCACAAGAAAATATACATAATACACATTCAACAAATGTCCTAGAGGTATGTGTTACGAAATACATATTTATATTGATTTTAACCTTAAGATGTTAATATAAAATATTTTTTTTCTAGATCAAGTGTACTCTATATACTATAAATATGAACAACTGTGTGGCTTATGGTACAATTCATTTGTCAACGGGAAAACAAAGCATTCATGGAGTTCCACTACAAGATAATTGCTATAGAGTTTCTATTGATAAAGTTGTAAAAGAAGCAGCATTTTTACCGGTAGAATCATGTGAGGTCAAAACAGTTGGGGATGCACTAAATACTTTTGTTGCTTGGCCAAAATACCTTGTCAAAACTAGCCAAAAGGTTTGTTCTTTATTAATATATGATTAATTACTCTAGCTATTGATATTTGTTTTCATGTTTTTTGCTTCAGATACCAAATCTATCAAGCATTCAAACACAAAACTCTACAACTCAAGTCGCTAAAAAGCAAAAGATATGTTTTACAACGCTAGATGGCATCAAAAAACAGGGAGCAAGAAGAACAAGAAAAACACTTTAAACTAGTACTTATTTTATGTTTACAATCATTTCCTTTTGCAACATTTGTAGACAGTTTTTGATTAGAAGTTTAGTTTTTGGTATTATCGTGCACAGATTTTGGTTTATTAATTTTAATATTATTTGGTTTTAGGTTTTCTCATGTTTATTATTGTTTTTTTTATTTGGATATACACGTGTGGCTAAAGGTTAGCCATAAGCCACACTTAAAAGCACAAAAGTTCCTGTGGCTTTACATAAACATTAGCCACACCATTGTCATTTTATCTTTTTGTGTCACAAAATCATAGTAAACGTTATGTAAAAACAAATTATGTGTGACCAAAGATTAAACAATAGTCACATAGTAAAATTACAAATTTTCATGTGGCTTTACATAATTACTAGTCACATCATCGTCACTTTGTTTATTTTGCCGTGACGAAATGTTAGCAATTGTCATGGGTAAAAAAGATTATGTGTGACCAAAGGTTAGACACTTGTCACATTTAAAATTACAAAATTTCATGTGGCTTTACTTGTTCATTAGTCACACCATCGCCATTGTGTTTATTTTGGTGTGACGAAATACTAGCAAAAGCCATGGGTAAAAATATTATGTGTGACTAAAGATTACACAATAGCCACACTTAGAGAGAAAAAAAATTTCATGTGGCTTTACATAACTTTTAGCTACACCATCCTTATTTTGATTTTTTATGTGACAGAATGATAGCATCTGTAATGCACAAAATGAATTTGTGTGGCCAAAGGTTAGATGATTGCCACACATAAAATCATAAAGTTTTATGTGGCTTTACATAATCATTAGCCACATTATCCTTACTTTATGTGACGAAATGATAGCAAATGTCATGAGAAAGTAAATTATAAGTGACCAAATATTAGCCATTGCCACACTTAAAACCACAAAACTTCATGTAGCTTTACATAAACATTAGCCATGCTATCATCACTTTATTACTTTTGTGTGACGGAATAATAACATATGTCATGTGAAAAAAAAATGTGTGACCAAAGGTTAAACAATAGTCACACTTAAAATTACAAAATTTTATGTGTGACTAAATGTTAGACAATAGTCACATATAAAATTACAAAGTTGTTTTTTAGTGTCTAGAAATATTTTTTAGCCACAGTTATAGTAAACAGATGTGACTAAATAATAAAACGGTCACACTTACAGTGAGTTCATGTGGCCATTCCAAACATTTAGTCTTACTTAATAAATAGAATGCTTAATTACAACAACTCTTTTTGCCACATTTTTTTTTTAATTGATGTGGCTAAAACAAACTTTTAAGTGACTATATAATATAAACAACCACATTTACAATAAATTCATGTGGCTGTTGTTACCCTTTAGCCACACTTATTGTACATAATGTCTGATTTCCAGCAAGAGATAGTGGTACCCTTTAGCCACACTTTAAAGTTGCTACGGCCACTAAACGTGAATGTGGCCGTATGATACCTATGATGACTGGACCTTTGGTCACACTTGAGTTGAAAAAAAAAAAGTGTGACAAAAGACGTATGGTCACTCTTTTTTTGTGTGGCCGTAGCCCTATTTTGGCGTAGTGACCCTCCCAGGGTGAGACTTTTAATATGAAACGTTTGCCCGCAGCGAACTCCAAGTGTTTCCTAAGTTATTAAGTTTCCTGGCGATCACACATTGTCGCCACACAATTTCCAATTCTGAGTGCAAATCCTGGACCCGTGATTAGGTTGTCATCCACCTCAGCCCAACAAGGAGGTTGGCATTATCATCCATGCAATGCCTCAAACAGAGCTGTATGCATACTAAAACGGTAACGACTGCAGTAGAACTCACCCAAAGATAAGTATCCTTCCAAATGCTTACTAGAGTCAATCACGCACCTGTTCGCAGCATGTCTTCGTGTGTCAGGATGGTTCGTTACTCTGTCCGGTTGTCCTTCAGTGACAAGTAATGCTCACGTCGAGATGTGAGCCAAGGGTGTCGTGTATTGCCCATCATAACTCAGGTATAGATCAAAATCAAAGGTATGAGGAGTTGGCACCTCGTGCCTAAAAACCGTCTCTCTCAGAGGAACGTTCACAAGCTGTGAAGACTCGTCAGTTTCCTTGATTGCAAGAGAGTGTACTGTTTACGTGAGACAATCAACGATCACTCAGGTGATATCGGTTCCGTTCTGGGATTCAGGTAGCCCAGTGACAAAATCCATGGCTGTCTGCTCCAATCTCCAAATAGGTGTTTCTCCATTACTGACACAAGCCAGAAGGTTTCTGATGTTCCACCTTGACTTTCGCACATGCCAAACGCCGTTCACATGCTTTACTGTGTAGGCCTTCAAGCCCAGTTGCAAGTACAAGATGCTTATATCCTAATATATTCCATCAAAATCTGGATGACTAGAATATCGAGGCTGGTGTGCTTCACTCAACACAAGTTCCCTTGGATTGCTGTACAGTGGAATCCGTAGTCGTTCCATGAAGT
This sequence comes from Helianthus annuus, assembly GCF_002127325.2. NCBI lineage: Eukaryota > Viridiplantae > Streptophyta > Magnoliopsida > Asterales > Asteraceae > Helianthus > Helianthus annuus. The sequence goes on along the minus strand of NC_035441.2, from coordinate 103,537,107 downwards.
AGCGTATATCGTCCAACTTGCCAAAAGTTGCTCTTCCATGCCCCGCATGGACCCAACGTGTAATTCCTCTTCCTTCAATGCTTCGTTAGAACAAGGCGGATTTGATCGGGTAGGCTAGAGTCGATAGTGAGCTGCATGCTCATACGTGTTTTAGGTTCCATAGTCGTGACCGCTGGAGAGTTCCATCCAGTGATGTCATCATATGGTTAGCTCCTTCGAAACAAGGGTGCACGGGAGGCCCCTGCGATCGGTCTAAGTAGTGCATTTGGTACCGTCCAAGTAACGCCTCCAACTTGAATCCAAGGATCATGACTTCCACCGCGTTGTGACACATGTCATTCGCCTTGTAACTTCGCTATGTAGGTCATCTCTTTCCCGTGTTGCATCGGGGCGTAACTGGGACTCTGATTCGAACCATCATGGTATGCCACTAAATCACCCGTACCCTTGGGTAAAGACGATGCCCAGTGCATTGCAGAGTTGGGTTTCGAAAGCTGAAAGGACGCCCTCCTGTTTTGTCTTCCATGAACACAGCAGGCATGAACACAGCACCCTGCTGTGCTAAAGAGATTAAAGCTGCGCGATCTTCGAAAATCCCCTGATGAATCTGCGATAGTATCTAGCGTGACTAAGAAATTACTTCATCCCCGAAGGAATCTTTGGTGTCGATCAGTTTCTAGCTAAATGGGTCTTAGCGAGATCCACGTGTATTCCCACTTCGTTGACTATGCGACCAATAAAGTGTGCTTCTCGAATCCTGAAGTCACACATGGGTAGACTCCTCATGGAGTGGCTTCTCCCCTAGGAGCTCTAAGATGACATACAAGTTCCATTCATGGTGTTCCTTTCTCTTGGTAGCGATTCAAAACGTCATCAATAACCACGGTCGATTCATGTGGTCCAGAAAGCTGTTGGTGTGTTAATTAACTCAATGGTCATGGTGTACAAAGTCGAAATGGCCGCATTGCATTCGATATGCCGTTCTAAGAGCATTCTCCCATTGGACTTCCATCTGATGATAGTTCTTTCGTTGGTCAATCCTCGGATAGAAGATTGTCCCTCGCAACTGGTCGACAGGTCGAGGCAAGCGGTTCTTAACTGTCAGCTTGTTAAGTTCCCGATAATCAGTACACATACAAAAAGCTTATCCTCAAGGATATAACTGGGGCTCCCCAAAGCGAAAAACTAGGTCCAATAAAACTCCTGTCCAATAGTTCCTGAAGTTGATTAGGCAGTTCCTGCAACCTTCCTGATGTGAGACAATAAGGAGTACTAGTAATAAGGGCTGCTTCTGACATGATACCGATATGATAATCCACCCGACGATGTGAAGGTAAGCCTGATGGTTCTTCTGGTAGCATGTAAGGAGAAATCACGAACAGTTGGTGGATCCTCGATCCTCTTTTCCTTAGCCTGGACATCAGTAACGAGTGCTAACATAGCGGAGTAATCCTTCTATGGACACTTCTGGCCTTCATTGCTGAATTGATGCTAACCTCTGCCCCACTTGGGTACTTTATGACAGATGACGACTTTCTCCTCACCGGGTATATCTGCGCGATATCTGGATAATCAATCCATACTGACTATTGCATCAAAACTATCAAGGGTAGTAGAAAGAAGGTCGATGTCGAACACTCGTCCCACAAGGTCGAGTTTGCATCCCAACGAACATATGAAGTTTCAATTGACTTGCCATCAGCCGATTCCACAACAGGTTTGGTTTCAAGAAACATCAGGGTTAAGCAGAAGAGAGACGAAGCGATTAGCTACCCATATAAGCTACCATGTTGCTATAATCCTGGCGTCGCCCACGTGAATCCTAAATGCCCTTCCACGAGTATCGTTCCCAGTTTTTGTTGTCGTTTTGATTCTAACAATGGCCAATCCATGTCGTAGGCACCTTCATTTCCATGTTGTAGGCCATGGTTACAAATACCTTGATGTCGACGTGACTGTTGTCTCTAACGTTGTTTCTTGAAACGGAGCCCTACGATCTTTCACCAACCAAGTCCATCCTTTCACATTCTGTGCCCCGTCTTATCACGCTACTCACTGCGCTGGTAGTCACACATTCCCTACTATAATCTGTTGTCATCGCTTATGTCGCGATTGATTCGTAAAGGTTGACTCCCATCAGTCGCTGACTAGGGTTAGAGATTCGATTGAAGTCAAATTGCTGGTGTTCGTCGCCGGTAATCAGGGTCGTTCTAATACTAAGGTCGGTAAGGCACTATGCTCATCCTTTTGTCCATCGTTCTTGCAAGTTGTGCATAATACATGGTATATTTCTAGAGTGTTGCAGAAGTGATCGCACTCGGAATCTAAGGCGTCAGTATGTTAAGTTCCAGCAAACAAAGATAAATGAGAAAGGTATAAACCAATCATTCAACGTGGCGGTATCCAACTTAGGGACGTTCTTACAAGCACCTAACATTCTACACGGTTCGCTAGATGCTTAGATGGGTGTTCAGATAATACTCGATAGCATCGAGATTTGTAAGGATTCAGAGAGGAGTGAAAAGGTCACGTTCGAGTAGGAGACAATCACTGCTATGACTCCTATAGACTTGTTACATTTCGCATTGATCAAATAATAGAGTAGAAACCCCTTTCACTTGTTAAGCCTCACTGGGACTCACATGCACCCCACATTATTATTATGTGTGCACCCACAATAATATTGTGATTTGCATGCTCATCTCAGTTCCTCCTAACTCATGTCAAATGGTTCCTCAAACTCAGATGTCAAACAAAGAATATCACAAAATAGGGGCTACGAATCTCTAGGGTAACACCACACTATCAATCACTTAACACATGCAAGTAATACATGAATTCATATTGTTGTGCTAAATCTGCAATCACATGCAATATCATATGTAAGTGTTCACTAGTTATGTTGTGCAATGAGTAAACGAGAGACGAACCTTGCTATCTGGAGCCGAGTGTCATGGTTGTATTCTTGTTTTCAGAACTGTTCGGTTATAGTCTGGTTTTATAAAAACGTTTTAAAACCCAGTTCACTATAACCAATGGCTCTGATACTAAACTGTCACACCCCCAAAATACCCCATGCGGAAACCCCCGTGAGGCGTGTGACGTACCAGGATCTAGCCACCAATCATATTGAACTCATACATGATTTAAGTAAAACTCTCATTTAATGAGGTAAACTATTACATTACATAGATTATAACTTATCGTATTCAGCGGAAGCATAAATCAATTGTAAAGTGTTACATAAACCGTATATACCAAAACCAATAGACTTGTCTCACGATCCCATGCATTACGACCCATGACCACTCCAGCATCCCAGACAGCCAGTTCCACGATCCATATAACCTATAACCCGTGAGCATGCACACACGTGTATCAGACAACGCTGGTGAGTTCATAGTTTTACGAAAACGTTAGTTACCAAGTGTTTAGTTCCGTTCATTGATTACAATGTTGATAATACCTTGAATACAAGACGGCTCCTGATTTATGTTTTGCCCGTTCCCTAGTGCTCCTATCAGAGCACTGGGTATGACTGGGTCATTAGTTCACACCTGTCCTCTCCGGTACGGGGTGAGGGTGCCTAACCTAAGTAGCGCTACCAACTAATACCCCGTTACCTCTCCGTTAACAAAAGATGGGACTTATAGGTGATAGGACGAGTATATTATCCAACATTTCAGATTTACCACAAGACGTATTCCTCTCAGGAATACCCAATTGATTTACCCAAACCCATCCCTCTCAGCGATGCCCAATGACTGTCCCAACCACCGGGACGCATGCTCAAGAGAGATGAACTCACCTTTGGTTTGCTCGGTAATATTATCTACTTGTTTACCAGTTGATCAAACACGTCCTAACATGGTTACCAGTAACGATCAGTTCTATGCACATAAATCACACCTTCTACATTCACATTGCATAGGTAACTTACAAGTATTGCACATAACGTCATGCTACTCATAACAAAGAATTGTGTTACATATGGACCATAACAATCATTGCAAAAATTGGTTTTTGCCTACTATTATATTATTATGCATTCTAGTAGGTTGCATGTGGTAAACATTATTCCTTAACACGTAGTACACATTTTGGAGTCACATACACATTCGTATCACAAGTCCATACATCACATGTTACACTAGTTGCGCACACGTATTTCACGTATTATCATACAAGTCATATTAGCTATTCATGTTCCCAGACTGCCCTCTTACATCGTTTATCCACATGATCAAGTATTCGGGTTTCATATTGGTCCATTATTTCATCATTTCCGTAGGCAGCCAGCCTAATCAACTCACGGCCCAAACATAAGTTGTATACATGTGTGTGATGGCCCAACTATGCTAGGCCCATAGAACTGTGTAACACAGCTTAGTGTGCGGCCCAGTCATGTGGCCCATCAAAATGCAGCCCACAGTTTACCTAATCCCCTATGATGTGTGGCCCAAACGCTACTAGCCCAAATATGAACGCGCGGTTTAATAGTAGATACTTCTCCACATTATTCGCAAACATCAAATATCATCAAATCGGATTTCAACTTAGATCAATCAACATGCTACCCCCAAGAACAAAGTAACAATTCATGCATACATACAATTCTGTGTAACAAGTTTACATTTCAAGCATCACAGAGATGAAACATTAGATTTTTCGTCGTGGAGGCATGTGGTGGCGAAACACTATGTTTCATCGGCAAGAAGGTGGCGAAACACCTGCATGTTTCGTCATAATGAGGGTGGCGAAACACCTGAGTGTTTCGTCATCATACAGTTTACAAGTTCATCTTGCACACAATAACCCTAATCCATTTACAAGATCAATCATTGTCATATACATGAAGGCAATTAATGATACATCTCGAAATCGCACAATTACATGACTGCACATAAGACTCGATTATCAGTCCAGCATATCCATAATCATCCTATTCCATCAATCCTTAACCTTTAAAACTCCAGTTCACCGGCCCACAATACATAGCGAATCAACAGTTTTCTATCATCATTAATCTATAGCAACACTAATTCTTATTCATATTAGTTGAACATACACACACTTGAATATGATTAATTCAGTTTTGATCACAGAAGTCATGAATCCACAGTTACTCATAACAAGAATCATACATCCTAACAAGGGAAACATACTAACCAAGTTGCAGGATGAAAACGAGAATGCTTGAGAATGTGAGAGAGAGCTTCGAGAACTCAAAGTCGTCGCTGCACAGAAAGGAGAGTTCTAGGGTTTTCAATTTATTAGTTACAAGACGAACTACCACTGTTCCACTTAATATATGCAAGTAAGTGTTCTAGGCCCTTACTGGGCTTCTAAGGAAACTGGGCCGACGAAAGACCTGAAGGAATCTGGCTCGACGAAAGACCTATGTTTCGTCGAGCATAAGGTTGTAGAAATACCATAGTTTCGTCAGGTTGGGTTTAGAACTAAAATCCTTAGTAAAGATAATTATTCTAAAGTTTTTAATAGATAATCAAACATAAATATACATGCATATAATACCACACAAGACAAAATATGAAAACAGTGAAACCAGCAATGTGTAGGGGAAAGGCCTTGAAATCTCGGGTTGTCACATTCTTAGCCGGCTTAGTCGTAACTCCGAGGAGATTTGGGCTGTTGTGAAACATGATGACAACGGTGACGTCTTACGGCGGTGGTGATGGTGTTTGAGTAACCAGCAGCGATGTTGAAGAGATTCAAGGGAGATGAAGACAGCGGCCATACGAGTTAGTTCCAACATGTTTTATGGTAAGTCTTTGGTAAGCTTCTTTTGCACGTCAACCAGGTCGGTGTTTTTTAGGAGTTTAAGTGGTGGAGACAAGAAGCTAGGGTTACGGTGAGGTTCTCTGGTTTAGTGGGTTGTAAGTTGTTTCTAGGTTTTGACACGTATGTTTGCTTGATACGTGTTCAGCCAAAAGCAATCCTCCCACCGCCAAAACACAACCACAACAACAAAACCCCTAAGATCTGAAATTTGGAGATTCTAGAAAGTAGAAGAGTAACATGTAAGAGTGAGAGAGGGGTTGCGCCAAGAGAGGGGCGGTGGTGTGGTTTTAGACGGTACACCTCTCCGATGAAGGTGTCATGTCGGTGATGCTGATGGGTCTGGTTTTAGTAATTATATTTATTTAGAATCTCTTATCTCTTAATACGTATAAGAAAGTCTTTTCAAGAATAAAGTGATAGTGTAGCTAAAATATAACTAAAGATTAAAGTGTGTAATTGAAACAATGTTCGTTTACTGGTTGTTCGTAAATCGATTGACACTTTCCAATGTTAGGACTGGTTTTGACTCCGAAACGATTGCGAAACGAACGTGTGACGTGCGGAATCAGTATACGAACGTGACCGAACACACGAGACGTAATATAATCGTGATTCTATTAGAAATCTGATAACGTAAAGCACCTGAATCATGTGGACAATACTTTCTCTCTCTAGACTTTCTCTCTCTAGCTCTAACTGTCCAAAGTTTCAAATGAGCAAAAGTCTTTAATCCTAACCATAAGGATTATATTTATAGGTCAAGGCTTTTAATGAGATTTCTCATTAATTACAATAATGCCACCTTACCTTTTCTCTACTTATTTCAATATAAAGACTTGTTTTCTTCTGTTTCTGCAACGGACTGGATTGACGAAGGCGATAGACATAAATGCACTAACAGACTCCCCCTTGGATATTGCCGCAGTCAATCTCGTAGCGTCTTGTCTTTCTCTTTCTCTTTGAGTCTTCTTGAAGCTTTAACATGTTTTCATCAACGTAGACTCCCTCTTGCTTGAATAGAATCCCAGTGGATCTGTATTCAGCTTCAGCTCCCCCTTTCTGTAGACTCTTTTCTTCATCAGGCTTCCCCTTTCGTCAAGCTTCCGTGCTTTTGGTATCGACACCTGGCTTTCCGGATACAAGCTCTTCTGGGATAGTTACATGGCTCCTTGAATCCACGCTTCCTCTTGCGTTGAGCTCGTCTTCAGACTCCCCCCTTAGACTCGGCTGTCGGGATCATAGTCTGGTACAACATCTGCAATCACTCAATCATTTATAAGTAACAATGTTTTGAAATTGTCCAGGAATCGTAACCTAGCTCTATTAAACTTTCTAAATCAAGATTCTGGCTTTAAGATATAATAATATGAATATATCCAGAAATACTTGATTCACTTCCCTTATCAAGAATCTTTATTGATTTAGCAGTTTTAGCGAACAAGATTGGAAACTGGCTCTATTCTATAGATTTTAACAATATAAGCATTCAAATCCCTCACAGTTAATTATCCAAGTCCAACTTAATGACCTTGGAGATTTCACAAACTGTTTTTTATTTTTGATTTTAAAATTACAAGTTTCAAATTAATGAACTTGTTTTATTTTCAGAAACACAATCAGCATACTAAATTTTGAAACTTAGCATCACAGACATCGATTGTCGAAAATAAAGCAGAAATCAAAATCTTTTTGTATTTTTCTGAAACATAAAGCAGTATAGAAATATTTACAAACATATTTATAGACAATATTTTTGTTTGAGTTTGCGTTAGAGGATCATATCAGTTTATGACAAATCACTAGTACCGTTGAGCTTTAAACACTTTAAGTTCTAAACGATTCACTTAGATTGTCAGTATATTGATCCATTTAAATTTTCACACAAACTTCAACTGATTCGAGATACAGATTTGTGTTTTAAGGACTTAACTTATTCACGTGTCCCACCTCAGAATATACTCCCGTATCAAAATTTCCTAGATTCAGTCTTACAGGTGAGTATACCAATCTGATATCTGTACTCTGGGTTAGTGCGAGACCTTGAGAGCTCAGCTATGAACTTCCGTTCAGTCAAAGAGATAAAGGCTCGACTTTAGGTGTGTTCCCTTTAGGGAATCATTTCTTCAACTGCAATTGATTCATATCTTTCGATATTTTTCAATTTTTATGCAGAGGGTAAGCTTTTAAAGCGCGTAAAGAATTATACGAGGTCTAGGCCGTTGCTTCCGCAAAATCAGAAGACCAGGTCTAATACACCAGATATCAAATAGTATAAAGACCTAGTATCTCAGAATCAGGTAATCTCTCAAACAAGATTCGGGGGTTACCCATATATCCGAGAGATGTTCCCCACTAGATAAGTAAAGTATTGATATTTAGGTTTATATCTCGAAAACAATCTACTAAGCGTGTAAAAACCTACTGGCACATCATCAGTGAGACCGTTTATCACATTAAAACATTTCATTTCTTTAGAGTACTATGATTGTCTACTGATGTACTATCATTTCCTCTTTTTACACAAAAACTCAATTTTTGAATTTTATCATGTTTTTGGCTTTTTCTGTGACACCTGTGTCACTTCCACCATCAAACAAATACCAAACCAATGAAATATTGTATTTCATACTTGGGATTTTGTGTAAATATGTGTACTGTTTGCACATATTAATTCTTGTTCGATTTCGGGCTCTAGATCGCTTTCTGGAGAGTTATAAGCGCACTGATGCGTAAATATAACCAGTTTAATGCAACAAACACTCTGGAATAGTGACATAGGCTTAGCATACCTTAAATAACCCTTACATAACTTAGAAATAAGTTTTGGATGGTTTGGTATGCCGAAATCAAGTTTATTCGCTTACAGGGACTAAATTCGACAAACTGCGAAAGTATGTCAATTTGTACTGTAACAGACCCTCCGGAACATGATCGTAAGTTAAACACACCCTAAATATCCTTTACATAGCTTAGAAATAGGCTTTGAGGTGTTCGGTGTGCTAAAATAAACTTTTTGGTCATTCAGGGACTAAAAGTGTCAAAAAGTGCATAAGTTTGCATTTTCGCGCATAACTTACGTTCTGAATACATCCGGACATCCAAAAATTTATGTAAGCATCCTTATATTATGCTTTAGTATTTGGCATAAGAAAAATCCATTCGTCGCGCAATTTGGATCGTCTTTCGCGCTTATGCGCATTCCGTCGTAATTAAGCGAACATCGCGATCGTACGACCAAACGAACCGACATCCGAGATATTTTTGAGCATGTTTCAAGTCCACAATGTTTAGGCATCATTTTAGGGCCTTAACGTTGGCTTAACGGGCCTTAGAAGTGTCGTAAATGAGTTTAAACATCAACAGGGACCAAAACTGTCATTTTTCAAAGTTGCTGTTGATCTGACTTGGCCAGGCGGCCCGCCTACACTTCTGGTAACTCTCAAGCGGGCCGCATCAGACTCCCAGTTCTGCAGAATTGTTGCAAACAGCTGTTTACAGGTGTTTAACACTGTAAAACCACTTGCAACTAGTTTCTAGCAATCCTAGGGGCTCCCATGGGTTTGTAATTCAGTGGGTGTGTGTTGTACGGCTCAGATTTATCGCTTGGGGAACAAGAAACGATCCCAACGGTTCTACGTTTCCTATAAATACCCCCCCCATGTTTTCTCATTTTTCCCTCACATTTGAATCTGATTCAACACTCTCTAAGTGGAAGTTTATAAGCTTCCTACCTGAGAGTGAATCGGGTTCGAATCTTGCGGGGACCTTCTGTAAGTATTCTTTCGCGTTTCTCATTTGTTTTAGCGTTAAATTCAAACTGCGTTTGACTTTCTGCATTGACCAGTTTATGGTCAACGCGAAGTTCGTTTGAACTTCATAACGTGAGCGTAATCACGATGGTTATAGTCCCTAGTGACTATACCCACTGATTACCATGTTATCTAGGCTCAGTGACGAGTCGTAGTTTCGGCCAAAATGCGTTTCCTCGCGTATTTTGTAACCAAACTACACTAGGGTATCAAAACCGTTTGTTTTGATACCAAACCTGTTTTCTAACTTCACTAAACATGTTCTAGCATGTTTAGCTCGTCGCTTTTAGAATTGTGCTTGTTTAGGGTCGTAAAGGTAAGCGATCTAATCAATCGCTTATACTTTCGAACCCGACCCATTTGGTCGATCATTAGGATCCGACCAAACACTTTAGGTGACCATAGTTGTATAGGGAATAACCTTCCGAGGTTATACCTTATGGTCACTTCGTTTAAGTAGTTGTATGATAGGTAGTTTATGTGCCTTAGGAAAATTACCAAAATACCCTTTTTGCGCCAAAATTCATTTTAAGCCTATGTAACGTAATTTTTGACATCTAAACTGATTTAACAACAATATTAAACATGTTAAGGCATATCTTGCTTGTCAAAGGACTAGTTAGGCGTTCCGAATGCGTTTTACGCAAACGACGCGTTAAAGTGGCATAAGCTACCTAAACGGGTCGTAATGGGTCAAAAGCACTTAGGATAGGTTTCGTTTTAGTACGTAGGCTTTGTTAAACCATATTACATAAGTTCCCATACTTATTTGGTTTACGAACCCTCGTACTACCCGATCCTCCGATAGGTCCGTTTATTAATGTAGATACCTATATAGGTGTCGTTTGATTTCCGTGATCCCTTTAGCCTTGCTTGGTTGTTGTTCAAGACTTCTAAGCACCCTCAAGTGAGTACATAGACCCCTCTTTTACTGTTTTCCAAACATTTTGGGGTGAAACACATGTGCCTACTTGTTACTTTCATGATTTCATGCTTTTATATCATATACTTGCTATGATTCACTAGTACACTATTAGTACATGATTTCATTGTGTTTTTGCTATGTATGTTTACTTAGCATACTTAGTACATCGTTTTACATGACATTTCATGCTATGTATGTTCATCATACTTAGTACATTTTACATCACATGCTATGTATGCCCATTGTGTGCATATTTAGTACATCGTTTTACAAGACATTTTATGCTTTGTATCATGCTATGTATGACCATCCGTCGCATACTTAGTACATTGTTTGTGCATTTTTACCTATGGTTTGGTGATTACATATTTCACTTGCCATACATGACATTTTGTTTACACATTACTTGATTGACATTCGACAACGGTTTAGACAGGGGAAATTTACATTGGTGGTTTATGTGGGTAAGTGATTTGGGTAACGAGACATGTGTAATGTGATACAAGCATGGTGGATACGCCGCTGGTACTTCCTATATATAATTGCTTGTATTATATTACATGGCGTAGCGTTATTTAAATCAATCATTTGAATTTATACATTTTTACACAAATAACATATTTTTCACAAGACATTGTTTTACAAAACAGTTTGTTTTATACAAACACATTTTTACTTGGTTATTCATTTAACCTTACATCATTCTTTTTAACTATACATATCTATCATCGATTTTCAAACATTTTATAAAAGCAAACACTTAAACTGGATTCATGACAAGTTTTCATTAAACATTTTCGTAAACCTAAGTCATGAATCCTATTTTCACAAAACCTATGTACTCGCCGGCATTTTTATGCTGATGTATTTTCACATGTGTTTCAGGTACGATAGTTGATAATATTTGATGATAATATTGATGCATGCTCACATAGGATTGGATGAGGCCTTAGTGACATTAAAAGATGCAAGACTAGTTAATTTTTGTTATGTTTCTTTATTGTTAAGACATTGTAACTCATTTAATTCAATAAAACGAAATTTGTTTAATCCATGGTTGTGAAACAATGATTCTGTTACAACACTCCCCGACGTTTCTGCCATGTTTTGTTGTTTTACGTGGTCGGGGTGTGACATTTTCAATTTTTCTAATGTTTTTGGATTTTCTGACAAAATCTTACTCCCCCTAAAATTCAAAACCATTTAAAGAAAATTTGACAAACTGACACTGATAGCTTTGTCTCGCCATCCATTTTCTGCTTTTCGTGCACTGATTTGCAGAAAATATAACGTACCCCCATGATTTACAACAAATTGATATTTTACAGTTTGAAAACCGTTTTTCAATCTTGTGAAATTAATCATGTTTGTTTGGCCGTGAGGGTTTCGGCATATTCACTCAACATCTTTTTGAAATTTTTGAATTTTTGACAAAATTTAAAAACAAACACATTTTTGATTTTTCAAAAATTTGACAAAATAAAAACATATTTTTGGTTTTTAAATTTTTCAATTTTTAGGGCTTTTAAAATATTGTTTATTTATGTACAAAAATCAAACAAACTCCATGTTTCAACCAACACAGGGTTCAGCAGCCTCCTCTTCCCGTGCCAGGCTGCTCCAACACTTCTCTTCTTGACATTCAAATTTCTTCGGAAGCACTTGCACATTCAAATTACTCAATTACTTGAACAATTTAGCCCAGGTCTGTTTGACCTTAGGCATTTCAACACAATATGCATCATGTAATTTCGGAAAATCTTTTTCACTTTGAACAAAGACTTTTTCAATTTTAGCATCATCTACCGAAGTTACTTGTTTCTTAACAGTCCATGTTTGACCTTTAGGAGCACCTCTTTTGTAAAAATGTGAATCTTTTTGAACATTTTGATTTTGAACAACAACTTTTGGTTTCCAAAACTGGTTTGGTTTTGTTGCATCAACTGTTGTTTTCCAACTTTGTGTTGTTCTAAATCTGGGTGTCACATGTTTCAATGTTTGTTGTGACTCACCCTTTGACATTTTAGGCTTCCAAGTTTGCTTTGAATCAAACTTGGTTGACTTCTTATTCTCAACATCAGACTTTTTCTTTGTTTCAACATTAACATGTTCAGATTTGGACACTTGCGTGCGAGATGTCCAGTTTGATCACATTTAAAACATGTTCTTTTTGAGACATCTTTGACCTGTTGTTGTTGATTTTTCTTTTGATCATAGAACTCTTCACTAGACTGTCGTCTAAATTGGAGTTCTTTCTCTTCTTCTGAACTTGTTCCGTGAACAAAGTTCATTTTTGCCTGATAATTCGGCGTTTCATTTCTTTTCCAACTTTGTTTCTTCTTATAACCCAACCCAGCCTTCATGTTTTTCTTCTTGACACCAGATTTGTTATAAAAAGTTTTGTGACATTTTCCAGCAAACTTTGAAATTTCAGACTTTTCAATCTCAACCATTTTGAAAACTTTGTCAATTTTGTCTGAAATCACATTCTGAATCAGGAATACAATATCTAAGAATAATTTTTCTGATCCAATCATTGTATAAACCAATCCTTTTGAATCATCATTCAAATTTTTCTCGGATTTTGAGTTTTTCAGATATTCTTCATGAAAACTACCTTCATTTTCATCATGTGATTCAGCTTTAGCTGTATTAACCGACTCTTCTTTCAACACACTTTCAACGACCTTACCTACCACCTCTGAATCACTAGAATCATCAGATTTGGAATAGGTTACGTCAATGTTATCTGGCAGTTGATCTACCATGTTGAAAGCTTTTTCGACCTTTTCATCATCATAAAATGCAAACTTTTCCGGTGGAGGAACTTGATGAAACTCAGAACCAATGCCCTTTTTGTTTTTCTCAGAATCATCATCACCAGGTTTTATGTTGAAAATTCTTTCAAGCACATATGATGACGCATGACAACTATGTAACTTGTTGTTATCCTGTTCTAAATCAGCTATTTGATGCTTTAGCTTAGCAACATCTTCAATGTAAGAATTGACAACTTGTTGCTTTATTGAATACTGTCGTTTAAGCGTATCAGTTAATTCATGACAATATTTCAATCTAGATTGAACAAGTTTCATTTGACTTTTCACATTTTCATATGACTCTTTTGTAATGTGATATGCTAATTTTATTGAATCGTATTCCTTTTTCATTTCTTGACATGCATTTTCCTTTTGTAAACATTCTTCTGTCATTTTTGAAACCTTTTCTTTTAAAATTTCATTTTCTTTTTCTAAACTCTTGCATTTTTGTGTAAGCTTTTCGTCATTATCTTTTAAAACCTTTTCATTTTCTAGCATTTCTTTGCATTTTTCTTTGAAAACATTTTCGATTTTAGTAAATTCAAGATCTTTTGTTCTGAATTTTTCATCTTTTTCAGTACAAGCTCTGCACGGTTCCATGCATTTCTTGCACTGTTCAACGATTTTGATTAGGATTTCAAAATCAGAATTTACCTCAGTGATTGGTACCTCGGCTTTCTCTTCTGCATCTGTCTGAGTTTGATCAGCATCTTTCTTTTTCTCATCACCAGCACCAGCATCACTATTCACTTCAACCGAACTTTCCATCTTCACTTCTTCTTCTTCTTTCTTCTTGTCTTGCTGCTCTTCAATAACAGATTTTTCTTCAACGACTTCTTTTATCACCTTCTCTTCCTCTTCTATCTTCACATCATCAACTTTAACAGCTTCAATTTTGATTTCTTCAGCAACTTTCTTCAAATCGTTCACTATCTCATCAACATTCTTCTTCATTCTTTCTTCATCCCTCTTCCTCAAACTTGATGTCATGGCATCTCTTATGATTTTATCCAGCCTTTTCACATATGTTTTATCTTTTACAACATTTGAATAGTATTCGCCGGATCGAGGAATTACTAAAAGAACATCATCATGAACTATGTCTTTCCTGTGGACAACAGGTTCACCATCTCTGTTGACATAACACTCTCGTTTCTTGTCCCATCTTTTATTTCTTACAACATTTTCATACTCTTCCTGCATTTTCTCCATTCTGCATCCAACAATGAATCTTTCTCTTTCGGTTTTCTCAATTAGAATTTCTTCTCGACTTCTTTCCTTGATTTCAGCAACAAATGCTGAATCAGCCGGAATGTATTTGTCCCAGCTAAAACTCCCTGGCAATCTTTCATCATCTTGATTTACAAGATAAGCTTTCTTCTTGGGATTATTTTCGATAATTTTCGGATCTTCTTTGCTACGGTGGTAGATCGCCATTCGGTAATTATCATCATTGAAAGGATGTTCATTTCCATCAACTGCAGAATTATTGCATTCTCTCTTGAAATGACCTTTTTGCTTACATTTGAAGCAAGTCACTTTGGATTTATCAAATCCCAGCTTAGTTGACGGACCACCGATTTTCTGTTTCCCAGTAATCTCCATGTATCTCTAAGCTCTTCCAATGCAGCTTGCCAGGCACCAGCGAATGTCTATGAGTTCCATTTCTTCCGGATTAATCTGGTCATAGTCTTCTTTGGTCAATTCAGAGTTTCCAATTTTGCTTGCAACTAGACCTTCATATGATTCCAGAACAGATGCATGGAAGCTCATTTGCTGCTTAGCAGAGTTGATACTCATAGCTGGAGAATTCTTTAGCTTAAGAGCAATGTTGCACAGTATCTCCTCTGATTCATCGGGATTTGTTTTTGAAGAAGATGAATGATATCCCGGATTGTAACTTGATGAGCTTGTTTGTGGTTCTTTCGTCTTTTCAGCGCTGAATCCGGTCTTTGGTGATTCACTAACTTTCACCGAAGGTGTGCTACCTTTGTAATAAAGACCGACATTCTGATGATGCAAAGAACCACTCATCTTGCTTTGCTTTTGTAGCTCAAGTTCATGACTTTCAGTTTTTTCTATCAAAGCATCAAGAGAAATTGAATCATATAAAACATCATTTTTCAAGATAAACACAAATGTTTGCCACTGATCGGCTCGTGGTAACGCTTCTATGATTTTATCAATTATTTCCTCTCTTGTTTTCACAATCTCAAACCTTTCGAGTTCAATTTTTAAATGACAAAAACGTTTAATCATTTGCCTCACTGACTCTCCCTTTAAGCTATCAAACAAATCAAATTCCTTTTTTAGTAAAGCAATTTTGTTCTTTTTAATTTGTTTGCCACCTTCGGCTTTAACCCTTAATGCTTCCCAAACCGATTTTGATGACCCATCATGATTTAACAAATAAAATATATCATCTTGGATAGATTGTTGAATCAAAGCGATCATTTTCTGCTCATATGAGAATTTCCGTTTGTCATCATCGGAAAGATCATTGAGATGGATCTCTTCTTTCTTGTCATTGATTGGTCGACTGTATCCAAACTCTAAGCAGAACCAGCTCTCGTGAGCGTATGCCTTGGTCCAGTTCAGGAATCTTTCTTTCCACCATGTATAATCTTCTAAATTCTCAAGCTTAGGTGGTTTTGAATGGGTTCCATAGAAGTTATCATGTTTTATGTTATCTTTGATTGTTTTTGTTATTGATTTCGGTGTGACGGTTGATGTCTCAGACGATTCGGATGTAAACGCGTTGTAGAACGTGTTGTAGAATTCTTCAGCCATGATGTTAACTCTTCAAATCTCAGCACCTTTTAATCACCTGAATCAACAATCAAGCAAACACAATCAGTTTAAACAATATTAAAGAACTGAATCAGACTGATACTCGAACTGGTGAATATTCTGTGCGAACTGATGTTCAAATTGTCAAACCGTGTGAACTGCTATGACCCGGATCAAATTTAAATGACCTGACTTGATGCGAAATAGGTCAATCTGTGCAAAGTGGTTCAATTTCACACGACTTGAGTTAACAAAGACACGACCTGGACCACTTCTAACTCAAACGAACTGATTTGAAATTCAATTCATGCAAGCTGATGTAATCAAACTCC
Organism: Helianthus annuus; assembly: GCF_002127325.2. Taxonomy (NCBI): domain Eukaryota; kingdom Viridiplantae; phylum Streptophyta; class Magnoliopsida; order Asterales; family Asteraceae; genus Helianthus; species Helianthus annuus. The sequence continues at coordinate 103,520,630 of NC_035441.2, read as the reverse complement.
TATTGGGCCGAAAACCTGCTGTTGCTTTTACTAAAATGGACTCCCAATATGATCAGTTCACATGCAATGTAGTGGGCCTTTACTTGAATCTTTCACATGCAAATTCGTAAATCATATGCAATGAAATGATATTTGTAAACAATGACTAAATTCACGTGAGTTATTAATGAATCTGACAATTCACGTGGTTCTTTAGTTAAAAGATCATCACATGCATACTGATGGCACTAAACCAGTTGATCACATGAGCTGCCTATTCAATTCACGTGGTAATCTGTCAAGCATTAATTTCTATTGGGCCGCTAGATCATATAATCACATGGGCTGCACACAACATCTTTTTTAGAATATTCGTTGGATTTTAATTTTTTTTTGGACCGCAAATATTACACTTAATGTATTTCGTGACCTACTGTTGTAGTTATTAATGATGTACAGAACTTTGTTTCAAACGAAATGGAACCTTCTCAAACGAAATGGAAAACTTTCATGCGAATTGGACTCATTTCGTGCGAAATGGCAAATTTTCAAACGAAATGGAGTTTATTTCGTGCGAAGTGACATGTTTTCAAACGAAATGGACTTCCTTCAAACGAAATGAAGATCAATACGTGCGAAATGGACTTTCAAACTACCAATACATGCGAAATGAACCTTCAGACTACCACTACGTGCGAAATGGCACGTTTTCAAATGAACTGGACCCTTCAAAAAACCAATACGTGCGAAATGGACGATATAGAACTCAATACGTGCGAAATGGGTTTACTTTCAAACGAATTGATGTTATTTGGTGCGAAATGGAGCTGATAACATGCGATTTCGGACCAGAAAACTTAGATTTCTCCTAAACGGCTTTGAATTAAGATTTGAAACTTTGTAGGCTTATAGATCAGGTGTTTTCGCACATCATACTCAAAAATCCGCAATTTTGGAGCATAAAAACCCGTTCAATTTGACGATTTTCAGATAAAAACGTAAAAGAAATGTAGAAGATGAAGAAATAGATCAAATCTGATGCAATTTGGATTTGAATTCGATGAAATCCTGTACGAATCTGTGTGAATGATCAGTGCAATCGAGCTCCTGCTCTGATACCACTTGTTAGGACTGGTTTTGACTCCGAAACGATTGCAAAACGAACGTGTGACGTGCGGAATCCGTACACGAACGTGACTGAACACACGAGACGTAATATAATCGTGATTCTATTAGAAATCTGATAACGTAAAGCACCTGAATCACGTGGACAATACTTTCTCTCTCTAGACTTTCTCTCTCTAGCTCTAACTCTCCAAAGTTTCAAATGAGCAAAAGTCTTTAATGCTAACCCTAAGGATTCTATTTATAGGTCAAGGCATTTAATGAGATTTCTCATTAATTACAATAATGCCACCTTGCCTTTTCTCTACTTATTTCAATATAAGACTTGTTTTCTTCTGTTTCTGCTACGGACTGGATTGACGAAGACGATAGACATAAATGCACTAACATCCAATTAGTTTTGTGCTTTGTTTGGATTTATATGATTGTTTTAACACAATGTATCGGGAATTCATTTGGCAGCTTTTCAGTTGGTTACGCGGAATGATTTTGCTCGATAGTTGTTCGGTTCGTTACGGTTACATGAATAATAATAATAATAATAATAATAATAATAATAATAATAATAATAATAATAATAATAATAATAATAATAATAAGAAAAGATAAATAAAACAGGGAAACATACAAAGGAAAAAAAATAAATAAAAAGGAAATCAGAAAAGCACCCAACTCTCTACAACACAGATGAGCAAATGATTGTACCAGTTTGGAATCGGTACCTATACCGAATTTCTCAAACCAATTTATTTTCGTTACCGATTTGGTATCGACATTTAGCGTTTTCGCTACCGGTACTTACCGGTTTCTTCCTTCAAATACCAGTCCGTACCGTACCAGGTATTTTCAGACCGGTATCCGGCTGCTGGTAGCAAGCTTACCTGTAATATTCCGAAATTAAATATAATAACATAATAATTTGTTATGACAAATAATCTTTATATATTAATTGAAAATTAGTATGTCATTAATGGGTAAGATTAAATTGAATAGCATTTTTTTTCTAAAATCAAATGATCATATATATATATATATATATATATATATATATATAAAGGTCTTCTCTTTAAATAACTAAACTGTTACTTTCTTTCCATGCTTAGTGTAGGATCGTGTTCCGACCTGAACGAGTCGATCAGAAGAGTTTTATCCAAAACAAGAGGCGGAAATTAATGTTTTGGTGCAATCTCAGCCGTATTCACTTTAATCTTGTTGTTTTATTGATCAATAATCCGATTACAAGCCTGACAACACTTCGGCAGCACTTCGTGGCTCACCGGAAGAAAACAACTGAACTACTTATCTGATTTCGTTCCAAGCAGCCTATTTATAGGCCTAGCTATTCTGCTTGAACATCACTGATCAGTTCAAGCGGAATCACCACCTAAACATTCAAGCGAAATCATGCCTATTACATTACAAGCGGAATCAGAACAAAAAAGGGGTTTCACTTGAAATGACCTTTTGTCATTTCAAGTGGAATCACCTTCCAAATACAAAACCGTGAATTTCGTGCTCTATTCTCACTAGCCCTAAGCAAGACTCGATACAAGACGTAGGCGACATACGGATGCACCAACAAACTCCCCCTCGGATGTTGATGGAGTCTTCAGTGTCGAGTCTTCGGTTGTCAAACCTTCAGTCTTTATCAGTCTTCATGCTTCTCTCTGAAGTATTCTCCATTGTAAGCATCCTTACTCAACCTTTTATCATCAACAAACTCCTCTCCCTCGGATGTTTGAATCTTTAAAATTCATCAGCAATCTCCGAATTAGAACCTGGCACTTTGTCCATCAGACTCCCCCTCTCAATCTGCTGGGATTGTAGTCTGGAAATCACAGATTCAAAATTCATTCCAAGATCGTGACCTGGCTCTCTTCCAGCTCAGGTTATCTGCACAATCTCTACCTCAAACATAATTTTCTCAGAGATTAATTCTTTTAAAATTTAGAAACTATTGTGGTAAACATTTAAAATGATTTATTCTAAGAAATCTTCTTTTGAAAAGATCAATCATTTTTACTCATTCTTTATCCAAACCTGTTCTTCATGTTCAGCACTTGGAATTTCGAACATCAACTTTTCAACACCAGTTGTCAAAAATCTTTTTGGATTTTTAAAATGAAAATAAATGCAATAAAGACACTATTTACAGACAATATTTTTGTGAGTTCATGCAAAAGGATCATATCAGTTATTGAGACAAATCACTAACACCGTTAAGCTTTAAACATTTTAAGTTCTAAACAATTCACCTATATTGTCAGTATATTACTTAAATTTTCACACAAATTTCAACTGTTCCGAGATACGAAATTAGTGTCTTAGATACTTAAACTTATTCGCGTGTCCCACTACTTGAATATACTCCCGTATCCAGATCCCAATATTCAGTCTTACAGGTGAGTATACCATAGATGATATCTGTAAAGGGGCTAAATTGCGAAGGCCGTGAGAGCTCAAGTCGATACTTCCCTATACGCAGAGAGATGGCTTCGACTTTTGGTGTGTCCCCTTTAGAGGATCTTTTTTTCAACAGTAATAATTATCAATTTTATTGTTTAATCATTTTTGCTGAGGGCTTTTGCTATGTTTTCAAGCAATTTTGCCGAAAGTATTATACGGGACTAGGTCAGAATTTCCATTCAGCAGAAGTCCCGGGATAATACCCCAGATATCACTAAGTATAAAGACCTAGTATCTCAGAAAGAGGGACCTTTCAAACAAGATTTCAGGGGTTACCCATATATCCAAGAAATGTTCCTCACGAGATAAGCAAGTTTGAATTTAGGTTTATATCTCGAAAACAATTTACTGAATGTGTAAAAACCTACTGACATATCCACAGTAAGATTGTTTATTAGTTTTAAACATTTCATATCTTTAGCGTGTTATGATAGTCCACTGATGTACTATCATTTCCTCTTTTATGCAATAAAAACTCATTTTTGAATTTTATCATGTTTTTGGCTTTTTCAAAATTTCAAATGTTTTTGGTTTTTCTGAAAATTTCTTACTCCCCCTAAAATTCAAAAACATCTAATGAAATTGAAACCAAACTGTACAAGAACATGACAAACTGATGTATCAAGCTTCAGATCATCATCCCTTTGGCATAAACAATCAGAACTCCCCCTTACAACAAACTAGTTTCCCATTATGATTTCAAAACACTTAAGTTTGTTTTAATCAAAATGTTTTTTTCCGGAAAATTAGTTTTGTTGATTTTACCATTTGTAGGTTTAGGGTCATTTCATCACATTGTTTACCAAAACTTTTGAATGATAGTTAAATCAAGTTCAACTAAATGACCTTGATTACCACTTGTAAGATCGATGGTTGAACCACTTGTAATTCTCAACCACTTGTAGAAACAAAAATCAAACATTTTCAACCAATTACCATCTATTGGTTGAATTCTCAATATGTCGATTCCTACTCCACACTTACCAACCTGGGAGTTCTGGCAATTCACATTTCTCAAATTCAATATTCAAAAATTAGAATGATGCCAATTCATACTACACGATTACCAACTTGGGAGCTCCGGCAATTCAGGTTTCTATTCAACGAAGAATATATCCACCCAAGCCTAACCAGCCTTGGGTGTAACCTTTTCAGTCTCATTTGGGGTTGTATCTTTCCTTTTAGCTTGATAAAACTCTTTTACCCCTTTAGCCTTCCCCTCAATCATTTTACCAAAAATATTTTTCACTGCAGGGTTAAAGGCTTTTTCAATATCCAATTCTTTCTTTCTAGGAAAGAATTGGTTTGAAATTTCAACTTTTCCAATTTTCGATTTCAAATTTTTAGCACTCAGTGGTGGAAAATTCACGTCATCCACTGTCAAAACTTTTTTCTCATCTTTCCCAACAACATGTGGCTCCTCTGATTTTATGGAATCAGATTCATCACCAGAACTTTTCTTTGAGTTCTTAACAACCCATTTTTGGCTGTTAAGAGTTTCCTTCTTTTTGAAAACCTTTTTCGAACACTCACCAACTTCATAAACTGAGTTTTCAAAAACTTTGAGTCTGTTAGTTGGTGGTTCGATTTTCTCAACAATCTTTTCCTTAAGTTTCTTAGAAACTTCCTGTTTTGGTTTGAAAATTTTTGGACAATTCTTGGCAATATGACCAGCAGTTTTACATTGAAAACAGGTTCTTGTTTCTGTCTTTTTCTGAACAACGTTCTTCTTTAACTCTTCTTGCTTCTTGGCAAGGAACTCTTGATTCGTCTGCTTCCTGAAACTTGTTCTTTCTCAGCCTCTGACGATTTTCCTGAAACAAACACAGTTTATGGTTTATAAACTTTTTCATTTTTATGATTTTTCGGTTGAATAAATCCAAGACCTTTCTTTTTGATATTACCATTATGGTTTGGTTTCTTTTGGAAACTATAACCACAATTGTAACCCATTTTCTTGTTAATTCTTTGTTGGTCTCTTGAAGTGTATTGTTTAGGTTTGCCAGAAAGATTTAAATCTTTTATTTCAGAAATATTAATTTCTGAAATTTTAAAAATCTTTTTAATCATATCAAGTTTAACACTTCTTATTGGAAAACTCTCATCAGAATATAATTTGTCAGAATCTTTCAAAGTATATGCTACTTTGACAGGTTCATCATTCAAATTAGATTTTGATAGCAAAAATTCCGTATCATAAACCCGTTTGTCCTTTTTGATTGTTGACTTTGACGCATCGGACTCAGACTTTGATTCGGTTTTGGACTCCGGTTTTAACTCCTCACTGTCATCTTTATCCAACACCTGATCGACCACACTTTTTATCAATTTGGACTCATGATCAGTATCGGACGACGTGTACGTGACATCAATATTTTCTGGCAAGTTATCTGATGGCCCAGACTCCCATTGTAGGTTAATTGCCTTTTTGACTCTTTCGGAATTTGGATTTCGAGGTGAATATCCATTTTCAACCGGGGGCGGACATCTATTGTAGACAACACTTGGTTTCTTACCAGAAATTTCTACTTCATCCTTGTCTTTTGTCACTGACTTCTTTTCTTTTGAAGTCTTTTCTTCTTCAAACGTCTTCAATTCCTCCACAATCGGATAAATCTTGTCAACAACAAAAGTAGAACATGAGTAACTTTTTAATAAATTGTTAACACATTCAGTTTCAATTCTTTGTGTTGCCAATTTCAATTCTAACTCAGCACACTTCTTTGTGTAGAAGTTGACATCATCAAGCTGTCTCATGTAAGCTCCTTTGAGTGTGTTCATTGCTACAACTTGTTCACTGTTCGACTCAGTGTACTTGTTGATCTCTCTGTTCAAAGTATCATATGATTCTTTCAACCTTTTAATTTTGTGTAGCAGTTCATTGTTTTCCTTGATCAAAGAATCACAATTTAAGCACTTTTCGGGAACTTTGACTGCTTCAGTATCAACTTTGATTTCAAATTCCGGAACTTCTTTGACTGTTCTTCTCAATTGAAACATCTCAGCTCTTTTCTTTTTCTCGGCTTCAGCTTCAGCTTTTAACCTTTCTTCTTCTTCTTCCTCTTCTTCAATTTTTCTCCATTTTTCTTCTTCTTTTTCCCTGACCTTTCTGTATTTTGTAGCCCAATACTCATCATAAGCATTAGCAACAAAAGCTTTAACATTTAACATCTCTTTGGACATCTCTTTGGCCATGAATTCTTGGTCTGGGCAAAAATTATCCCAACCAAAACCTTCAGCCAACTTTTCATCGTCTTGATCTGCCAAACACACTTTGCTGCTTGTTGGAATATATTTATCCCGGCTGAAACCACAATCCTTGCCCTGATTAACCAGACATGCTCTCTTTGAATCTTCAATCACATTTCTCCCATGTGCAGTTTGTGCCTGATGCTGTGCTTTTTGTTGTTGATACGGCTGTGATGTGACTTGATGATAAATCGCCTTTCTGTGGTAGTCGTTGTTTTCGAAAGGGTTTTGAGCTCCACCAGCTTCACGATTTGTGCACTCTCTCTTGAAATGCCCCTTTTCCCTGCAACGAAAATGTCACACCCCCAAAATACCACCTAGGGAGTGTCCTTGTTAGGCGTGTGACGTACCAGCAATGAGCCACTAATCACATTGAACCCATACAAGTTTCTAAATAAAGTTCTCAATTATTAATAAAATACCATCAACATGTTTAAATGAAAACCAATATGTTCAGCGGAAGCAAATAGTAAACCAAGTTAAACTGTTTCAAAACCAAAGTATAGTTTCATGAAATCAATCACATAAATCCTCCCAGTCGACCCATGACCACTCCAGCTACTCCAGACAGCAAGTTCCTCAAATCCAAGATACCTAACGACCTGCGAGCATGCAACAAGTGTGTCAGACTAAGCTGGTGAGTTCATAGTTTTATGAAAACGTTAGTTACCATGTGTTTAATCCAGGTTATTGAATACAATTCTGAAAACAATGTTGATAATACCCCGAATACAAGACGGCTTCTGATTATTTTGCCCTTTCTCCAATGCTCCTATCAAAGCATTGGTCATGACTAGGTCATTAGTTCAACACCCGTCCTCCCAGGTACGGGGTGAGGTTGCCAAACCTAAGTAGCGCTACTAACTAATACCATGTTACCTTCCCAGTAACCAAACAACACGGAGGGACTTTAAAGGTGATAGGATAAGTATATTATCCAACATTCCCGTTTTTACCCAAAAGACTTATCCGTCACCGGGATACCCACTGACTATCCCAACCACCGGGACGCATGCTCAAGAGAGATGAACTCACCTTAGAGTGCTTGGTTTGATAATGTACTTCTAACGTTAAATAAATGCTAAGTCCGTTACTCACGACCTAAGGTATAATAAACGTAAGTACATGTCGAGTAGGGTCTTACAATACTCTGAGTATCCAAATAATCCCATTGTTTAGGTGATTAAGTTAACAACTGTTATACAACTGTAATATATATATATATATATATATAATACTCGGTGATCACGCCATTATATTCTGAATATTTACTAGCATCAAGAAGATTAACAATTTACATCAACCACTTAAACAAGTCCATACGATAGTCAGCCCCACCAGTTAGTCGGCCCAGATAATATCCCAGTCCACTAATACTCATAAAGCTATAACATGACTATAATGCATTCATTAAAACAATTATAATTGGTTATCACATGTATGGGTCCATATATTATAACCAACAATTATTCAAAATGATTAATATATTCGACCAATTTATAACTTTCACATATGTCATCCACTCAAGATTTAATCACATATGTCATGCACATTTTTGAATGTCCACATAACATTGCATATTTGGTCAAAAGAAACTAACCTACTTAAGCCTTGAAACATCATAGATTGTTCTGTATCATCAGCCCAATATGCTTATATACGGAACTATGTGGACTATGTTCATTAAATTAGTTCTGAGTTCATTACAAAATCGTCAAGCATCATTCAGATTCAACCACATATTTATCTCATTAAATCAGGTATTAGCATACCATGCACAACTCAGGTTAACTAGCCTAACAAATCCTGGACATATTTTCCCAAACATCATACCTAGCCCCCTTAACCCTCGTGCAACCCAAGTATCATAGGTGGCCTGTTACTTATTCGGCCCAAACATAATGTGCAGCCCTAAATATATAATAAGGTCTTGGCCCAACAATCCTAATGTCCATTTACGAATCATTCCTGGTTGTTTCAAGAGTTTAACAAATCATCACTTTATAATCAAAGGGATCATCTAATTAACATGTGGTTAACATGCCATCCTAATCCTTTACTTCAACAGATTTGGATCTCATTAAATTGGCACACCCTAATACATGTAATGATTTTCAGCCGATTTTTTTATAACATACAAGAAGTATTAATTAGTTAACAAAACATATGAATGAAATCATTAATCAATCAATGTGTATATATTCATATAGAAACAACACTCATCGGATCAGTGATCATATCAAGACATCATCACACCATTTAATGCTCATAACATTAATAACTTTGACTTCCCTGACAACACTATTAATATGTTCACATGGTATGATTTGATCAAAGCTATAATTCACATGGCCACCACTTTCTAATCAAAGTTATCACCCACCTATTTCCAATTCTATTGGACCGTTGACTATATTACATCAAGAGTTATTAGGAATTCTTTATTTGTTGCATGCACAAATCAATAACAAGCACACATAATCTTTCTCACGTTTAAGATCCAACATACAATACACATGAACACAATCATCAATTAAAAATAAACAAGTATCTACTAACCCACAAGATTTGATCGACAGGCTGATGTCTTCGAGGGGGGGGGGGGGGTTCTTCAGTCGTACGCAATTATGAAAAGAGGGTAGGGTTTGTTTTTAAGTTTGCGCCAAGCTAATATGATTCGTATACTTATCAAATAAGAAATTGGGATTGGGCGGTTGGTCTTTTGGCTGAAACCTGGGCTTAAGCCCATATAATTGCTAACCACATGGCAGTTTGGTTTAAGTGGGCTTAAGTGTGTGGCCTAAATAAAATGTGGGCCGATATGTAATAAGGTGAGGGTTTCTAAAGGTGTGCGGCCCAATATGTGCACAAGCTATGATGATACTCGTGGCCCAGGTTTCTATGCATCCCATAAAACAAGCCCAAACACTTAACGGACCTAACCATACTCTTAATTATAACCAATTAGCTTCACACTCGGCAAATTAAATCAAGGCAACATGTTATAATAAAAGTTTGATACAACCAGAGCGTGGAAGAAAGAAAATTATGAGAGGTTGCAACTACGAGATCAAACGACACAAACCTTGGAAGTTCGGGTTGTCACATCATCCCCAACTTGAAAGAAATTTCGTCCCGAAATTTGATAAGTAATACAGAGGAGTGAAGCAACAGAAACCCTAATTAAACTATATGTAACACTATACAAATAACAGTCAGGCATTACACACAATCACTAATCATCCAGATAACTGCACTGACAACACGTAAACCAGTTTGTAAAATCAGGACTGCGAAGTCAGTTGGGTGCCACATCATCCCTAACTTGAAAGGGAATTTCGTCCCGAAATTCGCCAATGATATCAGAAGTTGAGTTCCAATGAACTCTCTCACGATTGGAATTCGACTATACTAACAACCTTTGACTTTCTCGTTGATGTTTTCGATAGACTCCACGACAACTGTAACTTGTCTAATGAAGGTATCACAAATGTTTCCTCGGGCAAACGTTTCCATGAATTTTGAGAAATAATGGCATCGTGAACGTTACCTAACTCGTCAGGTAATTCGAGTTTGTGAGCCATGTCTCCGATTCGTTCCCGAAGTCTAAACGTCCTAACGTATCGTAAACTAAGCTTGCCATGTTTTCCATAGTGTACCGCACCCTCCCAGGGTGAGACTTTCAATATGATATGATCGCCTACAGCGATCTTCCAGTGTTTCCTATGCTTATCAGCTCTCTTGCCGATCACGCGTTGCCGCCAAACGACTCTCGATACAAATAACTTTCCCATATATGTGTTTCTGATTGCTAATATCCCACCTTGACTTTCACACATGACAAACTTCGTTACTATGCGTGGCTATGTGGGCCTTTAGGCCCGGTCATCCGTACATGGTCTTCAGGTTTTAATACATCCTATCAAAACTCAGATGAATAGGATATCGAGGCCCGTGTGCTTCGCCTGCACCAGTTACCTAAGGTTGCTGTATAGTGAGGTCCATATTCGTTCCATGAAGTAGCAAGCATCGTCCGACCTGCCAAAGGTTACTTCCCCATTCCCTGCATGGGTCAATCTTGAGAACTCTCTTCCTTCAGTTCTTCAGTTTAAGCAAAGCGAGTCCGATCAGGTATGTTAGAGTCGATAGCAAGCTGCAAAGCTCGTGTACGTCCAGGCTTCACGGTCGTATTCATTCAAAAGTTCCATCCAGCGATGCCATCATATGTTTAGCTCTCTCGAAACAAGGGTATACAGGAGGCCCTTGTGATCGGTCTAAGTGGTGCGTTCGGTACCGTCCAAGTAATGCCTCCAATTTAAATCCAAAGAATACGGCTTCCACCGCAGGTCGTGACTCGTGTAGCTCTTCCTGTAAGTCCACCACGTGGGCCATCTCCTTCTCGTGTGGGACTCTGATTCAAACCATCATGGTATACCGCCAGATCATCGGTACCCTCGGATAGAAGTGATGCTCAGTGCGTTGCAGGGTTGAGGTTCCAAAAGCTGAAAAGACGTTCCCCTGTTTTATTTCCCAGGAATTCACAGCTCCTTACTGTGCTAATGAGGTTGAAGTCGCGCAATCTTCGAAAATCCCATGATGAATCTCCGATAGTATCCAGTGAACCCAAGGGATTGCTGTATCTCAGAAGAAATCTGAAATGGCATAAGGTCAATCTGAAATTCCACCTGACGATGTGGAGATAAAACAAGTAACTCTTCAGAAAACACGTCAGAAAATTCACGAATAACTGGAAGATCCTCGATCTTCCTTTCTTCAGGTTGCGAATCGGTGACACGAGCTAGAATAGCAGGGTGGCCCTTACATAGACACTTCTGGGCTTTCTTGGCTGAGATGATGCCAACCATGGCACCACTACAATGATTTTGAACTGATAAGGATTCCCCATGTTGATGCATATTTTGTCTATCGCCTTCGTCAATCCGAGTCGTAGTGAAAATTTGCAAAGACAAAATTGTTTTTAAACAAGTCTTACTAATGATGTGTCAGTAGGCTTCACACAGTTAGTAAATTGTATTCGAGATATAAACATAAAATCAAAACTTACTTATTTTGTGGGGAACACTACTTGGATATATAGGTAACCCCTGAAATCTCGTCTGAAAGGTTTCTTATTCTGGAATACTAGGTTCTTGTACTCAATTGATGTCTGGGGTATTATTCCGGGACTTCTGCTGAACGGTAGTTCTGACCTAGTCCCTGGCTAATATTTTCTTCATATGCTTGAAACATAGCATAAAGCCCTCAGCTGATTAGACAATAAAATTGATGATCAGTTGTTGTAGCTGAAAAGATCCTCTAAAGGGGACCCACTGCTAAGTCGAAGCTGATATCTCTCTGCTGAACGGAAGTTATGACCTGAGATCCCTCAGTTCTCGCATTTTTCCCCTAATTTATATACAGATATCATTTGTAGTTATACTTACCTGTAGATCAGAATATTGGGATCTGGATACGGGAGTATATTCAAGAGGTGGGACACTCAAATAAGTTTAAGTGCTAATACATTAAATACGTATCTTGAATCAATTGAAAATTTGTGTAGAGGTTTAAGTGGACAACAATACTGACAATCAGAAGTAAATTTGTTTTTAACATTTGCTGATTAATCAAGATCAACGGTGTTGGTGATATGTCTCAAAAACCGATATGATCCTCTTGCACAATCTCTCAAAAATAGTGTTCATTTCTGTTTTTCTATAAATTCAAAAATCCAAAAATATTGTTTGTTTGTTAGATATTTGAAAACTACAAAAAGATTTTCGACAACAGAGTGTGAAGAACTGATATTTGACATTTCAAGTGCTAAACATGTTGAACTTGTGGTTTGAGAGAGAGTGTTAAATTGTGAAGATTTGAAATGCAAATTTGGTTCATTAACTTGATGAATAAGTTGAATGGTAATCTACAGTTTGATCTTCATAATTTTTCTTATATGATTTGCTGATTCATTAAGTTGAACTTCAAATTATATTAGTTTGTGATAGTGTGTTTGAGTTTTGCAGGTTTCTGATCCTGTTGCTACGAATAGCCAGGAGACACATCAGAACCAGAGGAGAGCTTAAACAGAGAAAGCCAGGAGTTGATTTCAATGGTGATAACGATTTCCAGACAGAGATCCCAGCATGATGATAGGGGGAGTCTGATGAAAGTTAGAGCCAGAGAATGATCCAGGCATGTGATTCCAAGAAGAAATTCTTGAAGAAAATTTGATTCCAGGCAGAGTTCCTGAAGAAGATCGAACAAGATTGAGGTGCTGTGAATGATTGAAGACTCTCACTGAAAATTCCGTCAACATCCAAGGGGGAGTTTGTTAGTGCAGTTGTCTGTCGACTACATCTTTGTTCGAGTCTTAGAGAGAGAGAGAAAGACAAGTCGTTACGAGTTTCACTACGAGATTGACTACGGCAATATCGAAGGGGGAGATTGTTGATGCATATTTTGTCTATCGCCTTCGTCAATCCGAGTCGTAGTGAAAAGCCGGAAGGAATCAAGTGCATAACGTCATATTTAGTTAGAAATGGCAAGGTGGCAAACTTGTAATTAATGTGAACTTTCATTAAAAGCCTTGACCATATAAATAGGGTGTTATGTCATAGTTTTAGTTAGTTCTTGATAGAGATTTTGGAGAAGATTTGGAGAAGACTTGGAGAAGACTTTCTAGAGAGAGAAAGTAGAGAGAGAAAGTAGTGTAAACGTGAGATCTTGTACCGAATTCTCAAATTTAGCAATGGAATCACATTAGTAGTACGTTATCGTGTGTTCGGTCACGTTCGTTCACGGATTCCGCACGTGAAACGTTCGTTACGCAATCAAACGGCGTCAAAACCGGTCCTACACCCCACTAGGGAGAGGGATACGCACGATTTTCTCTTTATAGAGAATTTACACTTGATGCATAGATAACCAAATCCATGCCAACGACCACGTCAAAACTTACAAGGGTATCGAGGAGTAGGTCAATGCCGAACACTTGACCCAAGAGATCGAGTTTGCACCCAACAAGAACGTGTGAAGCTTTTATCAATTTACTACCAGTTAATTCTACTACATGCTTATTTTACAAGAGGGGTGGGAGTCAGTCCTAACTGGCGACTGAACCCCCGAGACACATAACTCAAATCGGTACCAAATTCGAATAAAACAGAAACAGAAAAAGATCATTCAAAGAAGACGTACCGCTCTCAGCATTACCCTTCATTGCGAGCTTCCCCAACGCCAATTGTAAATACCCTTCCACTTGCCCTGTTCCCACCATGGTTCCCATTGTTGTTATTCCCTGCGTTGTTGTTGTTGCCAGCATTCTGGTTAAGCTGAGGGCAATCCCGCTTAAAATGACCCTCTTCACCACACTGAAAGCACCCCTTCTGATTTCCCTGATTCTGTTATGGTTGTTGCCTCTCCTGTTGCTGTGGCTGCTGCTGCGGCTGCTTTGGAAGCCAGACCCTACAATCTTTAGCCATATGACCCACCTTGTTGCACCTATGACATACCTGGGTGCACGGTCCGCGATGGTGGAACATACACTTATCACACTTTGGTAGCTTTCCCGCGTAAGAACCCTGATTTGAATTGTTGCTCTGATTCTGGTTCACAGAAGACGACTGGCTGAAACTACGGTGGATGCTGTTGTCTGCCCTTTTCTGAGATTGGCTGGCACTGGTTGCTTTGTCAGTATCGTTCCATTTTCGCTTGTGATCACTAGCAGGTGTGGTAGCTGTAGCAGTCGAGGTAGTAGCAGAAACGCGTGGCGGCAAGTTGCCACGTTTGACCTCTTGGTCAGTAATCTTATGTGCCAAACGGACGATACGGGGTAGATTGTCTAGGTTTGCAGCAGTAACGTACCCCTTAACAGCTGGTGCTAAGCCCTTGAGATACAACTCAATTCGCCGAGGTGGGGGTCGAGACATGTTAGGGCACAAAGTTGCTAAATCATTAGACCTCCCAGTGTATGCTTCAATCTCAGATCCCTCCATTTTCAGATTGTAGAACTCGTTCTCCAGTTTGTGAATCTCATCACGAGGACAACACTCCTCTCGCATCAACTCCTTGAAATCATCCCAAGTAGTGGCATTCGCTATCTCAATACCCAACATCTGAACCTGGGCATTCCACCATGTAAGGGCACCATCCTCGAGTGTGCCCGTAGCATACTTCACTCTGTCCCCAGCTGGACAGTTACACATTGCAAATACCAATTCCGCCTTCTCAAACCATCGCATGAGTCCTACAGCCCCTTCAGTCCCACTGAAGCTCTGTGGCTTACAATCCATGAACATCTTGTACGTACAAACAGGTGGAGCAGGTGGATTGTTTTGATTCGCAGGTTGACCTAAAACGTAAGAACGTACAACGCACAGGTAAGATTCGAGTATACGACACAAGGATATAAAGTAATTGGCACATATCGTACCAGCCTGGTAAGCCGCTAGGGCTTCAGCTACACGAGTGTTGATCAAGTTGGTCAGCTCAGCTTGGGTCATCGCGATGTGACCACGTCCATGTCCTCGTCCACTCATGATTCTATAGGAGAAGAGGGAAAAGGTTACGAGTCGAAATGAGGTACAGGTCAAGTATCACGTTGAAATCTACAATCTACCAAGTTTACACACAATAGGGCAGAACCCTTCTCACGCTCGTTAAGCCTCACTGGGACTTGCATGCACCTCGCGTTATTATTATGTGTGCACCCATAATAATAAGGCGATTTGCATGCTTATCTCAGTGCCTCTTAACTTGCGCTAAAAGGTTCCCCACATTCAAATAACAAGCGAAAGGTTTTATAGGATCAAGAATCACAATAGTCGAAGGGTAGTGTCACACTAACAGATCACATAACAGGGGTTGGTAACATAAGGGCTCATACTGTTGTGCCAAGTGTGCATTCACATGTAATGTTCTACATAAGTGTACACTAGATATACTATACAATAGTAAATGAAAAACAAACCTTGCAGTCTGGAGCTGAGTGTCTTGGTCGATTTCAGAACTGTTCGATTATAGTCTGGTTTTATAAAAACGTTTGAAACCAAGTTCACTATAACCAGTGGCTCTGATACCAAACTGTCACACCCCCAAAATACCACCTAGGGAGTGTCCCTGTTAGGCGTGTGACGTACCAGCAATGAGCCACTAATCACATTGAACCCATACAAGTTTCTAAATAAAGTTCTCAATTATTAATAAAATACCATCAACATGTTTAAATGAAAACCAATATGTTCAGCGGAAGCAAATAGTAAACCAAGTTAAACTGTTTCAAAACCAAAGTATAGTTTCATGAAATCAATCACATAAATCCTCCCAGTCGACCCATGACCACTCCAGCTACTCCAGACAGCAAGTTCCCCAAATCCAAGATACCTAACGACCTGCGAGCATGCAACAAGTGTGTCAGACTACGCTGGTGAGTTCATAGTTTTATGAAAACGTTAGTTACCATGTGTTTAATCCAGGTTATTGAATACAATTCTGAAAACAATGTTGATAATACCCCGAATACAAGACGGCTTCTGATTATTTTGCCCTTTCTCCAATGCTCCTATCAAAGCATTGGTCATGACTAGGTCATTAGTTCAACACCCGTCCTCCCAGGTACGGGGTGAGGTTGCCAAACCTAAGTAGCGCTACTAACTAATACCATGTTACCTTCCCAGTAACCAAACAACACGGAGGGACTTTAAAGGTGATAGGATGAGTATATTATCCAACATTCCCGTTTTTACCCAAAAGACTTATCCCTCAACAGGATACCCACTGACTGTCCCAACCACCGGGACGCATGCTCAAGAGAGATGAACTCACCTTAGAGTGCTCGGTTTGATAATGTACTTCTAACGTTAAATAAATGCTATGTCCGTTACTCGCGACCTAAGGTATAATAAACGTAAGTACATGTCGAGTAGGGTCTTACAATACTCTGAGTATCCAAATAATCCCATTGTTTAGGTGATTAAGTTAACAACTATTATACAGTAACACACATGTAATATATATATATATATATATATAATACTCGGTGATCACGCCATTATATTCTGAATA
Source organism: Helianthus annuus (assembly GCF_002127325.2). Lineage (NCBI taxonomy): Eukaryota > Viridiplantae > Streptophyta > Magnoliopsida > Asterales > Asteraceae > Helianthus > Helianthus annuus. The sequence goes on along the minus strand of NC_035441.2, from coordinate 103,503,749 downwards.
TTTACTAGCATCAAGAAGATTAACAATTTACATCAACCACTTAAACAAGTCCATACGATAGTCAGCCCCACCAGTTAGTCGGCCCAGATAATATCCCAGTCCACTAATACTCATAAAGCTATAACATGACTATAATGCATTCATTAAAACAATTATAATTGGTTATCACATGTATGGTTCCATATATTATAACCAACAATTATTCAAAATGATTAATATATTCGACCAATTTATAACTTTCACATATGTCATCCACTCAAGATTTAATCACATATGTCATGCACATTTTTGAATGTCCACATAACATTGCATATTTGGTCAAAAGAAACTAATCTACTTAAGCCTTGAAACATCATAGATTGTTCTGTATCATCAGCCCAATATGCTTATATACGGAACTATGTGGACTATGTTCATTAAATTAGTTCTGAGTTCATTACAAAATCGTCAAGCATCATTCAGATTCAACCACATATTTATCTCATTAAATCAGGTATTAGCATACCATGCACAACTCAGGTTAACTAGCCTAACAAATCCTGGACATATTTTCCCAAACATCATACCTAGCCCCCTTAACCCTCGTGCAACCCAAGTGTCATAGGTGGCCGTTACTTATTCGGCCCAAACATAATGTGCAGCCCTAAATATATAATAAGGTCTTGGCCCAACAATCCTAATGTCCATTTACGAATCATTCCTGGTTGTTTCAAGAGTTTAACAAATCATCACTTTATAATCAAAGGGATCATCTAATTAACATGTGGTTAACATGCCATCCTAATCCTTTACTTCAACAGATTTGGATCTCATTAAATTGGCACACCCTAATATATGTAATGATTTTCAGCCGATTTTTTTTATAACATACAAGAAGTATTAATTAGTTAACAAAACATATGAATGAAATCATTAATCAATCAATGTGTATATATTCATATAGAAACAACACTCATCGGATCAGTGATCATATCAAGACATCATCACACCATTTAATGCTCATAACATTAATAACTTTGACTTCCCTGACAACACTATTAATATGTTCACATGGTATGATTTGATCAAAGCTATAATTCACATGGCCACCACTTTCTAATCAAAGTTATCACCCACCTATTTCCAATTCTATTGGACCGTTGACTATATTACATCAAGAGTTATTAGGAATTCTTTATTTGTTGCATGCACAAATCAATAACAAGCACACATAATCTTTCTCACGTTTAAGATCCAACATACAATACACATGAACACAATCATCAATTAAAAATAAACAAGTATCTACTAACCCACAAGATTTGATCGACAGGCTGATGTCTTCGGGGGGGGGGGGGGTTCTTCAGTCATACGGAATTATGAAAAGAGAGTAGGGTTTGTTTTTAAGTTTGCGCCAAGCTAATATGATTCGTATACTTATCAAATAAGGAATTGGGATTGGGCGGTTGGTCTTTTGGCCGAAACCTGGGCTTAAGCCCATATAATTGCTAACCACATGGCAGTTTGGTTTAAGTGGGCTTAAGTGTGTGGCCTAAATAAAATGTGGGCCGATATGTAATAAGGTGAGGGTTTCTAAAGGTGTGCGGCCCAATATGTGCATAAGCTATGATGATACTCGTGGCCCAGGTTTCTATGCATCCCATAAAACAAGCCCAAACACTTAACGGACCTAACCATACTCTTAATTATAACCAATTAGCTTCACACTCGGCAAATTAAATCAAGGCAACATGTTATAATAAAAGTTTGATACAACCAGAGCGTGGAAGAAAGAAAATTATGAGAGGTTGCAACTACGAGATCAAACGACACAAACCTTGGAAGTTCGGGTTGTCACAGAAAACAAGTAACTTTAGACTTATCAAAACCTAAAGTTGAAACATGTGCCTCGCGAAAATCATCTCTGCCTGTGATTTGTTTGAACTTTTCAGCCCGTCTCAACACACTAGCCATGCACCATTTAATATCCATCAATTCCATTTCCTCGGCATCAATTTGATCGTAATCCTCTTTCGTGAGCATTGGATTCCCGATCCTCCCTGCAACTAATGTCACAACCCCCTATCCCTAGTTCCCGGGAAAGGGCGGCCGCGAGCCAGTTTCGGTGGTATCACGTTTATTTATTCAATTTGGCAGCGAAAATTTTCATCAGGACCGTAGTTAGGAAATATTGAATCAGAGTAAACCACCACATTTTATAACATTAAATACATGGGTAAAACCCAAGTTTTCAGTACATATAATTTCATAGGGATACACCCTATTTTATTTAAGAAAAACATCTATTTCTTTTTAGGTAACTTTTATTGCCACTTTTCCAAGCCTTCAGTGCTGTCCAGCTGGCTTCTATTTGGCTTTCACATTTTGTTACCTGAAACGCGTTTTAAAAACATTTTGTTAGTGGGAAATACTGGTGAGTGAATCCCAGTTTAATCAAGTTTAAATAAAAACCAATTTGCAGTATTGAGGGCACATCCGCAATAACATTTGTATCCAAGACATCACAATTAACATCAGTGGTACGGTCATACTCAACTTATGGGATGTTACCACGCCAGTAACCAATTTTGTATACAAAATCCCAACATACCCACTATAATTGTATTCTTTACAAATACTCAATAACTGCTTTGTATATATTTAATTTAGTAAGGTTTTGTAAAAACAGTAAACAAAAGGTTTACAAAAAGTGGATCAACTCACAAAAATGAGTTCATAAAAAGAAGGATCACTCACATTGCTGTTTCAGTAGTGATTTCCTGGGAATATTCTATAAATTACACAAATGCACGTGTGTTAGTATAATAACCCATTTTAACATTAGTAATACCCTCCCCGAGACGGTATTCCAACGACTACATCGGGCAGAACCACGACAGCCGTTACGGAACCCTAGATCAATCGGGCAGCGTATCTAATACGTCTCCAGGGGTTATAATACTTACATCGTAGCAGAACCTCGCTATTTAAGGGGTATAATACCCAGCTATAATAACTTTGTACAGAAATTTGAGATTCGAGATTGAAATTGTGAACGTCGAAAATGAAACCCGATGGCCTTCTTATATAGTGCTGAAATCTGGTCTCCACGCGGCCCGCGTAAGGAACAGGCCAAGGTTACGCGACCCGCGTCAACCTTGGTCAACCGAGTAGCTTAGCTGGGTCAGCTTGTAGACCCGCCACGATGATGACACGTGTCATCACCGGGCTGTGCCACCATTTGGGACACTCGCGGCCCGCGTCAACTAACGGGAACTCTTACGCGGCCCGCCTAAACTAAAGAAATCAAAGGAATCCGGTTTACACCTTCATACGGCCCGCGTGAATGGTTGGGGTGGGTGTACGCGGCCCGCCTCAATTAGTATTTAATGTTTTTAATTTATTTTATAGGTTATGTTATATTTCGGCTCGGTTTTCACATACGGGGTGCATATAAAAACATATTGAGACATTTTAAGATATATTAGGGTATCGAAAAAGTTATAAAGGTATCGGTTTACGTTAGGGCTGTTATATCCTCCTCACCTTGTTTTAGAGCTCGTCCTCGAGATCTACTAGAACAAGTGTGGATATTTTCGTTGTATTTCTGACTCAAGTTCCCATGTGTACTTAGGTCCTCTTTTGGAATCCCACTTCACTTTGACCAGAACTAGTCTCTTGTGCTTGAGATTTTTAATTTTCCTATCTTCAATCTGTAGAGGCCTTTCTACGAATTTGAGTTGTTCATTAACCTTTATATCCTTGAGAGGTACTACGAGGGATTCGTCGGCTAGACACTTTTTGAGATTAGATACATGAAATACATCATGTATTCCTGCCATTTCTTCTGGCAGTTGTAGCTGATAGGCTACAGGTCCTATTCTTTTAATAATCTTAAAAGGTCCAATATACCTGGGACTTAGTTTTCCTCCTTTGATGAATCTTACTACTCCTTTCCAAGGAGAGACTTTTAATTATACTTTATCACCTACTTGGAATTCTAACGGCTTCCGTCTGTTATCAGCGTAGCTCTTCTGTCGATCACGTGCTGCTTTCAGTCGTTCCTTGACTCGAATGATTTTGTCAGTTGTTTCTTGTACTATCTCGGGTCCAGATAGTTGCTTTTCCCCAATTTCTGCCGAACAGACTGGGGTTCTGCACTTTCGTCCATAAAGTGCTTCGAATGGTGCAGCATTAATACTTGTGTGATAACTGTTATTATAAGAAAATTCTATTAAGGGTAAGTGATCGTCCCAATTACCTCCGAAATCAATTACACAAGCTCTAAGCATGTCCTCCATTGTCTGAATTGTCCTTTCACTTTGTCCGTCCGTTTGAGGATGATAAGCCGTGCTTAGATTTAGCTTGGTTCCCATTGCTTTTTGGAAACTTGACCAAAAATGAGAGGTAAAACGGCTATCCCTATCAGAAACAATTGATAGAGGAATCCCATGTAATGAAACAATTTCATTTACATACAATTTGGCTAATTGTTCCATGTTAAAGGTTTCCTTCATCGGTACGAAATGAGCTGACTTGGTTAGCCTATCTACAATTACCCAGATTGTATCATTACCTTTTCTTGTTTTGGGTAATTTGGTAACAAAATCCAATGTTATCAATTCCCTTTTCCAAACTGGCATTTCTAATTGCTGTAACAAACCTGAGGGTTTCTGATGTTCAGCTTTTACTTGTGAACAAGTTAAACATTTAGAAACATAAGCTGCTATATCCTTTTTCATTCCTATCCACCAGAAATTTTTCCTTAAATCCTGGTACATTTTATCACTTCCTGGATGCATCGTATATTTAGATTTATGAGCTTCTTCTAATATACGGTGACGTAAACTTCCTATTTTAGGTATCCACATTCTCTTTTTATGGAATCTCCAAATTTCATCTGTTCCTTGTTCTAATTCCTTAATCATTCCGTTTAATTTTTCAATATCTTCATTGATTACTGATTCTTGTGCTTTTCTAATTTGTTCATTTAAATCTACTTGTAGATTTAATTTAAGAGAACGTACCCTTTTTGGCTTTTCATGATACTTTCGACTTAAAGCATCTGCCACTACATTTGCTTTTCCTGCATGATACTGGATATCACAATCATAATCACTAAGCATTTCCATCCAGCGTCTTTGTCTCATATTTAACTCTTTTTGCCCGAAAATATATCTTAAACTTTTATGATCTGTAAATATGGTAAACTTACTACCATAAAGATAATGTCTCCAAATCTTAAGGATAAAAATTATAGCTCCTAATTCCAGATCATGGGTTGAATAATTTTCTTCATGACTCTTAAGCTGTCTAGATGCATAAGCTATAACCTTTTGTCGTTGCATCAATACACATCCATAACCTAACTTAGAAGCGTCACAAAAGACTACAGAGTCTTCAGTTCCTTCTGGTAATGCTAGTATGGGTGCATGGGTTAATCTTTGCTTAATGATTCTAAAAGCTTCTTCTTGTTTTGGTCCCTATTTAAACTTAACAGATTTACAGGTTAACTTGGTTAAAGGAATGGCTATTCTAGAAAAATCTCGAATAAATCTTCTATAATAACCGACCAATCCTAAGAAACTTCTAACCTCAGTTGGTGACTCAGGGGTTTTCCATTTGGTAATTGCCTCGATCTTTGCTGGATCCACATGAATTCCTTCATAATTAACTAAATGTCCAAGAAATTGTACCTGTTCTAACCAAAACTCGCACTTTGAAAACTTAGCATAAAGCTTTTCCTTTCTCAATAAACTTAAAAGTAAGTGCAAATGCTTTGCATGCTCCTCTTTATTTTTAGAGTAAATTAGAATATCATCTATGAAGACAATTATGAATTTATCCAAATATGGCTTACATATTCGGTTCATCATGTCCATAAATGCGGCTGGGGCATTGGTTAAACCAAATGGCATGACAGTAAATTCATAATGACCATACCTTGTTCTGAATGCGGTTTTAGGAATGTCCTCTTCCTGTACCTTTAATTGATGATATCCTGATCTTAAATCGATTTTAGAGAAAAATCGAGCTCCTTGAAGTTGATCAAACAAATCATCGATCCTCGGTAATGGATACCGATTCTTAATCGTGACCTTGTTTAATTCACGGTAGTCAATGCACAAACGCATTGATCCGTCCTTCTTTTTAACAAATAATATCGGTGCTCCCCATGGTGATGAGCTTGGCTGTATGAATCCTTTTTCCAACAATTCGTCTAATTGTTTCTTCAGTTCCTGCATTTCAGCGGGTGCCAAACGGTAAGGTGCTTTGGCAATCGGTGCTGTCCCTGGTAGCAGGTGGATTCTGAATTCAACTTTCCTGTCTGGCGATAGTCCTGGCAATTCTTCTGGAAAGACATCTGAAAACTGGGACACTACTGGAATGTCGTTTAATTCTTTTACTTTAGTGTTAGTGATTATAGAAATCAAATACACTATAGATCCTTTTCTTATATAACTTGCGGTTTTCATCACAGAGATGAATTTAGTGGATCTAGATGGTTTATCTCTTTTAATGGCGATCTTTTCACCCCTTGGTGAATTTACTTGAATTGACTTTTGATCACATAAAATACTGGCTTTATTGGTTATTAACCAATCCATTCCTAATACGACATCAAATCCTACCAGATTCATTGGGTAAAGGTTTGCAATAAATTTTTGATTAAAAATTTCTATTCTTGCTCCCTGCAAGATTTCAGAAATCCTAACGGTTTCTCCATTTGCGGTCTCTACTAGACCTTCTTGTGGTAGTTTAGTTAATGATTGATTTAGAAGTTTGCAAAACGAAGTATTAATAAAACTTTGGTTTGCACCAGAGTCAAATAATACTTCAGCAAAAATATCATTAACTAAAAACGTACCAGCAATGACGTCCGGAATCATCCTAGCTTTATCTGCAGTTAGAACGAATGCTCTAGCATTTTTAGGATTCTTGATGTTTGCAGCTGGAGCCAATTTCGGACAATTTGGCCTGATGTGACCTTTTTCTCCACAATTGAAGCAGAATCCATTACTGGATTTCTTCTTGCAATTTTCTTCCTTATGTCCTGGGGCCTTGCAAAAATTACAATAAGTAGAGCATCTTCCGGAATGCTTCTTTCTGCAGGCTTTGCAGTATGGTGCAGAGGTAGAACCTACATTCCTACGGTTAAAATTCCCCGAACGGAATTCTTGGGTAAGCCTTTGGGATAGGTTTCTTCTCTGGTCTTCTTCTCTAGTTCGTACCAGTTCATCAGTCAAGGTATTGGCTAGTTCTACAGCTTCTTCTATGGTTTGGGGTCTAGCTGCCTTGACTACATGTCTAATCTCTCCAATTAATCCCCAGATGTAACGGGAGATTAATACCGGCTCAGGTGATGCAAGGGTTGGTACTATCCTAGCATATTCAAAGAATGTGGTAGTGTAACCCTTACTATCTACCCCGGTCATTCTAAGGTTTAGAAACTTATTTGCTATCTGTTCCTTTTCATTAGGAGGGCAGGATTTCCTTTTACCATATTTTTGAACTCCTCCCATTCCATGTTATAAACCCTATCACTTCCTCTTGACTGGAGGATAGCGTTCCACCATTCTAGAGCTACATTATTAAATAAATTAGAAGCAAACATTATCTTATCCTCTTCAGCACATTTGCTTATTTTCAGAACTGCCTCAGTTTTCTCTATCCAACGTAAAGCTGCAATGGGTCCTTCATTGCCCGAGAATTCTATGGGTTTACAGGACCAGAATTCTTTGTAAGAACAACCATATGGCATGGTTCTTCTTCTTTTGGGAATGGGCGCTTGAAATACGAGTCCATTGTTCACGCTGTGTTCCGGTTCACTTGGTCGCTTACTGCTATGCTTACTTTTATTATTCGCTTCTTGAACCGTTTGAATAATAAATGGCACTGCATCTATAATTCCTTGTGCCACTATGTGTTGAACTGCACTATTATCCATTTGGTTTCCATTATTTGGATTCTCATTAACCACGTTATTGTTACTCTGGTTATCGTTATTCAGATTATCTTGATTTCCCTCGTCGGCCATCTGAATTTTAAACATTTACCAAATATTAACATCACAAATAATATTTGAATATAGCCAATCACATGACACGCACTTTTAGTCAAAAGCGTCGAGCATTGCGACTTTTACTCTATTCATGTAGTATGCATCATTACACACTAGTACTGAACTTAAAATTACAATACCAACTGAAATGTAAAGCTACAATACTAATAGTATGCATCCGTAGTTTTTTTTTTCTAACACGTACACACATATATTATTATGTTATTTATTATTATTATTATTACTACTACCGTTTCCACCATCACGTTCACTGATATGGATTCATCCAAAAATCCATATTGCGCTCGTCGTATTTCCATACGAGACGTTCTCCCACCTGTCGCATTCTCTCACTGCTTTCTAAAATTTCCTCACCGAAAGTCCTAAGTTCTTGTACGTTTTCTGCACTCATTGGGGGTGCAGGTTCTAGGACTGGGTTTGGAATCTGAGGTGCGGGTTCCTGGTACGGAGGGATAGGGGCCTAGTATGGGTAGGGATTCTCTAAGATCTCCCTAACGTATGCATCACTAATATAATAGGGATCTTGAGGATCTAACCCTGGGTAGGCTCCTAAATTGGGTATTGGCACATTTTCCTGTATCGGGTTTTGTTGCACATAGTCCCTAACATCGTCCCACCAGGGGTCGTAATTGTTTGGGTCTAGGGGATTTGGTGCAGGTACCCTAGGTATCTCCTCCGGGTTGTAATCAGGCATTTCTATTTGGTTTTCAGGGTTTTCTAGTTCCATGGGTTGGTCAGGAATTTGTGGTTGTGGTTGGGGTGCTAGCATTTGCTCCAGGTTTGGGTCAGCTGCAGTGGTAGCTAAAATATGGATATTAGCTATTCCCCTATTGAGCATATCCTGGGCATAGGCATCAGTTTCTCGTTTAGCTGTGGCTAACACTCGTTGTTCCTGTAACTGTTTCATACGTTTCCTATGCTCGTGTGCTCCCCTACTGAACCATCCCCTCTTTTTCTGAGGAAATGGCTCTTCAGATTGAGCCTTAAACACAAAGATTCCTTCTTCCGTATCAGCAGAGTACCCTGAGAGGGCAGGCTGAGAAGAGGAGGTGCCTTCGCTCCTAGGCGAACCGGACAATTGACGATACGCGTCAGATGATCCTTGGTCGCTCATACTGTAAACTAACAGATAGTCAGATAACACATAACAAGTAAATACAATTATGCATGTATTCCCGTAATTTATTTCCTAACACTTTGAATTTTGATGTCAGCGGAACACTTCTGTGGCTGAATCAATGGCATAGCTCTGATACCACCTTCTGTCACAACCCCCGATCCCTATTTCCCGGGAAAGGGCGGCCGCGAGCCAGTTTCGGTGGTATCACGTTTATTTATTCAATTTGGCAGCGGAAATTTTCATCAGGACCGTAGTTAGGAAATATTGAATCAGAGTAAACCACCACATTTTATAACATTAAATACATGGGTAAAACCCAAGTTTTCAGTAAATATAATTTCATAGGGATACACCCTATTTTATTTAAGAAAAACATCTATTTCTTTTTAGGTAACTTTTATTGCCACTTTTCCAAGCCTTCAGTGCTGTCCAGCTGGCTTCTATTTGGCTTTCACATTTTGTTACCTGAAACGCGTTTTAAAAACATTTTGTCAGTGGGAAATACTGGTGAGTGAATCCCAGTTTAATCAAGTTTAAATAAAAACCAATTTGCAGTATTGAGGGCACATCCGCAATTACATTTGTATCCAAGACATCACAATTAACATCAGTGGTACGGTCATACTCAACTTATGGGATGTTACCACGCCAGTAACCAATTTTGTATACAAAACCCCAACATACCCACTATAATTGTATTCTTTACAAATACTCAATAACGGCTTTGTATATATTTAATTTAGTGAGGTTTTGTAAAAACAGTAAACAAAAGGTTTACAAAAGGTGGATCAACTCACAAAAATGAGTTCATAAAAAGAAGGATCACTCACATTGCTGTTTCAGTAGTGATTTCCTGGGAATAATCTATAAATTACACAAATGCACGTGTGTTAGTATAATAACCCATTTTAACATTAGTAATACCCTCCCCGAGACGGTATTCCAACGACTACGTCGGGCAGAACCACGACAGCCGTTACGGAACCCTAGATGAATCGGGCAGGGTATCTAATACGTCTCCAGGGGTTATAATACTTACATCGTAGCAGAACCTCACTATTTAAGGGATATAATACCCGGCTATAATAACTTTCTACAGAAATTTGAGATTCGAGATTGAAATTGTGAACGTCGAAAACGAAACCCGATGGCCTTCTTATATAGTGCTGAAATCTGGTCTCCATGCGGCCCGCGTAAGGAACAGGCCAAGGTTACGCGGCCCGCGTCAACCTTGGTCAACCGAGTAGCTTAGCTGGGTCAGCTTGTAGACCCGCCACGATGATGACACGTGTCATCACCGGGCTGTGCCACCATTTGGGACACTCGCGGCCCGCGTCAACTAACGGGAACTCTTACGCGGCCCGCCTAAACTAAAGAAATCAAAGGAATCCGGTTTACACCTTCATACGGCCCGCGTGAATGGTTGGGTGGGTCTACGCGGCCCGCCTCAACTTAATATTTAATGTTTTTAATTTATTTTATAGGTTATGTTATATTTCGGCTCGGTTTTCACATACGGGGTGCATATAAAAACATATCGAGACATTTTAAGATATATTAGGGTGTCGGAAAAGTTATAAAGGTATCGGTTTACGTTAGGGCTGTTATAACTAATCCTCCATAGGATTCAAGCACTGTAACCAACAAAGACATGTGGCTTTTAGCAACTTCTTCAGTATAATTATGATCATTCTCAAGCTTTAAGGCAATGTTGCAATGAAGAACTTTGCCACTCTTTGTCGTAGTGAACTGTGGATCATATGTTGGAAATGAAGAGAATCCTGTTGTGCTGCTTGATCCCTGAGATGAATTTTCAGAAGAACTTTTTGCATTATAAGCCGTTTCAACCTTTGGAGAGAGAGTTGTCTTTTCACTAACACCACTCTTGAAATACAAGCTGATGTCTTGTTCTCCATCGTAGTTCTTCATCCTGACAATCTTTCTCTGCTCCATCTCTTGAGCTTCTAGATGTTTGATGAACTCTCCCAATGTTAACTTTTTATATTCCTTCTGATTGTTTCTCAACATCATTAGGAAAGTTCCCAAAGTATCATGTGGTAATGCATCAACAAGCTTCTCAATTAACTCACCACTATCCTTTTTGATCCCCAATTTCGTCATATTTCTCACCAAGTTACAATATCTCTCAATAATTTTCTTGGTGTTTCAGATTTCAACCCACAAAATAGATCAAATTCTTTCTTCATGAGAGACATTTTGTTTTTAAGCATATCATCACTACCTATAAATTTTGCTTCCAATTCAGTCCAGATCGAATAAGCACTCCCATCATTTTGAAGCAAAATCAAAATGTCCTCTTTAATTGCTTGCTGAAGCAGACTCACCATCAATTTTTCATCTCTATACTTCTTTTTCTCATCAGCACTCATTTCTCTGATTGTTGACTGAATACCATTCTTTGTGGGTCTTTCATATGGGATATCAGTGTATTCCCAAGCATCCAAGTGATAAGCTTCAACCCAATTGCCAAAACGTTCAGACCACGCATTGTAATCATCAATATCCAAGAGCTTAGGCGGTTTCTGTGATGTCCCTGTTTCATTCTCAAGTAATGTACTTTGAGTGATAGTCATTGGACCAGCAAAGGCGTTATAGAACTCGTTGTCCATGTTTTAATTTTTCAAAGTTCACAAAATCCCAAGTTCAAGCGAAATAGCAAATATACTATTTCAAGCGAAATCACAAAGAGGTACTTCAAGCGGAATCTGACTTTAAACTTTGAAGCGAAATCAGAATTTTGAGCTTTGAAGCGGAACCACGAATTCAATTCAAGCGAAATCTACTGAATGACCAGGTGAAGCGGAATCAGGTTATCTTTCAAGCGGAACCTGTGTCTCGAGCGGAATCAATCTAAAACTTTCAAGCGGAATCCTAGTTTCGAGCGGGATCAGATGAAATCTTCAAGCGAAATCTATCTTTTCAAGCGGAATAACAATCTAATCCAAGCGGAATCAAAATGACGTCACAATTCTCGAAACAGACTTCAAACGGAATAGTCAAAATTTTAAGTTTTAGATTGATTTTAGCTTTGAAACTTTCAAGAATTAGTTAATACATGATTGCGAGTGTTTGTGTGTGAAATTGAGCCGATTTTACCGTGAAAAATTTTGATTTTTAAGAAATAGGTGTAGAAAAACAGAAAACACAGCTGAAATGGCAAGAACTCTTCCTCCTGAGCTCTGATACCACTTGTAGGATCATGTTCCGACCCGAACGAGTCGATCAGAAGAGTTTTTATCCAAAACAAGAGGCGGAAACTAATGTTTTGGTGCAATCTCAGCCGTATTCACTTTAATCTTGTTGTTTTATTGATCAATAATCCGATTACAAGCCTGACAACACTTCGGCAGCACTTCGTGGCTCACCGGAAGAAAACAACTGAACTACTTATCTGATTTCGCTCCAAGCAGCCTATTTATAGGCCTAGCTATTCCGCTTGAACATCACTGATCAGTTCAAGCGGAATCACCACCTAAACATTCAAGCGAAATCATGGCTATTACATTACAAGCGGAATCAGAACAAATAAGGGGTTTCACTTGAAATGACCTTTTGTCATTTCAAGCGGAATCACCTTCCAAATACAAAACCTTGAATTCCGTGCTCTATTCTCACTAGCCCTAAGCAAGACTCGATACAAGACGTAGGCGACAGACGGATGCACCAACACTTAGAAAAAAAATATACATAAAATTACAACTTTGATAATATTGTGATTGTGATGATAATGACCTATGTTCCGATTACGAACAACCTTCAAAAAAAATTGAGTTTGATTTATTACTATTACTAGGTTATAACCCGTGAATACTCACGGGTTGTTAATCTATCTTTCTAAACAAATAAATATATACATATATATTAATAAACGAAAAATTGCATGATGAATAAGGTGGATGAATAAATGATAATACTGTTTGTGCCTGATTATATGAATCGATATCATAACAAAAACTGCATTCGAAGTCGAAACAATTATCGCTAAAGTTTGCACAGTGAATAATGTCAAAATTGTGTTATCCATTAAAAGGAACACTAATAGTAAACTAAGATATGATAAGATGTAATAACTTAAAATTCAAAACCATTAACCATGTTAAAAACTAATAAGAATAAAAAGTTAATGTATGTCATATAAATATCAAATATCCAAACCTAAATGTAAAAGAACTAATCAGTACTCCTGATGTGAGGTACAACCAATTCAACATTCAAGATTCGACCAGTTTCATCAAAAGAATAGTGAACCGTATCACTCTCCTTAATGCCAGCACGTTTCATGAGAGGTAACAGACGGAGTATTTTTCAAAGCATCATTCTTTGTATTCCAACCATCCTTGAACTACATAAAATAAAATTGTAGCACAATTAAATAGTATATGTATCTAATAGATATAATAAGATCTGTTAGTAATTTGAACTTATACACTTACTAGGTTCTTAGCATCTTCCATCTCAATTTGAGCAGCTATATGTCGATCAAACTTGGAGTCGTCAGTATCCTAAAAATTGACATCATAAATATAAAAAAAATAAGAATACAACAATGTACTGGTTGTTAAAGTTTGTTAGCATATATTAAAAAAAATAATTACATATATTAAAAATAGACTCAAAATTTGGAAGTTGAAAGTCACCAACACCATCACAAGAAAGACCTTGTTCAACTTGACTTTCGTTAGTCTCATGCTTCTCCTTGTGTTTAGACTACATATAAAAAATCCACATTAGTAAGATGTTAAAATAAAGTTCAACTAATAAGATAGTATTAATAAATAATTAATAATAAATTATATAACACTAACCGCAGTCAATAAATCAAATCCTTCATCTCCATAAACAGAATCGTCCAAAACAACAACTTCAACTTTCTTGAAATATATTTCAGTACCTGTTAAGTGATTAAAAATAGATACCTCGAAAGTTTTATATCCAACACTCGTAAACAACATAGTAGAGCGGGTATCTAAAAAAAAGATCATCAATCAGCTTAGATAAACCATCAGTGAAGGCACTTCTGTCGGGCCATCCCTCCATCTTAACATTCCAATACCTATTTCCAACATACAGAGTTGCCTCTCCACCTTTAAACCTTTGCCCGTAAAAATCTTTCCAGAATTTGTCAGCCAGGAGCTGAAAATTATTTACAAAATAATATAAACAAACCGTAAAAAAACAAAAAAAATTCTAAAACAGACTTATTATATTATACGTATGACTTACTATAAAGGTATCATCAGGAGCAACCTTAGAGATGAAGGAGTTCTCGAAAAAGCATGATTTAAATACAGAAACATAAAATGTCGATGTTCCAATAGCCTTGACCAATAGATAATCATTCTTTTTGAGACCAGAATTTTCAACGAATTTGGTGAATCCATCACCTAAGACAGGTCCCGAAACATTTCTTTTAAGTCTAACTACCCATGATAAGTCATCATCAATAATTTCAATACATTGACCATATGGAACTCGTTCTCCCCACAATAAGGTTGCAAAATCATACGGTATTTCCTATCATGATAAACAAAAAACATATAAGCTTAAATAACTTATTGTCTGTTGGGAAAATGAAACCAAAGAAACATACCAAAAATATAGGATCAGAGTCATCAATGAACTTTAAAAACGAAGGAGCTTTGTTTTTAGGATCCATAACTGCAAGGGTCTGTTTGGTATGGGGTAATGGAATAGACGAATGAATGGAATGGACGAGGTAATGGAATGGACGAGGGAATGCAATGGATCATTACCATTCCATGTCTTGTTTGGTTACCATGTGAATGGAATGAATTATTATTGTGTATTGTTCGGTAGGCAAGAAAAACAGAGTAATAAAATTAGCGGTGAGTGGTGGTGGTGGTCGGTGCTAGTGATTGTGGGTGGTTATAGGTGGCGGTGGTGGGTGTCGACGGCGGCGATGGGTGGTGGTGGTGGCGGCGAGTAGCGGTGTGGCGGTGACGACGAGTGGTGGTGGCGACAAGGTGGCCGTTGGTGGTGGGTGGCAGCAAAGGTGGCGATTGGTGGCGGCGGCGGCGGTTGTTGGTGGCGGTGGTGGTGGCGTCGACAATGGTGGTGGGCGGCGAGGGCGAGTGGCGTTGGCGGTTGGTCGCAGCTGTCGGTGATAACGGTGGCGAGTGGGTGGTGACGGCAGTGGCTGTCGGGGTGAGGTGGTGGCGGGTGGCGGCGATGGCGTCGGTGGTGGGTGGTGGTGGTGGTGGGTTGTGGCGAAGGTCATGGGTTGTGGTGGTGTTGATGAATGGTGCAAGAGGGGATAGAATGGAAAAAAAAATATGGGGGGTGGAAGGAATGATTTTGAGGGAATGGAATGCCTTTTGGAATGGATGATTCCATTCCATTGACCAACCAAACACTCTTTTGTTCATTCCCTCATAATCACTCATTCCATTCCACCTCTCATTACTGCATACCAAACACTACCCAAAGGAAGTAAGCAATGTTTTAAAAAAATATAACAGTAACCTATTTATAGAAACAATGTCTAATTACAGAAACCGAGTTATAATACCAAATACAAAAATTAACCTTAAGAAAACAGTAATATGTTTATAGAAACAAAAACAACTTTAAAAAGAAATTAAAGGTATCTTTAAAGCTAAATTGAAAAAATGATAACTGAGAAAACAAACCATATGAACTTCAAAACATAATCACATAAAGTTTCAAAATTAACACTAAAAAAAAAATTTAATAAGAATAAGAAAGACTATACATATCAAAAAAACAAACAATACCAATAACATTTAACTAACCTGTTTTGGTCGACGAAAAGTCCGAGTCCGAATGTCACAAAAGATTGAAGGGTTCACCATGAGAAAATACAAACAATAAAACATTCAGAACATATATTATTAATTTAAAAAAACTGAACAAAAAGGATAAAATCAAAGATTACAAACTTAAAAAAGATAAAACAACTATAACATTTAACTAACCTCTGTTGCTTGACGAATGATGGGATTCCGATTGTTATCACAGAGTTAGTTTAAAGGAAGTTCCTTAGAAAAGAAGCCATATTGGACGTAGAAACACAGAAAACATTGAATTTTAAAAGTGACTAGTGGGAATGCCCGCGCGTTGCAGCGGGTGTCCTGACTCATCAGATTCAATTATAATCCCCGTGCTACGTGGCGGGCTTTTGACTGGTATCGTTTTGATATACACACATTTGATATAACAATCAACACCGGTTTTACATGGATCAAAACCATAAAAAAACAAACCTTGGTACCTATGTTTCGGACGGTATCAATTTGGGTCATCAGGGTAGTTAAAGTTGATAGCCAAACTTACTATTATTCGTGGTTACTACTAACATCACCGGTTAATACTAAGAGAATAATTTCTAGCGATTATTAGTTCCTGCTTCCTACTATGAACTTTTGTCCCATGGTGCGTTTTCCCTTTGAACCCACGTCAAGCACGTACCCCACACGGACCACATCTTTTATTATACTAAAATGAAATTAATTAAACTAAAATCACCAACACTTGTAAGCATGCATATTTGAATCAATAATAACATTTCCATCTAAATTGACTTGACTATATATAAGCATATATAATAAAAAAAAAAACTTGATGCTTATATAAATAGTTCAACTACTGCATATGAACATCATCTTTAGGGGTGGGGTTAGGAAAATCTCTATATACTTGATAAGGGCAAAGTCAATTGTTTAATTGTATTTCTATAGAGGTCAGTTTTTGTCAACTGTTTGAGTAGTGGACAGTGGCAACGGCTCAACAGATGGTTCACCAGTGTCGGGTCGGTTGTGTAATGATGCAGGCATCAATGGATTTGACATAAGATAAGGGGCAGGAGCTCGTGGTCCTGAGTCCTGACTCGGCTAAACTATGACCAGGTAAACTGGCCAAACATGGGCTATGTGGTGGTACCAGTGTAGAGAGGGTAATTGAAAAAACGTGTTGATAACCTGCGAATCCGTCTGCTCTCCTGCTCAATGGCGTATGCCTGGATGTTCAAAAACAAAATAATAAAATATCAGTTTTCGAACCAATTTTGAAATCCAAATCAATTATAGGGAAAACTTGTGCAAAAAATTGTTTACGGCAAACCCTACCGGCCATGTATAATATCATGAAAAATTAACTAACTTATATATGCCCTAATAATTATAACTAATATAAATTAATTAATAATTATATGAACTTTCATTTGTGTGATTAATAATAAACAAACACAAACTCACCCTTGCCATGGGAAAAATTGGTGACGTATATGTCCAAATAAACTTGTCCTCTGCACATTCTTGTGCCTCCATGAAATCTTGGTCTGACTCGTTCCATGATTTCGGATGAGTCAGCCAAATTTTGATGAGTATATTGAGGAGTCCAACTGAAAATAAGTTGTGCACACATATGTCAGTTAGACGATGAGCTAAAAACAAATGTTGTTCAAATACAAGCTTAAAGCAAAGTAAATTTGTGTACGAAACATGCCAACCTTATATACCGGTGTCTTAGGTCTTTCTAAATCATCACTTCCTGTACTTGACCAATACGAGGACTGATGCAGGATTTTAGTTATCGGTTCTCGATGCATTCACAGAAGCAGCAATGCAAAAAGTTGCGCAGTGGTGTGGTGTCATACCTAACAAGAAAAATAAAAGAATTCCGTATTAAGTTTAAGTGGGAAAGGGGCATTCTAAAAGAAGCGTAAACGAAAAGATGGAATTTTGACAAGGATATGGTGTATTTACAACAAATGTACAGATATGATGATGATGAATTTGCACATAGAATTTTTGTGAAAGAATAAGAAGTGATTAAAAACCTGGTAAAGCAATAAAAGCATCAGAATGCTTAGCCATTTCTGCTTTCCTCTGGTGCATATCAGCCACTGCTTTCACTTCTCCTACTGTTTCACCAATTAACTGCAAAATAAAAGTTAAAAAAAATAAAAATACAATTTTGGACAAATTATTATAGTGGTGCAGAAATGGTGGACTTTCAGTAAACTTTTTGCAAAATTAGTATTCAGAGGTTGCATTCTGATGCAGAAAAGGAAAGATTCAAAATCTACCATTTTATAAACAAAAATTGTTCTCAAATCAAAACAGTAGTCAAAAGAAAAAGAAAAAGAAACCAAGGCAAACTTAAAAATTAAAACGTTAAGTTCTCAAATCAAACAAGTTGATAATTTACAATCAAATAATTACCTTATAAAAAATTATTTTCACATTCATGCTGCCAAAACTGCTTACTGGTATAAATTCTAAAGGCTCAAATGTGTTTAGACCCACATCTCAATAACTTATACATCAAATCAGACATTAATCAAAATGGTATACCGGTTGGTCAAAAGAAATTAAAAAAATAAAATCCTTTTGAAAGAATAAAGAAAAGCCACAACGTAAATAAACAAGTGAGATGTGTCGCATTGTTGCCCGTCTTCCCCGACTATTAAACAACCGAGCAGAATAATTAGTTTATTTCATCCGAACCGATGCGTATGTTGGTGTTCATATACATAAACACACATATTGAACATGAAAGTATGGAACCAAAAGTTACCTGAATTTGGAGCTAGGACCGTTTGCTCGATAACTTAGTATAGTTGGTGACGTGTTGATGGAGACAAACCGGGTTGCGGCTGGTTGGCGGCAACTGATTACGATTCAAACCGATGTGCGGCAGGGTGGCTTTGCGACTGTGGTATAACGGAAAGAGAGAGGGAGGTGACGATGTTAATCATAGGCAAACCGACGGTGGTGGTTACTTGCTGATGTCTCCGAATGGAATGAGTCAATTATGAAAGAGTACCAAAGGGTTTTGAGGTAAGGAATCTGAAGGTTGTGAACACCCCCTTTGCCGATTAATGCAATTGTTGTGGTTGATCAATAACCTTTGGCAATTCAATTATTAAATTTTTTTACTTCTCAAATAATGGCCGATTAAGGCAGTTCGGTTATCACTTGAGAGGTCACTAATAATTACTAACAAATCAAGAAGCTAGAGAAATAAAAGATATTAATTTTCATATGATGGTTAACTGTAACACATTAATTTTGGAGACATACTTTTATGTTATGAAAATTCTTTCCAATTTTTTTAATTTGTGGAATTAAGTTAAACTCTTCACATGTCACATTAACATTATAGGTTACAAAGGTACCAAAATTACTAAAATACCCCTATAGTGTCTTAAATTTTTGGACAATGGCCAAGTTTACCCCCTCTATAATAGTTTGGCTCTCTTGTACATGTTGCTTGAAGATGTGTACACAATGTAATATTATCAAAAGGATAGAAATCCTAGTTCTCTTAATAATGTAGTATAGATATAGCAAGTACTTGAATCATCAAGCATTAAATGATCAATAAATCAACCAACATACAAAAAATATATATGAACAGTTTATCATCAACACACCAAACTTGTTTATAACCAAATATTATCCAATACAACCAAATATATGATGCCTATAAAACCAAAAAAAGATATTCAATTTGAATTATTAATTTGTACTAAAATAAATAAATTTTAATTTATTTGAGATAAGATCTCTTATATTGCTTTTATCAAGGCAATGTGTAGTGGTTGTACTTGAAACTACTTTAAGGTAATATGTTCATCAAAACACTATTGCTATAGATTGATTTTTTTACTCAAACCTATACCTATGTGATAATTCAAGTGTTATGATTATAATGAACAATGTCCTGGAAATATTTTTTTTTTTTTTGACAATAAAGCTAAGTTACCTACTTTGAACAAAACAAAAAGTAAGTGCCCTTACTCTGTACCTATCCTGTGTTATACAGTTGAGCAAACGGTAGATGATATAAATTTTAAAATATAAACATAGACATTATTCATCAAAGAAAATATATATTTTGTTAATAAGATGATTACCATATTTGAACTGGGATCTCTTAAAACTTCACAGGCCAAACCTCAACAGAGGGAGGCCAAAAAACGACACCAAAACCGCTTACATTATAGTGAAAGAACAACATTCGTCCCACGAAATATTCCTATTCTTAGACCTATTACGGTACCACAAATAACCTAACACCTTGACCTCTTGGATAATGTCGACATCCGTCTTCTCTGTACCGTTAAATCTATAATCGTTTCTCGTTTTCCACACCACCCAGCAAACCACCAGAATGATCCCCTACAGCGCCTCTTTAGCTTTAGATCCCAGATTCGAAAAATTCATGAATGGCCATCAGGTCTCTAATAGAGAAAGCATAGATGAATTTTCAACTGCCCTCGGATAATTATGCTATATAATCGGTCAAATCTGTGCTGAGTTCCAAACTTTCACGAATTATCAACTTCCTTTGTTTTTTATTACAAAAGAGTCATCTTTCTTAAACCCAACTAATGTATACTAATATATTCAACTTCTTGTATAAATTTGTAAGAAAATTATGAGGGGTTGAATATATAGTATGGTGGTGTGGAATGGATAAAAATAACAATAAGTACAACAAAAGGCAAGGCTAAGAGAGAACATTTGCAGCGGTAGTTGGTAGCATGAGAAGTCTGAATTGCCTGCAATAAAATAAAGGAAAACAATATAAGCAACTATTTTTTTCGCAACAATAAACACACGTGTTTTTTTATAGGCGACCTTAGACAACTATTCCACAAATCATTAAACCAGTTGTATAATTATGTGTGCTTTATTTAAATATGTATTCATTTTAATAAAAAAGAGCATATGTTAGATGACAAATAGTTCATCTTGCTTTATTGTGATTTGTGAAAAAGTAATTCTTACTTAACATTACGAATTGCAACACATAGAATCCAAACCCGTCGTAAATCTGAATCGTTTCAATTCGAAGACATTTATATATTATATCATAATAACCATACAAAAATATAGCAATATGTAAGAATGGGTTATATCCTGACTATAGCTCATAAAATCCAAACTTGTAGTGAATCTAACTCATTTCAAATCGAACCTAGGTTTGACCCGTAATCTATACTGACCATCGACCTTCAGGAAAAAAACTATTTTTGATCCATTTGTTGGATTAGGCCTCAACAGAATTCTTAAGAAGAAATCCTCGTGATAAAAAAAATGAGAAACCAATTCAGATAAGGGTTCTATGACCTTGACGGTTACCTTGACTCATGGGCTTTGATGGATACTTCCACAAAGATCAACACCACCGCCCATTACTGACACCACGATCGGGTTCCTTATTCTCCGATCTTGAAGGTTGACTGCCACCAGAACGGTTTGCTATCACTTTCTCTCTCTCTCAATGGTATATGTGTCGTGGGTTTAAACAAAATAAAAATGTTGGTCTTCATATTACATTTCTAAGACAAAAAACCAAGTAATTGAAGAGTATATTATACATTTAACTTGACCTCAAAAGTTGGACCAATATCATATGTTCACCCCTGTACCAATAAACAGGTCCCCAATTTGGGACATTTTTATCCAAAAGAATAAATTGGATCAAGTTAAAGGATATAACAAAGAAAATAAATCAAATGAAGAGAGAAAGTAGTACCTGTACAACGAACGGTTACTCCGGTTGGAATACGGGTAATCCTGACAACAAATTCAACTTTATTAACATTCTGACCACCACTCCCACAAGCTCTTGAGAACCCTAGTTGAAGGTCTTCATCTGGTATTTCCACATTTAGTGAATCTTCTGAAATAAGACCCATCACTTCAATATCAAAAAAGCTTGACTACATCAACAAACACAAACTTTAAACTTATTGGAGGGTAGTTTAGACATCTGAGTAAATAATAGTCAGCAAAACTCAATACCTAACGAAGACCTTTTGTGTTAAAAGGAGATTGTCTAACAATTTGATGTGTTCCTTTTTCACCAGACAAATATCCAAATGCATATCGACCATCGACCTCAATTGTCGCCGGCTTGATCCCAACTTCTCCCATTGACTTTTCAATAACTCTTGTTTTGTCTCTCGCCCAATCTTAAAGCGAATTTAAGAACAATTGCCACCTAGAACCAAAATTGAAATAAGAAAGGACAAATTCCATTATAATCCATACAAATCTTATTCACCCCAAATGTGAGAAAAAAAGTACCAATATAATATAACTGAAAGTTGAGAACCATCCCAGTGGATAGACCTGTGAAAATAAAAACAAAAAAATGATTAAATGCAGGATCGATTCAATGAAAGCAACAGAACGCGCATAACCTAGTCAGAATTAGAGACCAATTTTGCTATGTCAACATGATTTTAGAACATTATATTGAAAAAGATGAGAAAACATATACATCCAAACAAATATGAGTACAGGTTTCTCCAAAAATATATTCTAATGGATCCACAAAGAGTCATAAAACAATCAACATACAGATGCATCGCAAAGTAGAGCTAAAAATAAGAAATCTTACATCATACTGATGGGGATCTTTTTGACCTACATCCAGAAGGTAGTGATTCATCTTAAGTCCTTAACAAAAAAAATAGGGTTAAGTATAATAGTGTTGAAACTACAAATCGGCAAACAAATAGATAAAATGATACCTTGGAAAAAATATACACATCTATTACACCGCCACCAGCAACCACTGCGGAATTCTTCAAGGGCCATCCTTAAAATCATAATTGCATAATGTAAACTGAGCTTAGCTTCGTTGATAAACTTTAAAACTGCATGTATTCTAATAAAGAATTTCATAACTGATATAATTAAAAAAACGAATCTCAGTGAGAACTGAATTCTCTAATCTCCCTTGGTTTTACAAATTATACAAAGTCTTGATCCTCAATTTGAATCGTTCGTCACCAACTTTGAAAATCTACTAACTTGTGAAGCTAAAATCATCATATACATCACCTATGATTGCTACCATAACTGCTAAGAAAATCAATCCACCAGTCTTTTATTGCACATAACCCTATCAACAGTTGATTAAACGTACATGTGGAAATCAAATGAAAAACAAAGCGGCTATCTTTAATCTTCAACAAAGACCGATCACTTTTAGGATTTAATAAAAGAGATGCGATTAATGGAGAAGAACGGGTTGAGTGTGGGGCTATCCGTCATTGCAATCACCAATGCTTCACAACAAATTATATTTTGATAAAGCATACATTAAAAATGTTTTTTTAGAAAGCGATTAATTTAGCCTACTTCCTTGCAAATAATCCGTAAAAGTATATCTACATCAAAAAATGTTTACTTCTTTAATTAACCAAGTACCAACCTCTATTAGTTTCATAACCTGAGCTATATACCAAGTGAATATAGATTCAAGTGAAGGTTTAACTAATTAAGTATTTATATATACCTTAAACACCGGATCTTGTAAATATACTACCTGGAGGCACCACCGCCGTTCAACTGAGTTGTACCCATAAAAGAGGAATTTTTGTCCCATGAGAGATTGGATTACTCCAAAAATAAAAAAAGATTTAACTGTTTAATTAAAATATGATAAAAGAAATTAAGCACCTGATTAACACCAAACACAGACCCTAACTTTTTATTAGACCATTAGGAGCTATAATTTTTTCCACATTTGCATTAGATTCTTGCAAATATAACAAAAGTGGTCAAAGTATGATAATATACCCTCCATCGCATAGATATGTTTATTTTCTATGATAAAAAAATATTAAGTAATTAGATAACAAATTAGAGTCAAGTTACCTTCACGTTTTCACCCACCTTTAGGAGTAATGTCTCTATCATAAAAGCTCCAAGCTTTTAAAGGAACTCATTAGCTCTCACTCCAGCAATAATAAAATTGGATAAGTAATAAAATCACATGAAACAAATAAATTGTACAACAGTTAAAAAAACTTAGAATCTTACCCACTCATTTAGCCATGGCTAAAGAATTAGTTCCATCTTCGTATGACCACATCTCAAATTCTAATTTAAAATCCACATATATTAATATCAAATTCCCAGATTCTACACCAATTTTGTAACTAAAACTAAACCCAGTTACATAATTACATTATACTTCAAATATCAATTAAAGATTCAGAAAAGATGAAACCCTAGATGCGAACGAATGCATAACCAAAAAAAAAACATCATTAAATGTTAAACAATAACCAAATCAAGATGTTAATAGAAATAAATTGGGATCATACCTTGTTATTGAAGATCTTTCAGAGATGCGAAATAAGGTTCGAAGTAATGTTAATACCATACAATCGGATAAGATCGTTGGAATGCAAAACAAAGAAGAAAGAAATATAATCAACAATCAAACATATCTAAAATAAATGTATAATGTATAATGTTCTTTGTCATCATAAACTAAAATTTCACTTGACCCGTTTGAGATAAAGCACAACCCAAAGTTTATTTGACCCGTATTGGATAAAACACAACCCAAAATTTTGACATGCTTTTTTTCTTTGCCAAAACCAAAAAAAATGCTTAAGTTTGTTTGTGACAAATAAAAGATACTTGACACATTCGAATAGAACTTTATATTAAACAAATCCAATTAACAAAAGAACTAATCACAATTACACACATGATTTTTGTTGATTTTTGAGAGCATGAATAGCCTCAACCTCACATATAAGTCATTCTTAGGATCAATTTCAAGAAAGCATATAGATTGGTGGCCAAGAATGCATTTATTAATCTGATCATTATGATGCATTCATGATCCATTTGCTGGTCATGACTTGCACCAAAACTCATAGATAATGAGCAAGTATCACGACAAATGTAACACCATAACTTCCAATTTTATAAATTTATACACACATAAACATGAGAACCAAGCCAGGAGCTATGATATGACCATT
Source organism: Helianthus annuus (assembly GCF_002127325.2). Taxonomy (NCBI): domain Eukaryota; kingdom Viridiplantae; phylum Streptophyta; class Magnoliopsida; order Asterales; family Asteraceae; genus Helianthus; species Helianthus annuus. The sequence goes on along the minus strand of NC_035441.2, from coordinate 103,478,759 downwards.
TCCCCTGTTTGTAATGAACCTTTAGAAAATGAAAACTTATAAAAGATTATTTATCTATATTTTTCTAACTTGGAAAGAATGTAGCAATCCTCACATTTAATAATTACACATAGTAATAATTCTATATATAATTAGACTAAAATCAATGATATTATCAATAAAAAGAAGTATTTGTATTTCTGGACCAAAATAGAATGAAAATAAACTTTTGGCATTTCATCGAACACCTTATAAACATGCCCAAACCAACCAGAACACACGCAACATTCAATTCATTAAGAAAAACCTTCAATACATGAACAAAAACGTTGAATCAGAACATGAAAAGTGCTATACCTTAAGCTTTAATCCATCTGATTACCCAGAGACCATAATCCCAACCACTCCACAATCAAACCAATAAGTTCAGTATAAGCCATAATAAAATATATAAACAATAATAAATTATATAAACCAAAACTGAAGAATAATATCATATGAAAATAGAGAGATTACTACCTTAATCAGTTAAAATCTAGAACTTATTGATAAAAATAACTTGTGTACCTGCTTGTAGAAGTCATGTGAACCGGAGAGTATTCTGGCACTGTCGCATCCGAAAACTATCAACATAACAATTGCCTTAGGTTCCAGATTTATACAAAAAAAAACATACGTAGATTATATTATAGATAAAAAAAACTTACCGAATCGTTGCTTTAGAGATCTAGGGTTCCAATCGTTGCCGAGAGCATTGAAGGAAGAACACATATGATCGAATGGTTGTTTACCTGATCGGGGTTCGACATACAGAAGATGATTATCAGAAAAACAATTATCAGAAGAAGATGATGGTACATGGTACCTGATGGTTGAATCGTTTAGAATAGGGCTGTTCAAAAAGCTCGCGGCTTGGAGCTCGCTCGAAGCTCGCTCGGATTTAGCTCGGAAAAAGCTCGCTCGATTTGGCTCGGTTTAAAAGTGAGCCGAGCCGGCTCGGCTCGGTTAGAAAGTGAGCCTAGCTCGGCTCGGCTCGTAACGAGCTTAGCTGGCTCGGTTCAGCTCGCTTTGTAGCTTGGCTCGGTTTAGCTCGAATTATTTTACTTATAATAGGTTTTAATTTTATATACATTATAATATATTACAAAAAAACTGACTATTATTTACATGTATATAGGTTTGTAATTTGATATTTATGGCATATTTGAAGATTGATTACCATACTAATGAACTAATATTGTATTTTATTGAAATTAAAACTTATTTTGCGTTGTTAAACTTGATTTTGGTTTGAATTGTATTAGGTTGAACTTATTTTGAATATATTCTTTTAAATTATTGAATAATATTTTAGGCTATTAAATTTTAAGAGGTATATATTAGTTTTTTTTATAAAATCGAGCCAAACCAAGCCGAGCCAAGCAAGCTCGGTTTAAAACCAAGCCGAGCCCGAGCTTAGATTTTCAGCTCAGTTTCAAATCCGAGCCGAGCCAGCTCGGTTTATAATCGAGCCGAGCCTGAGCTTGGCCTGGCTCGGCTCGGCTCATGAACATTAGAATGGGTTCTCTTGAACCAGAAAGGCGACTATGAAGGAGATGTCTAGAGTTCATAAAAGAATCTGTTATACCTGGTTCGTAGATCGTCGTCCAAATAAACTCACCAAATGCATTTAGAATCAATGGTTGAAGCAGAGAAAAGGCAAAGTGGAGGATCGGAGAGATGGGATGGAGTGTATTAGGGTTTGGAATGAAGCGTGAGAGAGAAGATGGATATCAAAATTAGGGTTTCGAAGGTGCAAAAGCGTGTTATATATGTGACCCGAATCTACCATATATTCGAACCGATAACAGCCGGATCCCGTGTCCAAAATCATTTTGTTTGTGTATTGAGAATTGAGATGGATTCCCTCCCAAAATCAAAGTCCACTAAACCAATGCTTGCCACATCATCAAAATGGTTTCACCATTCAAGGACACATAGCCCACATCATCTCATTTATTAATATATATAGATTATTATTATTTGAAATTGGCTTAATTGATTTCCTTCAAAACTCTAGCAATTCACTTTCCAACTCTAAATTCAAAATTGCTTTATGGGGTACGATTTACCAAATCCACAATTTCGTGAAATCGGCAATTTATTTTTTTTCCAATCCATGCCTCATTTTTTTTCAAACCGGCATGTTATTTCTTAAACCCTTCCTCACCTTATTTGCTCCTACCGTTCTCTGCATCATCCTGCATCCTGCATACGACTTTGTCATAGTCGTGCCACCTTCACCGTCGCAATCCACTGCCACATTAGGTAACGTTCTTTTGAATTTTGCTATGCTCATATCTCGTTTCAGTGATTATTTATATGTTCGGTTATCTTCGCAGCTGTTATGAAACCGCCGTACCGCCGACCCTGACCCTTTTACTCTTACTCGCTTAAAGGCGTCACTCTAATCCGTTTTGTTTTATCTAATTTCTTGAGGTAAATGTTTCGAATTTGTGTTAATCAATTCAAACGAAACTTGGGTGGGTTTCCATTCGGCCGGCGATGTGTGTGCGAATGTTTGTATCTATGATGCTATATGTCTGTGTATATGCGTGTGTGTCGGATTAATTGGTGCCTGTCATCTTGTGTGTATTAGTGTCGGATTTGTAAAAGTATGTGTTAGTGCTGTGTATATGTGTAGTGCTTGTGTGTGTAGTTTTTAATTTGTGTGTGGGTGCGTGAATGTATGGGTTGAATGCATGTGCAGTGTGTAAATTTTATTTAAAATGTATGATTTTTTTTTAATTTGTGTGATGCATGTAGGTGTGTGCATTGTGTATTGCATGCATGCATGTTTTGTGTGAAAAATGTATGTGTGTATAGTGTGCTACTTGGTGTGTGTGTGTTATGTAATGCTTTTGTGTGAGGTGTGTATGGGGGAGTATCATGTATATTGGGTATGATGTGTTATCTATGAATGGGTTAAAGGACACTAAAATCTATATGATTTAATATTTTGTAAATAAATTTATGTTACTAGTAAACTGGTAATTGCTAAAGTTTCTATTTTATTATTATTATTATTATTATTATTATTATTATTATTATTATTATTACTATTACTATTATTATTATTATTATTATTATTATTATTATTATTATTATTTTGTATAATTGGTTGGGTCATTTTAAAATACTCTCGTATAAGATGATCAAGATTTTAATCATGTTCCTAAATTTGATATACATTCCTTTTCACAAACATGATATATCTTATAAATCATAGAACATGACGATTAAATACTTGTTGTTAGTGTCAAATGATGTGTACTTTGATAATCTATTACGGGTAAGGTAAGTTTTCCGGTCAATGGGAAATATTGCAAAGAACGATACTTTTAAATTAAAGTATAATAATAAAAACTAACATCAAGAATACGGGATTTAGGTGCGTGATTTTTGAGGAGGACATTAATTGTGGATTTTTCTTTTGCTAGCTAAACTAAGGTACAAATTCTTTGGTCTTCTCATCAGAGTATTTTTTTATCGTATCTGTTACTTTGCAGTACGTATTTTGTCTTTTTCCGTTAGTTGTTTCATTTCACATTTATTATTTGATAAGTCCATAGTAGCATGCAATAGACTTTAGCATTTGTAATCATTGTTGCATGTTCTCGTTAGCTTTAATTGTTGTACTCTGTCACCCGAGCATGTTTGGTTTGGTTTGGTTCGGTTTGGTTTGGTTTGGTTTGGTTTGGTTTGGTTTGGTTTGTAGAGATGGGACAATGGGTGCACACCGCACTCACAGTCTCATAGGTGCATGGACTAGCTAGCTGTGTACCCGTTTGGTCTGTTTAGGTTCGTGGGTGCTTCCTTCTGACGTGACTTAATTTATTGTTATGTGTAGTCACGTAGTTTGACATCTATATATGTTTCATATGTTTCTGATATCGTCATGATATGCTTCGATATGTGTTCGTTTATGTTCTGGTCAAGTATTGGGTTATACCTCGGACTCTGTTCAGTTTTTGTTTCCGTAGAAGTTTGGTTTCTAGTTTGAAATAAAGTCTGTTGAATTTCATATTTTTTATGTCTGTTCTTTACTTGTACTGCTGATTTTTCCGTTACTGAGCACATTTGCTCAGTCGTATTTTTTTTTTCTTTGTTGTGTTGTCTTTTGTTGTCAGGAAATCGGGGGAACCAGTGATGATGAGAGTAAAATGTAGTTCAAGAATAAAGACTTTTGTTTATTTCATTATTCAAATTAATTAAGACTTAAGATTTCTTGGTCTGTTTTAAAAGGTTTGTTTATTTTTCGGGCTCAACTTTTCTTCTTTAAATGGATTGTGTTTGGTTTTTGATATATGTAATAGTGACACGTCAGCCCTATTCGGGTTGGGGTGTTACAATTATGATATCTGTAATAGTGACACATATCTCCTTTCAGATGCCTCCTAGAAGAAGTGTGAACAACCGTCGCAACGAGAATAACGACATCCCTATTGAGACCCTCATTGCTAACGCTGTTAATACGGCTATCGCGGGTTTGGTTCCTAACTTGTTGCAACAGCTTCTTCAAAATAACAACAATGGACCACCAGGAGGTAATAACAACAACGGACCACAAGAGGGTAATAACAACAATGGCCCTCAAGGCGGAAATGCTAACCCTCCTGTTGCCATTCATGATTGGCTTGATCGCTTCCAAAAGTTAAAGCCAAAATCGTTTAGTACCGCTGCTACTCCCGTCGAGGCGGAAAACTGGGTTGCTCATATGGAGAAAAATTTTGAAGTGTTGGGTGTGAATGACGAATTCAAAGTCAGGCTTGCTAGTTACAAATTGGAGGACGATGCTCATAGATGGTGGAAGATTTTGAAGAATGCTCGTGGAGGAGATAATTATGCAGCCACACTTCCCTAGAATGAGTTTCGCACATTGTTCTATCAGCAGTATTTCACTGATGCTGACCGCAATGAATATTTAAGAGAGTATTCCTCTATTATGCAGGGGGACGATGAGCCTATTATGGAGTTTAAAACTCGTTTCTCTCGTTTGGTCAATTTTCTGGGTCCGACTGCAGGTACGCTAGAGCAGCAAACCAACACTTTCAAGTAGGCTATATGTGACCGTGATAGAAAGTTTATTCTGAATCTTCGTTTCGCTGATATTAATGAGATTGTTGATGCGGTCAAAAATTTGGATAATGATAAGAAGCATCGCCAGAGAACGTTGGATGATAATCATAAGCGACCAAGGGAATATAACCCGAGTAATTCTTCTTTTCAAGGTGGCAATGATCAATCTCGAGACCGTAGGAACCGTTCTGACAGGAATTACGACAATCAGATACAACAAGACAAACAAGACCTGCCACAATATCGTGACCCTCCTTGTGCCACTTGTGGGAAACCTCATAGCGGGGTTTGTCGCCGCGCTGAACATCTCTGTTTCAATTGTGGAGATGCAGGTCACCTGGTTAAAGAGTCCCCTAAGTTTAACCCTAGAGCTAATACTAGGGGAAATGCCAGACTTGTTGCTAATGATGCAGCTAATACCCTAGGTATGATTTCCGGTTACTTGCATATTAGTTAATGTGATATGTATGCTCTAATTGACACTCTTGAAACAATATGTGATATCACTTCTATTTGCTAAGTATTTGAGGACTAGGTCTGCTAATTTAGAATACACGTTGATGGTATCTACATTATCCGGTACGAACCATGTCCACTATCTATTTCAAATCATTTAGTTGGACTCGTTATCTGTTTTCGCTATGTGAATTCGTTTGCCTGGATATTTGATATATTTGATTTTGTCTGATCTTGTACAAATTCTTGCTCGTTTTAGTCCATGGTACGAGTCCTGGTTTACCTAACATTTAAGTAACTTAGAAAATTTTCTTTTCTATGTGGTATTTTGTTATAAAACTATAATATTTGAAGTTTATTCCATTTGTGGCACGTGTGAATTTTGCCCTTTAATTGTGCTTATCAATTTCGCGGACGAAATTTTTTTAAGGAGGTAAAGTTGTAATATTCCGAAATTAAATATAATAAAATAATAATTTGTTATGACAAATAATCTTTATATATTAATTGAAAATTAGTATGTCGTTAATGGGTAAGATTAAATTGAATAGCATTTTTTTTCTAAAATCAAATGATCATATATATATATATATATATATATATATATATATATATATATATAGGGGGCTGCTAGAATGAGAACCACCCCGAGTTGTAAGAACCGCGAGAACTACACCCCACGGAGCGCCGTTCGCCGCGATTTTTTTTTTTACAAGTAGATGTGTGCATTATAAACATGGCCGTAAAAAATCACGGCGAACGGCGCTCCGTGGGGTGTACTTTTTTACACCTCAAGTTTGGTGTTTTTTAATTTTTTTTCTTTTTTCTTTTTTTTTTCACCAAACTTGAGGTGTAAAAAAGTACACCCCACGGAGCGCCGTTCGCCGTGATTTTTTTTTACAAGTAGATGTGTGCATTATAAACACAAATTAAAAAACACCAAACTTGAGGTGTAAAAAAGTACACCCCACGGAGCGCCGTTCGCCGTGATTTTTTACGGCCGTGTTTATAATGCACACATCTACTTGTAAAAAAAAATCACGGCGAACGGCGCTCCGTGGGGTGTAGTTCTCGCGGTTCTTACAACTCGAGGTGGTTCTCGTTCTAGCGGCTCCCTATATATATATATATATATATATATATATATATAAAGGTCTTCTCTTTAAATAACTAAATTGTTACTTTCTTTCCATGCTTAGAAAAAAATATACATAAAATTACAACTTTGATAATATTGTGATTGTGATGATAATGACCTATGTTCCAATTACAAACAACCTTCAAAAAAATTGAGTTTGATTTATTACTATTACTATTATTATTTGAAATTGGCTTAATTGATTTCCTTCAAAACTCTAGCAATTCACTTTCCAAATCTAAATTCAAAATTGCTTTATGGGGTACGATTTACCAAATCCACAATTTCGTGAAATCGGCAATTTATTTATTTTTTCCAATCCATGCCTTATTTTTCAAACCGGCATGTTATTTCTTAAAGCCTTCCTTGCCTTATTTGCTCCTACCGTTATCTACATCATCCCACATCCTGTATACGACTTTGTCATAGTCGTGCCACCTTCACTGTCGCAATCCACTGCCACGTTAGGTAACGTTCTTTTGAATTTTGCTAAGTGTAACAACTCTCACTGTAAGTATTACTTATTATGTTAATTTTTCAATAAGGAAACTCTAATTGAGAAACCCAAGTAATTCTGCATAAACCCTAAAATTTTCATAACAATCAGAATCAGAATCAGGGCCCCTAAAACTCAGGGAGGGTAAACCCTTGCTGACGATTATCTAAATAACTCGCTGTAGAATTCGAATTTATCAAAACTGTCAACTCAGATAAGCTAGTTAGGGACGTGGCTACCCTATGAAGTAGGGTGACCCCTTGCGTCACGCGACGCCCCCACGTAGACCCCTCGCGTCACGCGAGGGGGGTCAAAATTTTAGTATAAATAGAGGACTTTGGGACTTGATTTCTGGAGTTGGAACGACGCTCAAATTCCAAAAATACGCCGAGATATCGTCCGAACACTACAAACACACACGAATCACTAAATGCTGCTGCAATAACAGGGTAATAACTTGATCGCTATTACGATTCAACGTCCGATCGATTGAAACTATCCAACGAATGTTTAAGTGCCGCTCAAATTGAGTTTATACTTTGTCATTCGTCGTTAATTTGATGGATGTTTAAGTATTGCACTTTGTCATTCATTGTGAGGGTTTAATCTCGTGAATTATCGTAAATGCTGTAGTTACTAACCCAGTTCGTGTGCATTGTTAATTAAATTACGTTAAACAGGCTAATCAGTAGATTAAACTCCGTCCGCATAAATCTGCAATGTGAGTCATTCTCTTTTTATCAAATTACTTTCAAAACCCTATTTACTTTCCAGTTATAATTACAGGGATTAAGTCTTTGCAAATCTTAAAGTTACTGGCAGTAAGTGGGGTATTGTGCACATTACTGTTGTTTTTATCAGTTTAGGTGGGCGTACCTAAATCATGATACATGTCACTTTTAGGTGAACGGACCTAAATAGTGATACACGTCACTGTTGGGTGACAGGACCCAAATAGTGATATGACCACAGTCATAGATCCGGTCGAATGACAACTGGACCAGATAATTATAAGATAAGGGCAATTGTAATCGCTCTTAATACTGTAAATTATAACAAATGCGTCATTTTAAGTAAAATGAATGATTCACTCAGTATTTCCCGCTGACAAAAACCTTTGTCAAACATGTTTCAGGTGATCTGTTGTGATCCAGGAAAAGTGCCATGAAGCACTACAAGCTTAAGGAAGTGGCTCAATATAAATAAATAAAGAAACATGTTTTGTAAAATAAAGATTTCCCAGTAAAATCACTTAATTGTAAATTACAGGGTTTTATCCCTAAATTATGTAATAAAGTAAACGGGCATTTTTAGTATTAAAAGATCTTGTTTAAAGACTTCCGTTGTCGCCTAAATTAAATACCACGGGGTTCCTGTCCCGCGGCTCTGGACCGGGTCAAACCGGGGCTAGGGCCGTGACAGGAAAAGGTGTTATCAGAGCCACTGTTTTAAGCTAATTAAGTATTCAGCAAAATACTTAATTTTACTGATTGCTATTCTTTGATTATGTGTTTATTAACTGACTATTTGTTACTTACAGTAGTATGGGTAAACAAAGACTTTCGCTATCTATCATAAATTAGATACTTCACCTAAAGAAAAAGGAACTTCCTCAAAATACCCAGCATATATGGAGGAAGGAATATTTGTCCGTAAAGCCCAGTTTGAAAAGCCACATTCTCCTAATAAAAGAAGTTTGATTATTAGGAAAAGTCAGGAGGAAGGAAAGAAATCACAACCAAAGAAAGTGAGGTTTAATCCGGAAACCCAGGAAATAGGCAATAATCCACCTTGGGAAGACAAATTAGATAAAAAATGGGCAGATCTTTATATGTTAGCAACGGTAGCAGTAAATACCAACCTTTAGAAAACTATTAGTACCCTGAACCAGTATTAGCACCTATATTACCTACAAGCCAGAAGCTCTAAAGAAAGTTATCCAGTAAATAAATAAATTACGATAAACCCTAGTGTGTTTCGAATTTCAGTTATCCTTTGTATTAAATTAGTCACATGGTATGCAATAAAACTTAAATGTTTATTTATGCAATTTTGTTATAAAATTTTAACTTAGCATTTTGTGTGCATTTTGCATATATGCTAAACAGTATGAATGAGTTATCTGAAGCCCTTCAGAATCTTAATCTCTATCCTGTACCAATAGAAGTTTCCAACGACTTCACTGGTTACATTGCTGATTTGGAGGAACCTATGGAATTTCAAGCTCCACCTCCGGAGAAAGCAAAGCCTAAGAAAAGAAGAAGATATGTAGGATGGAGGAAAGTGCGCAGGAGGAAACCAGCAACTAGGAAAATTCCCAAACTAGAAAATCCTATGGATAAAGGAAAAGGGATCGAGACCGGAGAGAGTTCTAGGCCAGCAGGGATAGAAATCAGGGAAAATTCTAGGCAAACAGGAATAGAAATCGGGGAAAGTTCCAAGCAAACTGAAGAATTTACATTCCAGGAGGAATTAGATCATCTACTGGCAAGCTGTGATGTCATTAGACCTATCACCAACAATCTCTACCCTTATCCTGCTGAAACCCAACTTCCAATCAATTTGGAACCAGCTATTCCAGACCCTCTAATCCACACCCGACCTTTAGGAGAAATGGATGAGTGGTGGACTAACGACTGGGAGTTTCAAAACCTTCTTAATAATCCTTATGACTTTTTCCCTCTGTTCGACCCAGAACCTATACCAAACCCACCGATGAGTAATGAGAACCTAGCCGAACTCCGCCATTTTGGCGAAGAATTGATAGGTACAGGGAATAGGATCCGGGAAATGGGAGAACAAATCTCCTAGAAATACGACGAAAGGGAACGTCGCTACTAAAATGCCAATTGACAAAGGAATAGTGGGGTTGGGAGGTTATGTTTGTATAATAACAGTAGTAACAAAAATATAACTTTGTAAAATAGCTCAGGAATAAAACGTTGTAAGATAAACAGTGTGTACGGATGCCTAATATAATCTATAAAATGGAAGTCGAGAAATCGACAATTTTGGCTATACATGTGTTGTAAAAGTTGTGTGATTATGTGCAATTATTTTATTATGTTTAATTATCGATTATTTGACACTAATAATTAATACCTATGATAATTATCAGATGGAAAACGTTGGAAATGAACCTGTTAATGAAGTAAATCAATCTGAGCAAAATCAGGAAAATCAATTTATGACTAGACAAGATATCGAAAATATTGTTGCTCAAGGGACAGCCAATGCTATTCCAGCAATCCTGGCTGCTGCCCAAAAACCTGCTGAACCTCAACAAATCATTCCTAGTAAACGTACTCAGGAAGATAATTTCAGTAATAGCGTAAACGGAGGCGGCAACCATGATAATCACAACAATGATCCACGGCAGGCCCCACTCCCTAAGAAAATGAAAGATGCAACGCCTAGTTGCACTTACAAAGAATTTCTTGCTTGTAAACCAGCTAAATTTGCAGGCAATGAAGGGGCAACTGCGACACTGTGTTGGTTGGAGAAGACCGAAGCAGTAATTATGATAAGTAAATGTGCTGAAGACGACAAGGTTATGTATGCTTCGCATCTTTTCAAAGAAGGGGCGCTAGAATGGTGGAATACGGTGCCTCAAGCCAAAGGAAGAAATATGGCTTATGCCATGAATTTGGAAGAATTTAAGCAGTTAATGGAAAGAAAATTTTGTCCCGAGTATGAAAAGGAACAAATGGCAAATAAGTTCCTGAGCCATCGTATGGTGGGTGTAGACTGTCGAGGATATACTTCGACATTCTTCGAATATGCGAGAGTGGTACCAACCCTGGCTTCGCCAGAATCGGAACTTATTTCCTGTTATATTTGGGGATTGATTGGCGAAATCCGTAATATCGTTAAAGCTGCGAGACCACGCACTATTGACGATGCTGTGGAGTTAGCTAATACCCTAACGGATGAACTGGTGCGCACAAGAGAAGAAGATTGAAAGAAGGAATTGGCTCAAAAGATTAACCAAGGATTTCGTGTGGGTAATTTCAAGAAAAGAGGAACTGGGCAATCCTCATTTCCTCCTTTTTGTAGAAATTGCAGGAAGAAACACTTTGGAAGGTGCAATGTGACCTGCAACTTTTGCAAAGTTATAGGACACCGGGAAGAAGAATGTAGAAAGAAAGCAACAATCTGCTACAAATGTAGAGAAACTGGACATTTTAAAACAAAATGCCCTAAGCTAGTTAAACCAGCAGACAACAAAGCCAAACCGACCGACGGAACTACCAAGAAAAATGCACGAGCATTCCAGTTAACTACTCAAGAAGCAGAACTCATTCCCGATGTGATAGCTGGTACGTTTTTAGTTCACAACGTGTATGCAAAAGTATTATTTGACTCTGGTGCAAACCAAAGTTTTATTAATACTTCATTCTGCCAAGCTCTTAATTTACCTTTGATCAACCTTAGGTAGATTTTTACAGTCGAAACGGTAGAGAGAAATTCTGTTAACATAGATAAGGTTTTGCAAGAAGGAAAGATAGAACTCTTAGGTCATAAATTTTCTGCAAACCTATTACCTATGAAATTAGCCGGATTCGATGTAGTATTAGGAATGGATTGGTTAGTGGCCAACCATGCTCAAATCCTTTGTGATAAAAATTTTGTAGAAATTCATACCCCCACAGGAGAAGTAATTTTAATTACAGGAGATAAACCTCGAAAGCCACTGAAATTCATTTCCGTAATAAAATTGGCTAGTTATTCAAGGAAACAAGAAATGGCGTATATGATTTCTGTAATCATTAACACTGAGAGTAAGAAATTTAAGGAAATCCCAGTAGTCTCAGAATACTTTGATATATTCCCAGAAGAACTACCTGGATTACCACCTGACAGGGAAGTAGAATTTAGAATTCATCTAATTCCTGGAACTACACCGATAGCTAAAGCACCTTATCGGTTAGCACCCACAGAAATGCTAGAACTCAAGAAACAATTAGATGAGTTGCTTAGTAAAGGATTTATACAACCTAGTTCATCCCCTTGGGGAGCACCAGTGTTGTTTGTGAAAAAGAAAGATGGGTCGATGAGAATGTGTATCGATTATAGGGAACTGAATAAGGTTACAATTAAGAATCGATACCCATTACCTAGGATTGACGATCTTTTTGATCAACTCCAGGGAGCTAGGTATTTTTCTAAGATAAACTTACGCTCCGGATACCATCAGTTAAAAGTACAAGAAGAAGACATACCTAAAATTGCTTTCAGAACTAGGTATGGTCATTATGAGTTTACAGTCATGCCCTTCGGACTAACAAATGCTCCTGCAGCATTCATGGACATGATAAATCGGATTTGTAAACCATACTTGGATAAATTTGTAATTGTCTTCATTGACGATATACTTATTTATTCCAAAAGTCAGGAAGAACATTGTGAGCACCTGCATGCACTATTAACTTTGTTAAGGAAGGAAAAGCTTTACGCCAAATTTTCGAAGTTTGAATTCTGGCAGCAAGAAGTGCAATTCTTAGGACATATGGTAAATCACGAAGGTATTCACGTAGATCCTTCAAAAATAGAAGCAATTACCAAATGGAAGGTTCCGCAAACAGCTATGGAAATTAGAAGTGTTAGTGCATTAATGTCTATCGCCTTCGTCAATCCGAGCCGTAGCGAGAAACCGAAGAAATCAAGCTTATATTGTAATATTTAGATAGAATTAGCAAGGTGGCATTTTGGTAATTAATGAGAAATCTCATTAATTCCAAGGGCTATAAATAGGAGCTTTATTTCATAAGTTAGAAGACTTTTGCTCATTTGGAGATTTAGAGATTCAAGTCTAGAAAGAGAAAGTCTAGAGAGAGAAAGTCTAGAGAGAGAAAGTACTCTCTACGTGATTCTTGTATCGTACACGTCATATCTTTCAATATATTCACGGTTCTAGTACGTTATTGTGTGTTCGGTCACGCACTGATGCGTGTGTAGTGTAATATTATTTTGATGAGTATTTAAGCCCCTTTTTACACTTTTAGCCAAGTTTTAAATTTATAAAACACGATATTCACTAACACTAAACACACATATGGGCAAGTGCACCCATCGTGGACGTAGTATAGTGTTGGTAAGATACCGAGGTCGTCCAAGGACACAAGAGCTTTTAATACCGGTTTATCCTCAACGTCTAATCAAATAAAAAAGGTTAGAGAAATGTTTTTAAACTAAGAAAATAAAAACTAACTAAATGCTGAAAAATAAAATAAAATAAAAACAGATAGACAAGATGAATCACTTGGATCCGACACGTGTATTAGTATAACCTTTGATTATTTTCGCACTTTTGCACTTGTTTAAGATATTATCTTAGTTATTGTAGTAGGCCCCTCTTTTGAAGGCGACGTTACCCTCAACCCAGTAGTTTGAGTCAGCAAGGATACAATCCTAAAGGGTCGGATTATTGAAAGATAATGAATTAAGTTATTAATGCAAATTGTGGTAGGCCCCGCTTTTGGCGGTGACGTTACCCTCGGCTAAGTAGTCTGAGTCAGCAGGGATACAGTCCTAAATAGCCGGGTTATAGTATTAATAGTAGTTAACTTATGAGGGGGTCAAAGAGTTTGGATCCCCGCCATCCAATACCTATGGGCATTGAAGGAGATCCTACTAAATTTGACCCAGGTCCCAAGCAGGACCTCTAAACGCTGAACAAGGGCAAGACCTTTACCAAACCGTTCCCTTAACCCCCGACCAGGTAGCCAACATACCTCCATATAGACCGTGGAGATATGAATGGTGAAAATCTTTTATTTTATATAGACAGTAAAATAATGCCAAGACACCACGGACAAACGATAAGGAAAGATCACCTTCAACATAAGTAACTAGTTATTAAAGTCATTAATACAAAACCTAATAAAAAGTGCAAAAGATTAAAAATAAAAAGTATTATACTAAACACTTGTCTTCACCAAGTGATGTAAGAGACTTAGGCAAACATGGCCTTGATTGTCAAGAACTCTTACGATCAATCTTGGATCCCGAGACGACTCACACACTTTACGATGGACAATGGATGATGGTGTTATGGTGGTGGTGGGTGGTGGATGAGGTGTGAGAGAGGTGGTGTGCCAAGGGATGAGTTGAAATGGCTCCAAGCACTCCTATTTATAGGCTGAACAAAAGCCTGGGCACGGCCCCGTGTCCGCTGGACACGGCCCCGTGCCCGTCTGACACTCTCTCTCTTCATTAGTTGTAATTCGCAATTACAATAAATGCACCTGCAGCACTCTGACCACGCCCCCGTGTCCGCTGGGCACGGCCCCGTGGTGGGCAATAGAAGCTTCTACCACTTTGTCTTTTGTGCCAGGGCTGACCATTCTGGACACTGCCCCGTGCTCGCTGAGCACGGCCCCGTGTTGAGCTGGACACGCCCGTGTCCGCTGGACACAGCCCCGTGTTCAGCTGGGCACAACCCCATGCTCAGCTGGGCACAGCCCCATGCTCAGCTTTCTTCTTGTTTTTGCTTTGGGAGATGCTGTCGAGGAGTCGGGCATGCCACGTTTCTTCCTTTTCTTTGTATTTATGATGGATTTGGCTGCATTTTTGCTTCTTTTGTTCATTTAAGCTCTTTTAACCCTGAAAATACAAAAGGAAGACAAAAGCACACTTTTTCCAACATTAGTACTTAAAAAGGGTTAGTTTTATGCCTCATTTGATGTAATTTATATGTTGCATTTTACACACATCAAATACCCCCACACTTGAATCTTTGCTTGTCCTCAAGCAAAACTCTTTAATATGTGGCTTACACTCCCAAATGGAATGGGTAGAAGAGAAGGTTTTGGGCTTGTCTTTGAGTGTCGGGAATCCAAGATCTTTATTGGGTTTTATTTTTATACTATTTACAATCCTATTCGTTATGATTTATTTAGAACGTTTCATAAGATAAATTACTTATTTGGGCATAACATGCCTTTTTAAAATTCCATTTATATACAAGTTCACATACCTCACGGGGGATCACTCAACACTCGGCCGAAGGTGTATTTTTAGTGAATCACTCGAGAGCGGCATGGAACTTATTCCTACCATAAGCTTGCCAAGCAATCAATCCTCCTCCTTTTTAACTTTATAACTTTGTAAATATCAAAAGGACTTTTTGGGTCAAGGGTTAGGCTTGGGCTAAAGGTGGGTGGTTGGGTTAGTGGTTAGTAAAAGGGCGAAAAGCGTAAAAAGCGTCGGTTTTCGTAAAACACTTTGTTTTTTTTTTCTTCACTTTTTTTTTATTCTAATGAAGCATTTTTCAAACAAGGTTTCTTTTGATGAGCTTGTTTGTTTATTGCTAACTTCATCTCTTTTTTTTTCTTTTTTTTCTTTTTTTTTGTGTCACAAGAAAACCGAGCGTTGTTACTAAAATAAAGGGTTTAAAATGAAAAAGGGGTTTCGGTGGGAAAAAGGGTGTTTGTTTTGGGTTAAGAAATGAAAAGGTTTAGGCTCAAAGGGGTTAACTAGGGGGATTTTGGGTAGGTGGTAAAAAAAAAAAAGAAAAATAATGGTGTAGAAATAAAAAAAAAAGTTAGTCCTAATGCCTCCATCATTTACTTACTCGGGTTTAAGTTGGTAAGGACTGGGAATGTATCGTCGTGGCAAGTTCTAGAGTCGTAAGAAACCAAGCGGCTATTCACACAAGAAATGAAAAATGAGCATTTAGTTTAAATATGTATATTTTTATGCTCAATAAAGGCTCAAAACTCACTTTTGTGGGAATGGGTTTTTATGTGACCAAGTATATATAATCGAATTTTTAACTAAGCTTGTCATGCCGTTTCATAATTTTCTTATGTTGGTTCTTTTTATCATGACGCTATTGGTTGTAAACTTGTAAAAATATAACCTTTTTAGAACTTGTTATTCCCAACTTAAACTAAGACAAGTAAATAAAAAAAATGAAAAAGTTTTTGAAAAAATTTGGGGTGTTTAGCGGTTCCAATAGAGTTTTGTGTAAGGCTTGTGTTTAGGATTTTTGCAAAATTTCAAGGTTTTAGAGAATTGAAACAGAAGCCTGGACACGGGGGCGTGTCCGCTGAACACGGCCCGTGTCCAGTTACCTGAACTGGGTGATTTTCTGCAGGGGGCTCAGCACGGGGCCGTGTTGGTTGGGCACGGCCCGTGTTGAGCCTTCTGTGATGGAGATTTTTGTCGGGTTGCCCTGTTCTTCGTGCATGGTTCCATTTTTCTCGTTCCCTTTTTCATCCATTACCACCATGAGTGTGTTTTATTCTGCAAAAACTAAAAGATTAAACTAAACTAAGGATAGTTCCGCGGAATGCCTCCGTGGTGCGCCACGTTTATAAGGGTCCTTGGCTAGACCCTCCTTATCGGGTGGTTCAGGCTCATCTTCAATTAGGGGGTCATTATTGCCAAAAGGATATTTCATTTAGCGCTCAAGATCTATGCTCCTTTTGAATGCCCCTAATTGAAGAGGTAGATTATTAAACTTCCGGTTTTTCAAAGCGTCATGAGTTTTTACAAAAGGTTTTCCCAAGACTAGAGGAGCGTCATCGAGGATGACAAAGTCGGTTGGAATAACCATTTGATTTGTTTGAACCAAGAAATCCTCAACTACACCGATTGATTTTATTACTTTCCGATCGGATAGAAAAATGGGTATTTGAAGTGGAGAAAAATCACTAATACTTAATTTTTCGAAAATGTAGTTAGGCATTATGTTAACACAAAGATCTTTATCAATGGTGATATTACTAATAAAGGAATTTTGAAAGAAACATGGAACCGGTGTAATGTTAATTTCAAAAGGATCTTCTTTTATTAGCGAGGTTTGATCATTAGTTAACTTAACACTTACTAAGTCTTTGATTTTAGCACTAGTGTTTAACTCTTTTAAAAACTTAGCATGAGGGGTTACTAAACAATGATTTTTGAAAGTAGGTGACAAGAGATTAATTTCTTCAAAATTAGACTCTTCTTGAATTTTAACATTATCGGACTCACCATTTTCGTTGTTTAACTCATGTGTCGGTTTTTCACTTTCTTGTTCTTCCATTTTTACACTTTCAACTATCTCTACGTTATTATCATTTTTTAGCTCTTCTCTTGCGCGGGATTCCTCTTCCCTTGCGTGAGATTCTTTTATATAACGTTCGATAGTTTTAAGTTTTTCCAATATCCTATTAGTTACTTCGGTGAGAGAAAAAGAATTTGGATCCTCAATGCTTGAATCCGGTTGTTCGATCCTTGGTTCCTCATAATTCTCATATGAAGTAGATGGTTCACACCATTGTTCTTCATTATAAGTATGTGATGGATAAGGGTCGAAACTTTGTTCTTCATAGTACTCATATGAGGTGGGTTGTTCACGCCATGGTTCCTCATAATAAGAGTATGAAGGTGGTGGCTCATATGTTGAATCTTCAAAGTATGAGTATGAGGGCTCATACCTTGGTTCATCAAAATATGAGTATGAGGGAGTAGGTTCATACCTTTGGTCTTCATAGGATGTGTATGAAGTTGATGGCTCGTACCTGGGCTCCTCATAATAGTTGTATGAATTGGATGGTTGATATGAGTTATTATATTGAACCGAGCGTGTGTTACGACAATTAGTGCAATCATTACCCCTATAATCATCCTCCTCATAGGTGTAGTTGTAGCCTCTTGAGTATTGATCCATAAGAATTACTCAACATACCACAACTGAGTCTCGGGACCAGAAAACAAAAATAAAGACGGAAACAGAAGCTGGACACGGCCCCGTGTTGGGTGAACACGGCCCCGTGTTCAGGGTCTGTATCTGGGCGTTTTAATTAAATTTACTGGTCACGTTGAGCACGGGGGCGTGTTCAGTGAGCACGGCCCCGTGTTCAGACTCTGTATCTGGGTATCTACTCTAAAAATATGCAGCATGGGGGCGTGTTCAGTGAGCACGGCCCCGTGTTCAGGCTACTGTAAATGCAAAACTAAACTAAAATGCAGAAAAATGCGCGCGTTTTGAAAAAGTTTTGAGAAACTGATTAGGCCGTCGATTTTAAGCTTTCTTAAAATCCTTGTGTCCCCGGCAGCGGCGCCAAAAACTTGATGCGTGTGTAGTGTAATATTATTTTGATGAGTATTTAAGCCCCTTTTTACATTTTTAGCCAAGTTTTAAATTTATAAAACACGATATTCACTAACACTAAACACACATATGGGCAAGTGCACCCATCGTGGACGTAGTATAGTGTTGGTAAGATACCGAGGTCGTCCAAGGACACAAGAGCTTTTAATACCGGTTTATCCTCAACGTCTAATCAAATCAAAAAGGTTAGAGAAATGTTTTTAAACTAAGAAAATAAAAACTAACTAAATGCTGAAAAATAAAATAAAATAAAAACAGATAGACAAGATGAATCACTTGGATCCGACACGTGTATTAGTATAACCTTTGATTATTTTCGCACTTTTGCACTTGTTTAAGAGATTATCTTAGTTATTGTAGTAGGCCCCTCTTTTGAAGGCGACGTTACCCTCAACCCAGTAGTTTGAGTCAGCAAGGATACAATCCTAAAGGGTCGGATTATTGAAAGATAATGAATTAAGTTATTAATGCAAATTGTGGTAGGCCCCGCTTTTGGCGGTGACGTTACCCTCGGCTAAGTAGTCTGAGTCAGCAGGGATACAGTCCTAAATAGCCGGGTTATAGTATTAATAGTAGTTAACTTATGAGGGGGTCAAAGAGTTTGGATCCCCGCCATCCAATACCTATGGGCATTGAAGGAGATCCTACTAAATTTGACCCAGGTCCCAAGCAGGACCTCTAAACGCTGAACAAGGGCAAGACCTTTACCAAACCGTTCCCTTAACCCCCGACCAGGTAGCCAACATACCTCCATATAGACCGTGGAGATATGAATGGTGAAAATCTTTTATTTTATATAGACAGTAAAATAATGCCAAGACACCACGGACAAACGATAAGGAAAGATCACCTTCAACATAAGTAACTAGTTATTAAAGTCATTAATACAAAACCAAATAAAAAGTGCAAAAGATTAAAAATAAAAAGTATTATACTAAACACTTGTCTTCACCAAGTGATGTAAGAGACTTAGGCAAACATGGCCTTGATAGTCAAGAACTCTTACGATCAATCTTGGATCCCGAGACGACTCACACACTCTACGATGGACAATAGATGATGGTGGTGGATGATGGTGTTATGGTGGTGGTGGGTGGTGGATGAGGTGTGAGAGAGGTGGTGTGCCAAGGGATGAGTTGAAATGGCTCCAAGCACTCCTATTTATAGGCTGAACAAAAGCCTGGGCACGGCCCCGTGTCCGCTGGACACGGCCCCGTGCCCGTCTGACACTCTCTCTCTTCATTAATTGTAATTCGCAATTACAATAAATGCACCTGCAGCACTCTGACCACGCCCCCGTGTCCGCTGGGCACGGCCCCGTGGTGGGCGATAGAAGCTTCTACCACTTTGTCTTTTGTGCCAGGGCTGACCATTCTGGACACTGCCCCGTGCTCGCTGAGCACAGCCCCGTGTTGAGCTGGACACGCCCCGTGTGAGCTGGACACAGCCCCGTGTTCAGCTGGGCACAGCCCCATGCTCAGCTGGGCACAGCCCCATGCTCAGCTTTCTTCTTGTTTTTGCTTTGGGAGATGCTGTCGAGGAGTCGGGCATGCCACGTTTCTTCCTTTTCTTTGTATTTATGATGGATTTGGCTGCATTTTTGCTTCTTTTGTTCATTTAAGCTCTTTTAACCCTAAAAATACAAAAGGAAGACAAAAGCACACTTTTTCCAACATTAGTACTTAAAAAGGGTTAGTTTTATGCCTCATTTGATGTAATTTATATGTTACATTTTACACACATCACGCACGTTCACGGATTCCGCACGTCGAACGTTCGTTACGCAATCGAACGGTGTTAAAACCGATCCTACAAGTGGTATCAGAGCTCAGGAGGAAGAGTTCTTATCGTTTAGCTCGTTTTCGCTTAAAAATTCTGAATTCTACACCTTCTTTCATCATTTCAGATAGTTTTGTTTTACAGGTCGGAATTTGCTAAAAATTTCACAGACTGTTTGTTATTGGACATCAACAAACCCTGGAAAGTTTCGGACCAAAATACGGACTAAAAATGGATCAAATTACTTTCCAAATAGGTTTCGCTTTTATGGACACTTAGGGGTTTCGCTCCAAATTGTCTGATAGTTTCGCTCATAGGTGCATAATTCGAGGTTTCGCTCATAAGGCCCATCAGGTTTCGCTCTTGAGGCACTTTATTGGAGGTTTGGCTTTTGTGAACATCAAGGTTTCGCTCATAGTGCCATAAAGGTTTCGCTTATTCGGACATTAACTTGTTTCGCTCATTTGGACTTGACCTGATTTCGCTTTTAGTGACATTAAGGTTTCGCTCTTGTGTCACTCATACCTTGGGGTTTCACTTATTGTGACAACTCAGGGTTTCGCTCATCAGGACACTTCTTGATTTCGCTTTTGTGACATTTTAGAAAACGTGTCGGGATTGTTAGAAAAATGGCAATGGTCTTTGATGAACAAGAAAACAATGATCTTAAAAGGTTAAATGATTGGTATCGAGGATATTTCAGTAGTTCTTATCAGAAATTGCCCAAAGAGGTTTGGAGTAACCGGTTCGAATGTTTTCTGCGTAAGAAAGATGAAAAATTGGATGATCTGGAGAAGCGTTTTGATCGTTTGATTGACTACTTGAAGGAAAATCAAATAGTAATAACAGAAGCTGATATGGTATCAAAGTTTGCTAATGGATTACCAGCTGAATGGGATGATTGTTTGAAAAATTTGAGAGGAAATTCTAGTTTTTCAAAATTATCTTTGAATAAATTCATTAGTAAACTTAAAAATCACGATTATGAAATTTATCAAAAGAAGAGAGATGTGATGGATAAAATAAAAGTGAATTTAGATGAGTTGAATTTAGACGTGATAAATGAAATAAACAAAAGAATCAATGTTTGTTGGGCAGCAAAAAGAAATTTGACATATGATATGAAAAAAGGGTTGTTATATTGATGATAATGGAAATCCTCTTGATTTCGTTACAATCTTTGGTGCAGGTACATATAAGATAGAGAAAGAGCAAGTTCCAAAGAATGAAGAATCTGTGAAGAATGAATCCTCAAGTTCTGAATCAGTATGCTTCAAATGTGACAACTTTAATACTGACAATGACAAACTCGTGAAAGATGCGGAAAGTTTGGTATTGGAGATCAAGAAGCTGAACGATGAGAAACAATATGATAATAAGCAGATTCTTATTTTGAAAGGAAATTGTGAGAAGTTGAAAACTGAAAATGACAAACTGTTGGGTAGTTTGAACAGTTTGACATCAGAAAACAAAAGGGAGAAAGAAACGGCAAAAGTTTTTGAAGAAAAGATTAAAAGTTTTGAAATTGAAAAATCAAGAATTGAAAAAGAATTTCAAAATCAAATAAAAATTCTTGAAGATAGGAGAAATGTTTTTAGTCAAAACAACATTGAAAAGCAAAAAATAATCAATTCCCATCTTCAGAAAATTATTAAACTTGAAAAAGAAGGTGAATGTCCTCGAAAGAAAATCAAAGAGTTAGAAGAAAAGGAGTCGAAATCAGAAAATGAAGATTTCTGGATAAAGCTCGAGAACAAGAATCTGAAAGCTAATGAGACAAAATTTCAAGAACAGATAAAAGTTTTGGAAAATGAAAAGTTTGTTCTTGAAAACATGAAAAATGAGAATAAAATCAATCAAGTCCCATCTTAAAAGAATATCTCAGCTTGAAAATGAAGCTGAGAATTCAAGAAACAAGATTGATGAACTTGAAAAGAAATTGAAAGGTTTTGTGACTTCATCAGACAGTTTGAATTTTCCCTGTCCAAAACCGATCAATTATGTTCCAATAAGTAACAATGTCACAAATTTTGACAATGTCAAAGTTGAAGATTGTGATGAGAAATCTGATGATGAAAATGAAAAAATTGAAAAACAAAAATTGTTTTTGAAATTAAAAGAAAAATTTCAAAAAACTATTCTGCAATCAACTGAGAAAGGTGAATGCTCTAAGCAAAAACCTTTGAAGAAGAAAGCGGAACAGAAACAAAAAATTAAAAAGGAGAAAATTGTTCAAAAAGAAAATAACAGCTCATCAGATCGATCATCCAATCAAAATAAAAAATTACAAAAAGTAAAAAATGAAAGCTCAAAAATTGTTGGTAATAAGTGGTGCAGGTCGGACCACAGTGCTCAAAGTCAAATCCAGCAATCAAGAGGAGAAAGGAATATCACCAAGCCAAACAATGCTATGATCTGAGCATCTGGTGTGAAAGTGGTGATTGGTATGATAACAGAGTGTGTTACCAATGCGGTTATCAAGGACATATTGCTGTTAACTGCCAGAATTGGAGCTATGAAATGAGAAGATGCTATAATTGTCAAATCAGAGGTCATATTGCCAGAGATTTTCCAAGGAGATCAAATGAAATATTGAGGGCTAAATCTCAAAAATTGGCAAAGATTCCAGTCAACGTCAAGCCCAAAGAACAAAAGGTTCAAGAACCTAAAGTTCAAGAAACGAAAGTGAAGCTTTCTCAAGGGCAGAAAGACCGACTGAGAAAGAAAAGAAAGAAGGCTAGAGAGTATCTAGAGAAGATTTTGTCCTCGGGTTCATCTGTTGGTAAGAATAAGAGTTCTGATGAATCAACTCCTTCGATTGCAAAATCAAGCAAGATGAATTCATCAGATACAAATCTGAGGACAGAAGAGAAAAAGGAGAAAAAGAAAGTTGTCGGCGATGAATCTGGCTCATCAATGTCAGACAAGCCACACTTAGGCAATGATTCTGGTGTGTCAAAACCAGAAGAGCCATTTGTTGAGGTAAAATCTGAGAATTCAGGTTTAACAATGGATGATACAAATTTTCCACCATTGTTGAACAAGAATTCAAAATCACCCAAAGACAGTCAGGCTTGGGTGAAACTATTCAAATAGAAAAACCTGACTTGCCGGAACTCCCAGGTTGGTAATTGGGGAGTAGGAATCAGCATCTTTCTTGAGAAATTCACTTCGGTGATATTTCGACTTTCAAAAGATAAATTAAGGACATTAAGTTGAACTTTATTCATCTTTCCTACAAGTGGTAATTTGAAGAACAAGGTGATGAAACCCCGAGTTTGTGAAAAGACAAACAAAACTAATTTTCCGGAAAAACCATTTTGATTAAAACAAACTTAAGTGTTTTGAAATCATAATGGGAAAGTAGTTTGTTGTAAGGGGGAGTTCTGATTGTTTACGCTATGTAGATAGAGAATTGAAGTGATTCTCATCAAGTTTTCAAGTTTGTACAGTTTGTTTCAAATTTTCCTAGAAAATCAAAATTGTAATATATTTTGATTTTAGGGGGAGAAAAATTTTAAAAAAATTAGAAAATTTGAAAAAGTCAAAAACATTGAAAAATAAAAATGAGTTTTGTTGAAGACAAGAGGAAATGATAGTAAATCAGTGGACTATCACAGCACGCTAAAGAAATGAAATGTAAAATGTGATAAACGGTCTCACTAAAGATGTGATGATTGGCTCAGCTAGACTAGTAGATTTGCGATAACGATACAAACTTAAATGAAAAAGCCTAGTTCTAGTGGGAAACACGGTTGAAAGCATAGTACTTAGTTTTGTCCTTCTTGACTGTGTGCCTGCTCAGTAATCGCTGATTGTCGAAAGACATAAAACCGGTTAAGTTTGTAAGCTTTCACAACTTGCTGAAAAAGTCACTGTGATTGTGCATTTCATTTTGCAAAGATTTAAACTTGTTTTATTTCTTTATTTTGTTTAAGCATTGGAGATCCTCTCCGTATACGTGAGTATCGACCTGGATGTTATTGCCTAAACGTTCTGCTTTATTTTCTTTGGTGTTTCGTTTAAGCTTTGGATCACCTCTGCGTATACGGGAGTATCGACCTGGTGGTTAAAGCCTAAACAACTTCAACTTGTTTTATTTTCTTATTTTGTTTAAACATTGGACTTTCTCTGCGTATACGGAAGTATCGACCTGATTGTTAATGTTTAAACATTCTGTGTTATTTTCGCACATATCACAGTTGATGAAAGTTTAAAGGCATTACTTGAGTTAGTGTATTGCATGATGAGGGGATATGCTGAGATCGTGGGTCCATAAGAATTTAGTGCAAAATTAATATACCTTAACGTATCGGTAAACATTTCGAAAGTTTTTATATTGAGTTTAAGAGGACAACTATATCGTCAATCTATGTGAATCGTTTAGAACTTAATATGTTTAAAGCTTAACGATGCTAGTGATTTGTCTCAAAAACTGATATGATCCTCTTTCACAAACTCACAAAAATAGTGTTTATACATACTTTATTTCTGCATTTAATTTCTGTTATTGCATTTATGTTTCATAGTATGAAATATCCAAAAAGATTTTCGACAACTGATGTTGAAAAGCTGATATTCAAAATCTCAAAGGCTAAACAAGATGAACAACTGGTTTGGTTAAGATGATGAGAAGTTGGAAGATAATCCTCAAATGTTTAGATGATTAATTAATTTGAATCACAATATTGTGTGTTATATGTTTGAGAATTTTGAGTGAATTCTTTTAGAGTCAAAATTATTTTGTCTTACGAGAGGTTGAGATGTGTAGGTTTCTGATTCTGTTGCTACGGAAAGCCAGGCGTCGATCCCAAAAGCACGAAAGTTTGACGAAAGTGGGAGCCTGAAGAAAAAGACAATCAAGGAGGGAAGCAACTGAAGCGGAAGACAGATCCACGGGGATTTTGTTCGAAAAAGAGAAAGACAAGACGCTACGAGATTGACTACGGCAATATCCAAGGGGGAGATTGTTAGTGCATTAATGTCTATCGCCTTCGTCAATCCGAGCCGTAGCGAGAAACCGAAGAAATCAAGCTTATATTGTAATATTTAGATAGAATTAGCAAGGTGGCATTTTGGTAATTAATGAGAAATCTGATTAATTCCAAGGGCTATAAATAGGAGCTTTATGTCAAAAGTTAGAAGACTTTTTCTCATTTGGAGATTTAGAGATTCAAGTCTAGAGAGAGAAAGTCTAGAGAGATAAAGTACTCTCTACGTGATTCTTGTATCGTACACGTCATATCTTTCAATAGATTCACGGTTCTAGTATGTTATTGTGTGTTCGGTCACGCACGTTCACGGATTCTGCACGTCGAACGTTCGTTACGCAATCGAACAGTGTCAAAACCGATCCTACAAGAAGCTTTCTAGGCTTAGCTGGATACTACAGATGATTTATTAAGGATTTTTCTAAGATAGTTGTACCCTTGACTAAGCTAACCTGTAAAGCAGTTAAGCTTGAATGGGGACCTAGACAAGAAGAAGCTTTTAAGGTATTAAAACAAAGGTTGACAAATGCTCCAATTTTAGCCTTGCCAGAAGGAACTGAAGATTTTGAAGTATATTGTGATGCTTCAAAATTAGGATTTGGATGTGTGTTGATACAACGCAAGAAGGTAATTGCGTATGCCTTCAAGCAATTGAAGAAGCACGAAGAAAATTATACGACTCATGACTTAGAATTAGGAGCTATAATTTTTGCCCTTAAAATTTGGAGACATTATTTGTATGGAAGTAAGTTTACTGTTTATACAGATCATAAAAGTCTAAGGTATATATTTGGGCAGAAAGAGTTGAATATGAGACAAAGAAGATGGATGGAAATCCTGAGTGACTACGACTATGATATCCAATATCACGAAGGAAAAGCAAATATAGTCGTTGATGCTCTAAGTCGTAAGTATCATGAAAAGCAAAAACAAGTTTGTGCTCTTAGATTAAATCTGCAAATTGATTTAATAGAACAATTAAAGAAAATTCAAGAAACAGCAATCGAAGACGATGCTGAAGGAATCAAAGGACGAATAAAAGAGTTAGAGCAAGGAAACGATGGAATTTGGAGATTCCACAAGAAAAGAATTTGGGTACCTAAGCAGGGAGATTTAAGGGATAAGATTCTAGAGGAAGCCCATAAATCTAGGTATACCAGGCACCCAGGTAACAATAAGATGTACCAAGATTTAAGGAATAATTTTTGGTGGATAGGAATGAAAAAGGTTATAGCTGAATATGTATCTAAATGTCTTACTTGTTCGCAAGTAAAAGCAGAACATCAGAAACCTTCGGGACTACTACAACAGTTAGAAATGCCTGTATGGAAATGGGAACTCATAACAATGGATTTTGTTACTAAGTTACCCAAAACCAGAAAGGTAATGATGCAATTTGGGTAATCGTAGACCGATTAACCAAATCAGCTCATTTTCTACCCATGAAAGAAACCTTTAGAATGCAAAGGTTAGCCAAGTTGTACATAGACGAAGTAGTATCCTTACATGGAGTTCCGCTCTCCATTGTATCGGATAGGGATAGTCGTTTCACTTCCCATTTCTGGAATAGTTTTCAGGAAGCAATGGGAACCCGACTAAATTTAAGTACTGCATATCATCCTCAAACAGACAGACAAAGTGAAAGGACGATATAAACCCTGGAAGACATGCTCCGAGCATGTGTTAGATTTTGGTGGTAATTGGGATAACCACCTACCCTTAATTGAATTCTCCTATAACAATAGTTATCATTCAAGCATTGAAGCTGCCCCATTCGAAGCACTGTACGGACGCAAATGTAGAACTCCAGTTTGTTGGGCAGAAATAGGAGAAAGTCAATTATCAGGTCCTGAATTGTGCAAGAAACCACTGACAAGATAACTCAAATCAAGGAAAGACTGAAAACGGCTCGAGATCGTCAGAAAAGCTATGCAGACAATCGCTGCAAGCCGCTAGAGTTTCAAGTCGGAGACAAGGTACTTTTGAAAGTATCTCCTTGGAAAGGAGTAGTATGATTCGGTAAGAAAGGAAAACTGAGTCCAAGGTACGTAGGACCATTTCCAGTAATTCAACGAATAGGACAAGTTGCTTATCGTTTACAACTACCAGAAGAATTAGCTGGAGTACATGACATATTTCATGTATCCAACCTCAAGAAATGTCTATCGGACGAATCCCTGGTAGTACCTCTTCAAGATATTGAGGTAAATGAAAAGTTGAAATTTGTGGAGAAACCACTGCAAATAGAAGATAGAAAGATCAAGTTTCTTAAGCACAAACGACTAGTATTAGTCAAAGTCAAATGGGATTCAAAAAGAGGACCAGAATACACTTGGGAGCTGGAATCAGAAATGATGCGAAAATATCCTCATCTATTCCAGTAAATCTCGAGGACGAGATTTTTTATTAAAGTGGGGAGGATGTAACAACTCTCACTATAAATATTACTTATTATGTTAATTTTTCAATAAGGAAACCCTAATTGAGAAACCCAAGTAATTCTGCATAAACCCTAAAATTTTCATAACAATCAGAATCAGAATCAGGGCCCCTAAAACTTAGGGGGGGGGTAAACCCTAGCTGACGATTATCTAAATAACTTGTTGTAGAATTCGAATTTATCAAAACTGTCAACTCAGATAAGCTAGTTAGGGACGTGGCTACCCTATGAAGTAGGGTGACCCCTCGCGTCACGCGACACCCCCACGTAGACCCCCCGTGTCACGCGAGGGGGGTCAAAATTTTAGTATAAATAGAGGGCTTTGGGACTTGATTTCTGGAGTTGGAACGACGCCCAAATTCCAAATATACGCTGAGATATCGTCCGAACACTACAAACACACACGAACCACTAAACGCTGCCGCGATAACAGGGTAATAACTCGATCGCTATTACGATTCAACGTCCGATCGATTGAAACTATCCAACGAATGTTTAAGTGCCGCTCAAATTGAGTTTATACTTTGTCATTTGTCGTTAATTCGATGGATGTTTAAGTATTGCACTTTGTCATTCATTGTGAGGGTTTAATCTCGTGAATTGTCGTAAATGCTGTAGTTACTAACCCAGTTCGTGTGCATTGTTATTTAAATTAGGTTAAACAGGCTAATCAGTAGATTAAACTCCGCCCGCATAAATCTCCAATGTGAGTCATTTTTTTTATCAAATTACTTTCAAAACCCTATTTACTTTCCAGTTATAATTACAGGGATTAAGTCTTTGCAAATCTTAAAGTTACTGGCAGTAAGTGGGGTATTGTGCACATTACTGTTATTTTTATCAGTTTAGGTGGGCATACCTAAATCATGATACATGTCACTTTTAGGTGAACGGACCTAAATAGTGATACACGTCACTGTTGGGTGACAGGACCCAAATAGTGATATGACCACAGTCATAGATCCGGTCGAATGACAACTGGACCAGATAATTATAAGATAAGGGCAATTGTAATAGCTCTTAATACTGTAAATTATAACAAATGCGTCATTTTAAGTAAAATGAATGATTCACTCAGTGTTTCCCGCTGACAAAAACCTTTTTCAAACATGTTTCAGGTGATCTGTTGTGATCCAGGAAAAGTGCCATGAAGCACTACAAGCTTAAGGAAGTGGCTCAATATAAATAAATAAATAAAGAAACATGTTTTGTAAAATAAAGATTTCCTAGTGAAATCACTTTATTGTAAATTATAGGGTTTTATCCCTAAATTATGTAATAAAGTAAACGGGCATTTTTAGTATTAAAAGATCCTGTTTAAAGACTTCCGCTGTCGCCTAAATTAAATACCACGGGGTTCCTGTCCCGCGGCTCTAGACCGGGTCAAACCGGGGCTAGGGCCATGACACTAAGCTCATATCTCGTTTGAGCGATTATTTATATGTTCGGTTATCTTCGCAGCCGTTATGAAACCGCCGTACCGCCGCCCCTGGCCCTTTTACTCTCACTCGCTTAAAGGCGTCACTCTAATCCGTTTTGTTTTATCTAATTTCTTGAGGTAAATGTTTCGAATTCGTGTTAATCAATTCAAACGAAACTTGGGTGGGTTTCCATTTGGCCGGCGACGTGTGTGCGGATGTTTGTATCTATGATGCTATATGTCTGTGTATATGCGTGTGTGTTGGATTAATTGGTGTCTGTCATCTTGTGTGTATTAGTGTGGGTTAAGCTATGTTTGCAATATGATATTAAGTGTGTGTTTCGTGAGTGTAAGATGTGTGTGGGTTATGTTTATATGAAGTGTGTGTACTGTGTGTGTTGATTTGTAAAAGTATGTGTTAGTGCTGTGTATATGTGTAGTGCTTGTGTGTGTGAGTTTTTAATTTGTGTGTGGGTGCGTGAATGTATGGGTTGAATGCATGTGCAGTGTGTAATTTTATTTAAAATGTATGATTTTGTTAATTTGTGTGATGCATGTAGGTGTGTGCATTGTGTATTGCATGCATGCATGTATTGTATGAAAAATGTCTGTGTGTATAGTGTGCTACTTGGTGTGTGTGTGTGTGTGTGTTATGTAATGCTTTTGTGTGAGGTGTGTATGGGGGAGTATCATGTATATTGGGTATGATGTGTTATCTATGAATAGGTTAAAGGACACTAAAATCTATATGATTTAGTGTTTTGTAAATAAATTTATGTTACTAGTAAACTGGTAATGGCTAAAGTTTCTATTTTATTATTATTATTATTATTATTATTACAATTATTTTTATTATTATTATTATTTTGTATAATTGGTTGGGTCATTTTAAAATACTCTCGTATAAGATGATCAAGATTTTAATCATGTTCCTAAATTTGATATACATTCCTTTTCACAAACATGATATATCTTATAAATCATAGTACATGACGATTAAATACTTGTTGTTAGTGTCAAATGATGTGTACTTTGATAATATATTACGGGTAAGGTAAGTTTTCCGGTCAATGGGAAAAATTGCAAAGAACGATACTTTTAAACTAAAAGTATAATAATAAAAAATAACATCAAGAATACGGGATTTAGGTGCGTGATTTTTGAGGAGGACATTAATTGTGGATTTTGCTTTTGCTAGCTAAACTAAGGTATGGATTCTTTGGTCTTCTCATCAGAGTATTTTTTTTTATCATATCCGTTACTTTGCAGTACGGATTTTGTCTGTTTCCGTTAGTTGTTTCATTTCACATTTATTATTTGATAAGTCCATAGTAGCATGCAATAGACTTTAGCATTTGTAATCATTGTTGCATGTTCTCGTTAGCTTTAATTGTTGTACTTTGTCACCCGAGCATGTTTGGTTTGGTTTAGTTCGGTTTGGTTTGGTTTGGTTTGTAGAGATGGGACAATGGGTGCACACCGCACTCACAGTCTCATAGGTGCATGACTAGCTAGCTGTGTACCCGTTTGGTCTGTTTAGGCTCGTGGGTGCTTCCGTCTGACGTGATTTAATTTATTGTTATGTGTAGTCACATAGTTTGACATCTATATATGTTTGATATGTTCCTGATATCGTCATCATGATATGCTTCGATATGTGTTCGTTTATGTTGTTCTGGTCAAGTATTGGGTTATACCTCAGACTCTGTTCAGTTTTTGTTTCCGTAGAAGTTTGGTTTCTAGTTTGAAATAAAGTCTGTTGAATTTCATATTTTTTTTATGTTTCTTTTATGTCTGTTCTTTACTTGTACTGTTGATTTTTCTGTTACTGTTACTGAGCAACCTTTGGCTCAGCCGTATTTTTTTTCTTTGTTGTGTTGTCTTTTGTTGTCAGGTAAAGGTAATCGGGGGAACCAGTGATGATGAGAGTAAAATGTAGTTTAAGAATAAAGACTTTTGTTTATTTCATTATTCAAATTAATTAAGACTTTAGATTTCTTGGTCTGTTTTAAGACTTTTGTTTATTTTTCGGGCTCAACTTTTCTTCTTTAAATGGATTGTGTTTGGTTTTTTATATCTGTAATAGTGACACGTCAGCCCTATTCGGGTTGGGGTGTTACATTACCCCTATAACTTAGCCAACTCATTTGTGGTTGACTATGTTTCGGTATTTCTTCCAACAGAGTCTAGGGCTGTAATCCAGCCAAGTTAGGTTGAGCTCGAGCTCAAACTTGAACTCAAACAAGTTAGCTCGGTTCGGCTCATTTATTTTATTAAACTGAAAAGTTGAGCTCGAGTTCGACTCGTAAAATGTTTTCACCAGTTCGATCCAAATTGAGCCGACTCGTTAACTATTTTATTGTTTGTAAATATTGATAACATAAATATAAAAACTACACATACATCTATATGTATTATGTTTATTTTTCTAATATTTTAAATATCGAAAGGCACAATAAAAGAATTATATGTATAATTTTTGTTTTGTTCTCATGCTTCTATATGTTATTGATTCATCTATACATTATAATAAATAAAAACAATCTTTGGTCGCCTGTTCTTCACTTAGGCTATTAATTGTCACGTGGCATTTGCTTTGGCCTTCTTTAGTTTATTTAGGAGGGAAACCATCACGACCTCCTTTATTCCATTTGATTCTTTCATACATTTCACTTCAGTTCACAAAACCTAATACTCATCTCCTGGGTGATTTTAAGAAAACCCTAAATCTCAAAGTCGTCTCTTTTCCTTTTGCTCATTCCCTTTTCAGGTGAATAACACTAGATCTATTCTCCCAACGACTAAAAGTAATTGGTCCTTCTTCAAGTTTATACCCTTGAACCACAAGCCTGTCTTTGTTTTTTACAACAATGCCTTTTTCATCAGTTATATTTTAGTTACATTTTTGAAGACCCATTTTGTACCAATTAGACAAGTATCCTCTAGTAATGGTACAAGTTCCCATACTTGTTGTCTTTTAAACTGAAGAAGCTCATCTTGCATGGCTTCTACCCAATGGTACAAATGCCTCTTGGTATTGGACAGGTTGGATGAGAGATAGAAAGCCTGCAAATAGGCAGACATTTAAGGTTTGGCTTCTTATGAGCACTCCTGCATTGATGTCACCTATAACTTGTTCTTATGGATGAGATATGTGAAGAATGGTGTTTCCAGTGTATGGAATGATAGAATTTTGTGGTGAGGGGCATAAATGGGAATTTTCTGGTGAAACCTCTATTGACATTATAATATGGTCAACTGTGGTTTGAGATGGTGGTGGAGGTATTGGGCCAAGTGGTGACTTATTTGTTGATGAGGATAGATCAGTGGTTTGACCACAAACAACATCTGAGGTTTGGGGTCGACTTTAGTCAACAGTGGTTCTAGTTATCGTTGATTCACTGTTTTTTTTTTTGTGCAGAAGAATTTTGTAGATCAGATGTGACTTTGTATTGAGATGGGATCTCAATATTAAACCTGTAGTCCTATTGAGCTGCACTTTGTTTACGTGTGTCAACACCATCCTTAGCAGTTACTTCTTTAAAATTGAATTTATCAAGATCAAATAGTTTTGCAAGGTTTTTAGGGATTTTCAAGGATGATAATTCATTGAATCTTACATTCAAGGTCTCTTCTATAGTCATGGTCCTTGTGTTAAAAAATTTATAGGGCTTGGCTGTAGAAAAATATCCCAAGAAATATCCATAGTCCACTTTTGCTGCAAACTTTGAAACTGAATCTTTGAGATTCAAGATAAAGCATGGACACCCAAAGATCTTAAAAAATGATATCAATGGTTTTATTTTGAACAAAATCTCATAGCCAGTCTTTTGATGTCTAGGATTTATTAAAACCCTGTTCTGAACATAACATGGAATATTCACAGCTTCTGCTCAAAAGGACAAGGGAAGACCAGAATCTGCAAACATATTTTCAGCAGCCTCAATAAGGGTTCTGTTTTTTCTTTCAAGAACCCCATTTTGTTCAGGTGTTCTGGGAATACTGAATTGTCTCAGTATTCTTTTGGATATGAAGAACTCATCAACCTCTTGGTTTCTGAATTCTGTCCCATTGTCACTTCTGATGGACTTTACAGGAAGATCTTTTAAGTGAAGAAAGAATGTCCATGTAAACCTAAAAAAATCATCAACTATCACCAAGCACTATCGCGTTTTTCTCAAGCTCATGATTTTTACTAGGCCAAACAAATCCATACGCAACAATTGTAGGCATTTGGTTGTTTTGGATTCTTTAATGGGTTTGTGTGAAACTTTGTGTTGCTTTCCTTTTAAACAGAGACACAATGTTCATCTCATTTACATTGTTTGGCTGGAAGGTCTCTAACAAGTTTTTCTTTTGTTAGAGTGTTAATTGTTTTTTAAATTAACATGTCCCAACCTTCTATGCCACAACTCTGTCTCTTTTGTAGAGGCAACAGAGAATAGGTAAACATTGGTTTTTTGGTTTTCTTTGGACATATCTACCACATAAACATTGCCACTTTTATGAGCAACAAGTTGTGCAGTACTTTCAGCTATAATTTTGTCTATCTTTTTGACAACCTCTGGTCTAACAATTTTACAAGTTGTCTTTGTAGAAAATGAGCCATAGCCTTTATCACTCATTTGTGAGACACTGAGTAAATTAAATTTTAAATTGTCTATTAGATTGACATTTTCAAGTTTTATTTTTCCAGCTTGGACATCCCTGACCCTAGAACCTTTCTTTTAGAATTATTTCCAAAGGAAATATCACCACCTCCATGAGCATAGAAGTTTGTCAGTAGAGCTTTACATCCATAGGCTATCTAGGCATGTAGATACTCCTAACTTGGTGGCCATTAATGCACAATCACAATCATTTTCATTTTCATTTTCAGTGTTTTTCCAAGGATCAATGATTTTTACAGCCTTATCATTTCCCTTTTTATAGATATTTGTTTGTACTAGGTTGATTTACTCGCAACATTTTGTATGTTGTGAGTTTTCGGGTTATTTTCCTTGGTTTTACTGAATTTCTCTTTTAAACGTGTTTGTAATAAAGATCATGCCAAAATCATGGGTAACAATCAATATCCTTTAGGTATCCTTTTCTATTTATTAACTTCCATAGATGAATTGTAGAGAGTGACTTTGAATCATTTCAATTATGGGACTTCTTCTCCTTCAACTCTTAATTCCACTCTTCGCCTCCCTCATCATACCTCATATCTTTCTAGCCACCATTACTATTTTTTTTCCTTTTCTTTTTCCTTTTACTCTTCCTGTTCAAGTTTTCATCCTTGTCGTTTTTGTTTTCTTGCTTGTTACCATTGGGTTCATCTAATGATTGAATTAATACATTATATTTACTTGACAATATAAAATATTATATTGTACAGAAAATAATGAGTGGCCGACTAAAACACTTGTTCATTTTTTTTCTTTCAGAGAAATAGCAGAATTTCTCTAGTTTAAACGAAACTTCAAAGGTGTTCCTAACTAGATCATTATATGGATAAGTTGATTAATTCCATGGGAAAAGATTAGTATGCGTTGTATGCATTATTATTACTCGTCAAGGTCGAAGATACGTCTTCATTGACTTATTTATCTAAATATCTATGTGTATATACTTTTAGATCTTTGTTTTTCGTTATTTAAGTTATGTCGAAATAATCTTTCATTTTCATTATGATGAAACTAAAATAGTGTACAAGAAATATATGCAATAAAATATGGGGTTGTATTCGTGTTCTATCAAATTAATTATTCTTGGGGGGTTTAGCTATTTACGTACAATTGATCAATCTTGGAATGTTTATGTTAGTTGCTTTCTCATATTTGTTTGAAGAGGTAAACATATAGATTGTCATATAAAAGATTGTTCTTGTCTCAGAATTGTTTGTGACACAAATTGTTTTAAAATTTGAGACATGTAACATGTCAAGTTCTTTGTATGTGACGGTTGAACGACTTTCTTATAGTTATTAAGACACGTTTTTTTATTATTTTTGTATCTTTATTTAAATATTCTAGAACACCACAATTCATTATAACTAGTTTTTTTTCAGTCGCGCGTTGCGCCGAAACGGAGAAAATGATAATGTGAAACAAACATTTTGAAAATTTAGCACACTTTTTAGAAAGCCAAACTGTTAGAATCAGTTCAGTTTATCATCGTGTCATTTTACGATAGCAAATAAATACTTTATTTTTGAATATAAATTCGTTTTTTAATAAAACTTATATTAATCGAGAGTAAAAATTAAGCTCAACTATTTACTTAAGTTTTTACAAAAAAAAAAAAAAAATAACGAACATAAGTTATTAAAGAAATATCAAATTAATTGATAAAGTAAAGATAGATTTAAAAAAAGAAAAGAAATATTATTAAAAACAAAATAAATGATAGAAGAAATATGGTTTTAGAAAAGGAAGAAATAAAAATACGTTAAAAGCTAAAAGTGAATAGAAAAAATTAAAATATGTTAAAAGGTAAAAGTAAATATTAAAAAAATATATTAATATAATAAATATTAAAACGCTATATATTATTTTAAATTACTATTCAAACTTATATTAATCGAGGGTAAAAATTAAGCTCAACTACGTACTTTAGTTTTAAAAAAAATTAACGAACATAAGTTATTAAAAAAATATCAAATTGATTAATAGAGTAAGAAGATTTAAAAAAATAAAAAATATTATTAAAAACAAAATAAATGATAAAGAAAATATGGTTTAAGAAAAGAAAAAATTAAAAATAAGTTAAAAGCTAAAAGTAAATAGAAAAAACTAAAATATATTAAAAGTTAAAACTAAATATTAAAAAAATATATTAATACCATAAGATATTCAAAAGCTATATATTGTTTTAAAATTGAAACTACTATTCATGGTACTTCGAAAACTATATATATATATATATATATATATATATATATATATATATATATATATATATATATATATATATATATATATATATATATATATATAGGGTAAGGTTCATGCGAGAACCACCCTTATTGCGAGAACCAATGAGAACACAAAATAAAATCTAAAAAAAATCTAAAAAGCACTCAAAAATTTTTTTTATTTTTTTTAATATTTTTTAACAAAAAATCGCTATATTTCGTTCCATAAAAAAAAAAAAAAAAACTTTTTTTTTCGAGTAACAGTTATCCATGCACATGTGCATATGTATCATTACTTCAACAAATTCGGTAATACATTATCAGGAATAGACAATTGCACTTTAATTTACAATACCATTAGTAATACACTACTTTTTACATTACCAATATTCAAAATGCACATGTGCATAATTAGGTATAACCATGATATAACGTGTTTTGGTACAAAAAGTTTGTGATTTTGAATGGAGAAGTAGACCCATATACATGTTTTTTGGTTAGTTATATCTAGTGGTTGATGGTTTGGTTATAGTTGTCAATTTTTTATGTAATATGTTGATTGGATGGTATAAATGGTGTTTACATACATGTAATAAAGTGAAAATATTGTTAATGGTATTGTATTATGGATGGTAGGAGGTAATGGTATTGTATTATGGATGGTAGGAGGTAATGGTAGTGTATTATGGATGGTATGATAGATGAAAGGGAAAGTGTATTCAAAGTGGTGTACCAAAACACCTTATTTCATGTTGATACATATAATGCACATGTGCATTTCTAATATTGGTAATGTAAAAAGTAGTGTATTACATATGGTAGTGTAAATGAAAGTGTAATTGTCTAATATATGTAATGAATTATGGAATTTGTCAAAGAAATGACAGAAATGCACATGTGCATGCTTGTGTATTATGGATGGAATGATAGATGAAAGAGAAAGTAGTGTACCAAAACACCTTATTTCCTGTTGATACATATAGATGCACATGTGCATTTCTAACATTGGTAATGTAAAAGATAGTGTATTACACGTAGTAGTGTAAATGAAAGTGCAATTGACTATTATTTGTAATGAATTACGGAATTTGACAAAGAAACGACACATATGCACATGTGCATGGATAACTGTTACTCGATTTTTTTTTTTTTTGAAATTTTTTTTTTATTTTTTTTTTATTAACAAAATATAGCGATTTTTTCAAAAAAAATAGTAAAAAATAAAAAAAAAAATTTTTGGGTGTTTTTTAGATTTTTTTAGGAATTACTGTTTGTGTTCACACTGGTTCTCGCGGTTCTCGCAATAAGGGGTGGTTCCTAACGGATCTTTGTCCTATATATATATATATATATATATATATATATATATATATATATATATATATATATATAATTTAAAACCCAAGGCGAATAGGAGGCCGCTACATCAAACCCAAGCCCGCCCCACGCCCCAACCCAAACCCCAAGTGGTGGTGGCTTGGGCGTATTCCCCTAACCCACGCCCCAACCCAAGCCCCATACCCCACAGTCTTAAAACTTGTAATATTTTCCCCCTAAAAAATCATTATCTTTTAAAATGTTTATTAATATCTTCAAAATCACTTTACGTCAAAAAAAAAATTAAAACAACCTTTTTTTTAAATAAATATAACTAGGTTTATATCGTGCGCGCGTTGCGGCGCGCTAAACCGAATCGTTCTTGGTTTGATAACATGTGCGTTTTAATGAGTTGTAGCTCAATTGACATTGGAGGGGAAGTGAAGATTCAGGGTTGAAGGCTACAGGTCTCAAGTTCAAATCGGATCCCAACCAGATTTTACCATAGTGGGCCTTTGAGCGACGAATTTTCCTCGAAACTAAGGATAGCAGGCTTGAGCTACCAGTGGTCTCTGATCGCGGGAGTATGGGATCACCTTTTGCCATTAGGTTACCCAAAGGTTTGCCTTATCTATCCGAGGGGGGAGAAATGAGGGTTGTCTTTTTGAAAAGGGAACCGAGTTTAAAGCAAAATATGTTAAGAGGGGTTTTACTCCCACTCATTGATAACAATTGCATTTCATGGTCAAACCATCAAATAACATCTAGTTTTGAAATGACCCAAAAAAACCTACAAATTGCAAGTCAACATAAGATCGTGTAATGAGGCATTACCTATCTTAGGTTTATAATGCCCAGAACAACCAAAATACTATATCTTCTCTTTTTAAATTAACCACACATTCACAAAAAACATCATTATGGATCTTTATCACTACACATAGTACTATTTTCATCAATTTTTTTTGTAAATAACATTTTTGAGGGGTGATCTTGAGCCTTGCTGGGATTGCATTGCAATAGAAAGTTATTTTTTCTCATCAAACTCGAAAGTTATTTTTTTTCTCATCAAACTCGATAAAAGCGATACCCAGTTTTGCATGGATCATTCTGACGTCCTTGAATCCTGAGGATTGTTTGAGTAAAAGCGCCAGCATGTCGTCCTCGAGAACGTTGTCTGGTGGTGTTGTTTCTTGTTTGTCGGGGTTTTCGCTTCGGTACAAAGCCTGTATATGTTTTTAAAATTCATGAAATTCAAATGGTTCAACTTGCTTTATACTTTTGACACCAATTGGTCAAATGAGTAAATAAAACTTAGCTATAATAAGAACAGGCTGAACGGGTCAAATCACACAAAATACCTAATAAATAGTTCTATTTCGAAAGTTTGAATATTTGTAGTAATAGCTCTCCTAATCATAACACTATGCTAGCTACTTGTAAAAATCGAGAAACTTACATCGTGGGCTCCGTCGTTTTTGGTCCTTACACCATTGTAACCTTGTAGACCGTCTCTTCTCTTTTTAGCCATATACATCATAGCTCATGTTTATGCACCTAAAATAGAATGGTCAGTTAGAATGCCAAATATGTATAAAACCAAATTTTAATAAAAAAGAATTGAAGGTATATGTAAGTGTGATTACTTTGATTTAATAGGATTCTTTTACTCATATTGCAAACAGTCTACAATTTGGACTTGTCGACTTAGTCACTTTCTATCTATAAACTTAAAAAGAAAAGAAAAAAGCATTAGTGAATAATAAAAATACTAAATGCATATGTCTTCTGTCATATTTGATAGGAAAGAATAAAGCATAAGTGCATAACAAAAACTTTAAGCCAGGGCTATCTATCAAGCCTAGAAAAAAAGGCTTCTAAACATTAAGTTCAAACTTCACAGTCTTCATGAGTCTTCATGATCTGGTTACGATGTAAAATTCTAACCCAATATACATATAAAAAAGAAGCTTGTGTCAAATATTTAAACTGGAATGAACCTCGGCATTAATCGAGTTCAAAACTCGCATGAAACAAACCCACATATCGAATTTCTTGTTTCAATTACTATGAGATTAGCACCTGAAAATTATAACTATGATTATAAATCTGATGTTAGCTAATCTAAGAAGCATGCTTTATTCAGTTATTCACATTCAAAATCATAGCCACTGCATATATTCAGAAACACAGTTGGGAATTCCTTAAACATGGTCATAGGCCAATGCTTGACCATCTGTACAAAATACACATACTACCAATTAACCAACGTTTGGGTCTATTCACTTAGGCAACGTCACAAACACTTGGTGTGCGACCTTAAAAAGAAACATAAGCATTTAAATCTTACCCAGTAAATGAGTCAATTAAGCACACATAAACTTTGTCGTTGTTAGAGTTGTGCCAATGCCTTTTACCATATCAATAAAATTTTAATTGTATGAAGTAGAATCAACATTAAAAGCTTTGGCACACATTCTAGTTGACATATAATCTTTGTGACAAACGAAGTTAACTGTGTGATCATTATTTACAAAAAAAAAAATTGTGAGTGTTGTGAGCTTACCCGTTAACCGGAATCTTCCCTGGCCTGTTCACCTCACTGGAATCTTCGCTGGAGCCTCTACGGACGTTACCTACTCATCAGATCAACATTAATCGTCGGATTAAGGTTCAGGGCAGCCGATCTAACTAAATAGCGAACATACAATAGAAAAGGGATTACCAAAAGTTGATCGAAACCCTAACCGCTTGACCACTGTCATTGGCAGAGCTATGGCAGCATCCAATCTAACAGACGTCGTCGATCTCCGTCACAAACCATGGTCGCCGCCACCAAAGATTGCAACAATCTTGCCGTCATAAACCCTACTCCGCACCACCAAAGACTACGGCCAGATCAAAACGTCGTTGTCGAGTGTTGTTGACGACGACGAGCAGGTTGTAACACCGGGCGGAACCATCATCATCAGCCCTTGTAGTTCTCTCTGCGCGCTCTCTCTCCACATCTCCGGCGGATTTTTGGCTGACCGTGTTCTTCCTTGTCGACTTTTAAAATAGGTTATAAAATGAAATTACATAAATGGGCTCATTTACTGTTCATTCACTTTAATTTTTATCATATATTTTTATCATATATTAATAATGTTTTTTAAATAATAATAAACTATTTAAAATATTAAAAAAATACACTCTAAAAATTCATAAAGCGTTTATAAAACACTCTCTCACACTAGTATTTTATCTTTTAATATAAAACGTCTTTAAAATATAATCATATAACAATTTTTATAAGAAATAATAGATACGTTATCAATTAAAAAAAACTTCATTTATGTATTCAAATATGTTTTACGACTCAAATATCAAGTATCCTATTAAGTTATGTTATAATAGAACTTTAGCAAATAAGCGTCCTATAAAACTGATGTTTTATGACTCAAATATCAGGTGTCCTATTACAATGTATTATAATAACACCACAATGATTAAGCATCCTATAAAGGTTAAATTTATAAGACCCAAGTGTCAAATGTCTTTTTAAGTTATATTATAATAAAACTCTAACAAATAAGCGTCCTATAAAACTATTGTTTTATGACTCAAATATCAAGTGTCCTATTACGGTGTATTATAATAACACCATAATGATTAAGCGTACTATAAAGTTTAAAGTTATAAGACCCAAGTGTCAAGTGTCCTATCAAGTTAAGTTCTAATATGATTTCGACTAGAAAGGGTCCTATAACACTGAACATTTATGACTTAACTACAACATGTCCTATTAAGTTATGTTATAATAGAACCCTAGATGATCAAGTGTCCTAATACAGTACTACATAATGGGACACTAACAATTAAATGTCTTATAAAGTTCTTTATTAGGATCTAGATTTCAAGTGTCCTATTAAATTATATGATAATAGGACCCCAAAAAATCATCCATCCTATTAAATAGTTTTTTAGGACACCAGTTTAGTAGAGTATAGTATAAAAGGACCCCAAAAGTTCATTAGTCCTATTAAATAGTTTTTTAGGACCCTCTTTTACAAGCGTCCCACAGAAAAGGTCCTAAAAAGCCATTTTTGTTGTAGTGATTTCCTTTAGAACTCATAGCAGTTAGAGATGAAATCAAATCTTTCTACTATGAGGATAACCCTGCCAAAAGGAGCTTGCCTTCAGTTAAAGGATATCTTAGGCCAAATAACATTGAAGAATATTTAGAAATTAAAGCCAAGCAAGCAGAGGATATCGCTAACAAAAATAAACAAGGGAAATCTGATAGGGAATTTCAGCAAAACTATCAGTTTCTTCTCACACAGGTCAGATCAATGGAGCAATTTGCCAAAAATGTTAGTCAACAAATTTCAGAAAGGGCCGATGAGACCCTGACAAAAGACTACATTGAAAATATCATGACATACAAGAAATACAAGGGAGAGAAACACATGTACAAAAAATGGACCATTCCTGAGCTTGAAAAAGAAGTAGCCAGGATTCATGAAATGATCAAAAATAAAGTCCAGCAGACTCCTCCTGAAAAATTCAAACAGTTTGAAGCTGAAAAGGCATTAGAGTTGAAGAGAATGAAAGAGGAGCTTATCAGAGCTGATTATGGGTCAAGGAACTCTGTGTCAAAGTGGAGAGAAGCTAGGGTCAGGGCCACCTATAAAAGGTTGGAGGAACTAAGGAAGAAAGATCCAACAGCTCCACAAAAGCGTGACTACTCCAAAGCAGAGGTCTCGAAAAGACCACCAATCCTGTAAGCCAAAAGAACCACTGCTCCTGCTGGTGCTTCCATCTACAAAAGAAGGAGTCAAAATCAGTTGGATGCTGAAACAGTTCAAGATCTAATTGCTAGTAATGACCTTGTAAAAGAGGGAATTATGTTAATGATGAAAGAAGAATCTGAACTGGAACAATCTGCAAGTACTGCTCAGCCAGTCATGAATAGGCCAGCATCCCCAAATACCTCATCAAATAAACAACTCCCAAGAAACCCACCAGGCTCAAAAGTACTAAAGTGGAAAACTGATAAACAGACCCACATACTGACAGTGTTCAAGTCTAGTGGCGAAGTGAAGAAACTAACAAGGGAACAAGCTCTGGGCTTGAGTCTTGAAGATTTGCAGGATCTCCTTGATCTTCCACTTAGCAGGGATGATGATGATACAGATGCCTTAACCTTTGAATTACAACTCATAGGGCAAATAAGGGAACTGCTGATGTGGCAATAAAGATCTACAATAATGGAGAGTTTTGGCATTATCTGTTCCAGGGGGAGATTGTTGGGATTAAACCTTACCAAAGGAACAGATAATGAAAGCCAAAACTGGATCAGAACTGTGGATCCAGAATAAGCAGTTGTTTGGTTGCAAGTCTCTCCCCTTGAAAGTGGTTTCAACATCTGCTGACCTCCTATATGCTGATCATGCAAACTGCTGACCTACAACTGCTGATCAAGTCAAAGTCTGTTGAAGAACTAGAGCTCTGCTGCTCAATCTACTGCCTTGTTTTAAGCACTGCTGATCATGACAAGTACTGCTGGGTTCACAGCAGTGATAGGATGCAGCAGCAGTTTATGTTTACTTTATGTATTGAATTGTAACATCAGTAGTTAGCATAGCAGTGTTTGTATAGGTCAGTTGTTAAGAGTTTGTTAGGAGGTTAGATGTCACTTTCATGGTGACGTCAGCTTAGATGCTCAGTAGTTTGCTAGTGCCTATAAATAGAACAGTGCTCTGTACTGTTCTGTTTAGCTCTTTCATCATCATTCTTCCTGCACGAACAAATACTGAGCTCGGGCTAAGGGGGAGTTTTCAAATCATACATGCATTGTAATCAAAGTTTGAAATAAATTTAATCATTTGATTCTGTGTTGAAAATGTATGATCGAAAGCATTTCTTCTGTTTGATTGTGAAAAGTTTGCTTCCATTTAATTTCCGCTGCACTACTCTTTCATTGTTCATCTAAATTCAAACACAAATCACAATCAATCCAAACTCAGATCCTAACAGTAGCCAATCGTGCTAGTATTTTATGTGATCAAAAGATAGTGCAAGTAAGTACACCAAGTGATGAAAAGATCACAATTAGAGGAGAAAAGCCAACCATATCGACAAAGTTCATCTCTGTGATGAAAGCTGCAAGTTATGAAAGGAAAGGAGGAGTAGTATATATGATTTCTGTAATCATTAATACTAAAGGAAAAGAATTAAAAGATATTCCTTTAATATCTAAATTCTCGGACATTTTTCCAGAAGAGTTACCTGGATTACCGCCTGATAGAGAGGTTGAATTTAGAATTCACCTAATACCAGGGACGACACCGATTGCCAAAGCACCATATCGATTAGCACCAACGGAAATGCAGGAACTGAAGAAACAACTGGACGAACTTCTTGACAAATGTTTTATACAACCAAGTTCATCACCGTGGGGAGCACCGGTGTTGTTTGTTAAGAATAAAGACGGATCGATGCGTATGTGCATTGATTACCGAGATTTGAACAAAGTCACGATTAAGAATCAGTACCCACTACCGAGAATCGATGATCTGTTAGATCAACTTCAAGGAGCTCGATTCTTTTCTAAGATCGACTTACGCTCAGGATATCATCAACTGAAAGTACAGGAAGAGGATATTCCTAAAATTGCTTTCAGAACAAGATACGGTCATTATGAATTCACCGTCATGCCATTTGGTTTAACCAATGCCCCAGCCGCATTTATGGACATGATGAATAGGATATGTAAATCATACCTGGATATATTCATAATTGTCTTTATAGATGATATTCTAATTTACTCTAAGAGTAAAGAGGAACATGCAGTGCATCTGCATACACTTCTTACATTCTTAAATTCTCAAAATGTGAATTTTGGTTACAAGAAGTGCAATTCCTTGGACATCTGGTTAATCATGAAGGAATTCATGTGGATCCCACAAAGATAAAGGCGATTACTAAGTGGAAAGTCCCTGAATCACCAATAGAAGTACGAAGTTTTCTT
Source organism: Helianthus annuus (assembly GCF_002127325.2). Lineage (NCBI taxonomy): Eukaryota > Viridiplantae > Streptophyta > Magnoliopsida > Asterales > Asteraceae > Helianthus > Helianthus annuus. The sequence continues at coordinate 103,434,611 of NC_035441.2, read as the reverse complement.
GGACTGGCAGGATATTATAGACGGTTTATTTGAGATTTCTCTAGAATAGCCATTCCATTAACTAAACTGACCTGTAAATCAGTTAAGTTTTAATGGGGACCAAAACAGGAAGAAGCTTTTAGGATTCTTAAGCAAAGGTTAACCAACGCACCCATACTCCCATTACCAGAAGGAACTGAAGACTTTATAGTCTATTGTGATGCGTCTAAGTTAGGATATGGATGTGTGTTGATGCAACGTCAAAAGGTTATAGCTTATGCCTCTAGACAACTTAAGAATCATGAAGGGAATTACACAACCCATGATTTAGAACTAGGAGCCATAGTTTTTGCCATTAAGATTTGGAGACACTGTTTATATGGAAATAAATTTGTTGTCTTCACTGATCATAAGAGTTTAAGATATATTTTTGGGCAAAAAGAAATAAATATGAGAGAGTGACGCTGGATGGAAATTCTTAGCGATTATGATTGTGATATCCAGTATCATTCTGGAAAAGCTAATGTAGTAGCTGATGCTTTAAGTCAAAAGTATCATGAAAAATCGAAACGAGTACGTTCTCTCAGGTTAAATCTACAAGTAGATTTAAATCACCAAATTAGAGAAGTACAGGAATCAGCAATCAAGGACGATGCTAAAAAATTAAAAGGAATTATTAAGGAAATAGAACAAGGAGTCGATGGAATTTGGAAGTTCCATAAGAAAAGGATGTGGATCCCTGAACAAGGAAACCTACGCCACAGAATTCTAGAAGAAGCTCATAAGTCTAAGTATACGAGACATCCCGGAAGTGATAAGATGTATCAAGATCTAAGAAAGAATTTCTGGTGGATAGGAATGAAAAAGGATATAACAACTATGTTGCTAAATGTCTAACTTGTTCACAAGTTAAAGTTGAACATCAGAAACCCTCAGGACTATTGCAACAGTTAGAAATGCCAATATGGAAATGGGAATTGATAACAATGGACTTTGTTACCAAATTACCCAAAACAAGAAAAGGAAATGATACAATCTGGGTGATTGTAGACAGATGGACCAAATCTGCTCATTTCTTACCCATGAAGGAAACTATCAGTATGGAACAGTTAGCCAAGCTTTATGTAAATGAAATAGTTTCATTACATGGAATTCCTTTATCTATCGTATCCGATAGAGATAGCCGTTTTACTTCTCATTTTTGGACACATTAATAGAATTTTCCTACAATAATACCTATCGTACTAGCATTAATGCTGCACCATTTGAAGCACTTTATGGACGAAAGTGCAGAACTCCAGTTTGTTGGGCTGAAATTGGAGAAAAGCAACTATCAGGACCTGGGATAGTGCAAGAAACAGATAAGATAATTCAAGTTAAGGAAAGACTAAAAGCAACACGAGATCGTCAAAAGAGTTATGCAGATAACAGACGAAAACCTTTAGAATTTCAAGTAAGAGATAAAGTATTATTAAAAGTTTCTCCATGGAAAGGAGTAGTCAGATAAGCCCCATGTATGTTGGACCTTTTAAGATTATTAGAAGAATAGGTACCATAGCTTATTAACTACAACTGCCAGAGGAAATGGCAGGAATACATGATGTGTTTCATGCATGTAATCTCAAAAAGTGCTTAGCAGACGATTCACTACTGATACCTCTTAAGGACATAGAGGTTAATGAGAAACTTAAGTTTATCGAGAAACCCGTTCAGATTGAAGATAGAAAGATCAAGAATCTCAAACACAAGAGACTAGTTCTGGTCAAAGTAAAATGGGATTCCAAGAGAGGGTCGGAATACACTTGGGAACTCGAATCAGAAATGCAAAGAAAATACCCACACCATTTCCAGTAGACCTCGAGGACGAGATCTAAAACAAGGTGGGGAGGATATAACAACCCTCCTATAACCCCTAACGTAACCTAAAATGTTCCTAAATGTAACACCCCGTGTTTTCGAATGTCAAAGTCAAAGTCAAAGTCCAAGTCAACTTTGACTTCTTTGACTGTAAATAGTCCATTTTATGTTTTGTATTATGTGGAGTAAGTGGTGTCTATCAAAAAGAATTGAAGTAATCGAATGTTTAATCGACGCGAAGCGATTTACGACTGTGAATAGTAGGAAGTAACAATGCGATAAAGTTAATCAATCAATAATCAAGCTAATCGAATCATCAGTCGAACTCGAAACTTGAACTATGCAAATTTGGTGTTATATTACTTGTGTGTGTGCCTTATGTGTTACCTGTGCGTGCTTACTTTATGTTTTGTGTGGTATTGAATCGAATCAATCGAAACTCGAATCGAAACTCGAAACTCAATCGAATGCAATCGAAATCGAATCATGATAGTAGTGGAAAAGAGGTTACGCGGGATATAGATGCTTGTATGTAGATATAGTGGTTGGGACTAAAAGTAATTTGAATAGGAAAATCTATCGTACTCGTATCGTCTTCAATCGAGATCGAATATCAGAAATCGTCGCGCCGAACACTCGAAACAGGCTGTGGATCGATCAGGCTCTTAGCCGATCGAACAGCCCAGCCGATCGAACAGACTGTCCGATCGAGCAGGCTGTCCGATCGGGAAGCCTGGCCGATCGGCCAGCCCTTTCCTCTTTGGGAAGCCTATAAATAGGCCTGTTATTGTCATTCTTTCCACTTTTGGAAACTCTCTGACCGACCAGCTCGTGCTCCCCTTCTTTTCTCAGATTTCTTCCGATTTCGGTAAGTTTTCATCCTAAATCTTGTACTTTCTTGATCAATACATGCTCCTACACCTTTCTATCTTTCAAATCTTGATTTCTAACCGTGAAATCATCAAGATCTAAGCATTCTAGGATGATGTCACCATGGCGTTCTTCAAGAACATCATGTTTTGGCCTCAATCCACCAAGAATCACTTGGATCTAGCCGATTTCCACATAAACAAACTAAGATCCATCACAGATCTAAACATTTACATGATGTGAAGGATTGAAAGAATGATTTCCAACTTTCTTTCAACTCTTTTACACTCAATGCCTTCAAAGCGGTAGAAACGGAGCTTGAGCCAACTCACAAATCATTCTAATGATTGTGTGGTTCAAGATTTGGATTCTATCTACGAGGTGCACCGACTTCGGGTTAAACGTTAAACTACCATTCCGAACCGTTCACCGGCCGGACTTGGGTGATTCCTGTCCGAGCAGGGGAAACAAGTAAGAACGAAAGTGTCATAGTTCAACTCGTTGTCAAAATACCTCGATATAACGTCAAACAAAAAAAACAGCCAAGTGTTAGATGAACAGGCCGACCAGGTCAGGATGCTGACCGATCGGACAGGCTGCTCGAACGAACAGCCCAACCGATCAAACATGTCAGCCGATCGACCAGACCAGCCGATCGGCTAGCATATGGCCCCCACTTTGAAATTTCATGAAGTATAGTATTGAGCGAGGTGATGTTCGATTGAACGAGCTGTTTGATAACATTACTCATCGGATCATTTGATACTATGCTTCAACCCTTAATCGATTTACAACTCGTTCGTAGTACGGAGTGCCACCTGATCGAACATGTTGTTCGATCGATCAGGTGACATCCAGCTGAGGACGCACTATCGAAGTGTCTAACCGATCGGTTAAGCCGGCCTATCGAACAGACCGTTCGATCGATCGACCTGAAAGGTAAGAACACTTCAGTGTTCTCAAATACTACAACGAAAACTTTAAAAGGTCAAACCATCATACACAAACACATCCTACTCAAAGGAAGAAACAATCCACTCGAACAGTCCAACCGATCGAGCCTACCGGCCGATCGAATAGGTTGTCCGAACGGACTGTCCAGCCGTACGAATAACCCGTTCGGTCGAACCAACTGTTCGATCGACCAGGCTGTTCGACCCACTTACACTTGTTTCCATTCTACGCGTTACTCATTGTTATGCTATCGAACTGTTCAGGCTAACCCTACTCTCAAGCGCTCCCTTCAATCCATCAATCAATCGCTGTGAGTTTACTCGAACCCTTTCTGCTTTAGCACTTTTGGGTGTTACATACGTTACCTATCTAAAACACAATCGAACACACTACTCAATTTATTTGAACGCTAACCGATTCGCATGTATTACGTGACTAAATGAATGCTTGTTAATTGTGTTTACACGTGGAATGCTGTCTACCTGCCTTAACGACGTAGTACTATAGTTTGGACTCAGCACCCATTCACACGGGGGTTGTTAAGGACAATTACTTGCATGGATTACGGTGGTAATCATGTATTGCGAACTGTCTCGGACAATCAACCCGCAGTCATTGGTATCGATAGATCCATGTCGATAATTAACATGCTTTGTTTTCCTCTGTGTACGTGCTGGTTATGCATAAACTATTTCGAACTCTATATGCTATTATCAAACTTGTATGCTCACCTTTACATTTATGTATTGACTTTATTTTAACGTATGTGACAGGCAATTAGGATGCTTATCTGCTAGGAAGGCGAGCTTGGAATAAGCGTCTAGAGCATAGTTGTCTGTAGATCTTGCAGATCGAGTATCTAGAAGCAATTAAACAATATTTATTTTATTTTATTTAAATCTGAGTTGTCGGAACAGAATTACTTGACTAGTTGTTATCTGTAATAATTTATTGTATTATTTGGGATATGGTATGAGACGTATCATTTAACTGAATAGTATTAATAGTTGTTGTGGAAACTTCTGGACAATCTGTTTCGCTCAGTGCCATGCCCCGATGATTCCGCCATCGGTTGGGGTGTGAGAGATTGGTATCAGAGCCATAACTATAGGGAATTAGGCTAGACACGACCTAGTCCGGGTCGCTGTCTTAGAGACCTAGACTATAGTTAGGAACCAACAGACCAAGTTTATGTGCTATATCCTGTTACTCTTCGCTATCACTGCACTCGAATTTTCAAATAGAATCAAGCGATTCAGTCGGGATTAGGTGTGAAAACCGCAAACTCTCGACTGAATTGCTTGGTCAATACTGATCTTATCAATTTATCAATGATTTCCTCATTATCTTCGATAACGAACGAGGAGAATTATACCAAATCAGGAGTGAAATCCATATTTTGATGAATAATCTCCTCAATTTTACTAAAACAAGGAAGAAGTTGCTAAGCTAGGGGTGAAACCTTAACCTTGACAACTTGTTCTGGATTTTATTTATCTCACCAAAGCCTCGACGGACTCCAACGACCTGAACTCTTGAGTATGACCTAGGGAGCGCGTGTTGAGTGCCCAAGAATCGAGGCAGAAACGCGATCCCGAAAGTCGAAAAGTGACGACAAGTCTACTGCGAATAGTCTAATCGCTTTGGGTAGTCGACGTCTATTAGCCGCAGACAATCCATTTTCTCGATTTTATGTGTTTCGATTCTGAGCCCGCAACCGCAGACTCTGATGATTCGTCGATTTTGTGTGTTTTAAGTGTGTTTGCCTGTTTATGTGTTTAATTTTGATGTTCACTCGATTTTTGCTATCACTTCGATCGACACACACGACTCGCATTGCCTTTCCTATCTCAAGACGCTAACAAGTCGCTGCAATTCTAGACAGTATCATGCTACGAAATACGATTATGCTATGCCACTCGACATGTTATACGATTATACACGCTACATGACTATACGATGCTACTCGAAAATGCTAATCGCGACCGATATATATACGAACGATACGTGAGCTTTGAATGATAGGTTTCTGTATTCTGACAGCCTCTGTGATTAAATAGGAATGTGCTTCTATGTTTCTGTGTTTCTGTGTTTATGTGATTCTATGCTTGATGTGCTTATGTGCTCCTGTGATTCTGTGCTCTATGTGCTTATGTGTTTCCGTGATTACATGAATCTGTGGTTATGTGCTTATGTGTTTATGTGATATGTGTTTCGACGTGTTCCTAAGCTTTAGAAAGTAGTAGACGTATGCGGTGAGAATCGATTTGTTGTGTCTGAGACATACGACGATGTCTGTTGCAGACCATGTCGTCATCTGGACACCGAACCCCTCTAACTCGTCAAGAGAAGAGAGACAAGCGTCTCACTGCTATCATCGCTAAGCAAGTGGCAAAAGCTGTGAGCGAGGTGTATGAAAACGTCAGCAAATCGTCTGAGGAATCACGAACTGATGCACCTAAAGATGCCAACAAGACTTTCAGCTTCAAACAGTTTAGGGCATGCGGACCAAAAGAGTTTACCAGAGAAGATGGCCCTACCGCCATGTTTTAATGGTTTGATTCAGTTGAAGTCACTCTGCACCAAAGCGGCTGTCCTGAAAATCTCCGTACCCTAAATGCAACCGGTGTCTTCCAGTCCCGAGCTCTAGACTGGTGGACGGCCGAACGAAACAAACGCGGGAATGATGCAGCTTATGAGCTGACTTGGGAAGAGCTGAAGGCCATCATAATGGACGAATTCTACCCTCCCCATGAACGCCAAAAGCTGGAGGACGAGTTTTGGAACATCAAGCAGAAAGATGGACACAACGCTGCTTTAACTGCTCGCTTCAAGCAGCTTGGCATTATCTGTCCCAATCAAGTCAAGACGCCAGACATGGCCTTCAAGAAGTACATTCGAGCTCTACCCAATTGTGTAGCCGACTTTGTTCACGCCGCCAAGACATCGTCAATTGAGGAGACCTACTTGCTTGTCGCCGAGATCAATGACAAGCGAGTGAAATCTGGTTTCTGGGATAAGCCATCCAAGTCTCCGCATCAAGCTACTACCACACCGACCACCGACTCCACTGCTCAACCATCCAAGTCATCACGCTGCAAGAAGAAGCACAACAACAACAACTCCAGCAACAAGAACTGTGCTGTCACAACGACTGTTGTCCCACTGCAAGTCGTACCGGCTCAGCAGCAGTCTCATCACCGAACAGCTCCAGTGACCAATGCACCGCCAGCAAAGCATGCTTACACAGGTCCCCACCCGCTCTGCCCGACATGCTCGTATCATCATCCGGTGGGAATCGCCTGTCGTGTCTGCGCTCACTGCAATCTCTACGGTCATTTCACTGCGAACTATCGCTTTGGTCCCCGTCAAGCCCCAGTTCAAGCCGCCGCTCATCAAGCTCTACTCCCAGCCCCTCAAGGCCAACCCGCAGTTCAAGCACCCGCGGTCAATGCTCGAGTCTGCTTTGCATGTGGTGACCCTAACGACTTTGCAAACATGTGCCCGAACAGGGTTGTGAAACAAGAGCCCCAACAGCAGCCGCAGCAGCCTCAGCAGCAGCAACAAGCAGCCCGTGCCAGAACCTTCAACATCAACGCCCGTCAAGCCCAGGCTGACAACAACGTGGTTAATGGTACGTTCCTTGTGAATAGTATTTATGCATCATGTTTGTTTGATACTGGAGCCGATAACTGCTTTGTGTCGTTTGAATTCGAGAAGCTCCTTAGTCGTAAGCGCTCTTATCTCCCCTCGTCATTCGAAGTTGAAGTCGCTACTGGAAGAACTGTCGCCGTTAACTCTGTTCTCCGTGGTTGTACCCTTGAGCTCAACAATCATATCTTCCCTATCGACCTCATTCCAATGCAACTCGGAAGTTTCGACATCATAGTAGGCATGGACTTCCTTCGCGAAAACCATGCTGAAGTTGTGTGTTTTGATAAGATGATTCGATTCTCGCTCGCGAATGGTGATCTTTTATATGTGTACGGTGAAACAGCTTCGAAAGGTCTCAAGCTCATGTCGTGTATCCAAGCTAGCATATATCTCCACAAGGAATACCGAGCTTTCTTGGCCAACATTGTAGTAGCGGAGAAGGAAAAGAAAAAGAAGGTTGAAGTCAAAGACGTTCCAGTGGTCCGTGAATTTCCTCAGGTGTTCCCTGGCGATCTTCCTGGACTTCTGCAAAGTCGTGATATCGACTTTCGTATCGACCTCATTCCTGGAGCCAATCCCGTAGCCAAAGCTCCTTATCGACTCGCTCCATCCGAAATGAGGGAACTCTCGAACCAACTCCAGGAGTTACTTGAAAAAGGCTTTATTCGATCGAGCACCTCTCCTTGGGGCGCACCAGTCCTTTTCGTTAAAAAGAAGGATGGGTCGTTCAGGATGTGCATCGACTATTGGGAATTGAATAACTTGACCATCAAGAACCGTTACCCTTTGCCTCGAATCGACGACTTATTTGATCAGCTGCAAGGTGCTAAATGTTTCTCGAAGATCGATCTACGTTCAAGCTATCATCAACTGTGCATTCAAGAGGAAGACATCCCCAAAACCGCTTTTCGAACTCGATACGGCCACTACGGATTCGTTGTTATGCCTTTTGGTTTAACCAACGCACTCGCGGTTTTCATGGATCTGATGAATCGTGTGTGTAAGCCTTTTCTAGACCGTTTCGTCATCGTGTTCATCGACGATGTCTTGATCTATTCTAAGTCGAAACCCGAACACGCGCAACATCTACGTTTGGTTCTCGAGCTACTCCATGGGAATCAACTCTACGCCAAGTTCTCCAAGTGCGAATTCTGGCTGGAGGAGGTTCAGTTTCTGGGTCACATCGTTAATAGTCAAGGTATTCATGTCGATCCCGCGAAGATTGAAGCAGTTAAGAGTTGGGTTACGCCTAAGAACCCGTCTGAAGTTCGCTCTTTTCTCGGACTAGCGGGCTATTACCGATGATTTATCGAAGGATTCTCTAAGATCGCTGTGCCGCTTACCGCCCTTACTCATAAAGACAAGTCTTTTGTTTGGGGAACCGAACAAGAATCTGCCTTTCAAACCCTCAAACATATGCTTTGCAATGCTCCCATTCTCACATTGCCCGACGGAAGCAACGATTTTATTGTCTATTGTGATGCTTCCAACCTTGGTCTTGGCTGTGTTCTCATGCAACGGGAGAAGGTTATAGCTTACGCATCTCGTCAGCTCAAAATCCACGAGAAGAACTATACAACCCATGATCTCGAGCTAGGGGCAGTTGTTTTTGCATTGAAGATTTGGCGACACTACCTGTATGGTACCAAGTGTACGATCTTCACCGATCACAGGAGTTTATAACACATCTTTAATCAGAAGGAACTTAACATGCGTCAACGCCAGTGGGTAGAACTTCTTAACGATTACGACTGTGAGATTCGTTACCACCCAGGCAAGGCAAATGTTGTTGCCGACGCGCTCAGCAGACGGAGTTATTTGCTCAGTATCCGCAATGCCCAAGCCTAGCATGATCTCGAAACCCTCATCCGCGAAGCCCAGCATGCTTGTTTTAATGAACGCACCTTGAAGAAGGAGAGAATCTATCACAATGGATCTCAGCTTGTAAGCAAAGCAGATGGGATTTTCTATTATCTGGACCGAATTTGGATCCCTAAGCGGACCAATTTACGAAAGATTATAATGAATGAAGCCCACAAATCCCGATATTCTATTCATCCCGGTGCCGGCAAAATGTACCAGGACCTTCGTTACAAGTACTGGTGGCAGGAATGAAAAGAGATATCGCCCTCTATGTTGGAAGTTGCCTGACTTGTGCGAGAGTTAAGGCTGAACATCAACGACCTTCTGGCTTACTCGAACAACCTCCAATCCCTATATGGAAGTGGGAGAGTATAGCTATGGATTTCATAACCAAACTTCCGCCCACGCCATCAGGTCATGACAGCATTTGGGTTATAGTTGATCGTCTGACCAAATCAGCCCACTTTTTGCCAATACGGGAAGACTACAAGGTAGAACGACTAGCCCGAATCTACACCGACGAGATCATTTGTAATCATGGTACGCCTCGTGACAACATTTCAGACCGTGATGCTCGGTTTACTTCACGATTGTGGGAAACGTTTCAAGCCGCGCTTGGTACGTCGCTTAACTTAAGTACCGCATTCCATCCTCAAACCGACGGACAGACTGAAAGGACGATCTGTACTCTTGAAGACATGCTCCGTGCGTGTGTCATAGACTTCGGTGGTAGTTGGAACAAATACCTACCGTTAGTCGAATTTTCATACAACAACAGCTATCATGCCAGCATACAAATGGCACCATTCGAGGCTTTATATGGAAGAAGACGTCGATCGCCCATTGTGTGGCACGAGATCGGTCACTCGCAACTAACCGGTCCCGAGTTACTACAAGAAACGACTGACAAAATCCTCCAGATTCGAGACAACTTGTCGAATGCCAGGGATAGACAGAAAAGTTACGCCGATAGAAGACGCAAGCCCTTTGAATTTGACGTTGGCGACTACGTACTCCTAAAGGTATCACCTTGGAAGGGTGTGGTCAGATTCGGCAAGAAAGGGAAACTAGCGCCTCGATATGTTGGACCTTTTAAGATTCTGGAAAGGATCGGAAAAGTCGCCTATAGACTCGAACTACCGGAGGAACTTAGTAACGTCCACCCGACTTTCCATGTGTCAAACCTCCGAAAATGCCTAGCTGATCATGATCTGATTGTACCTCTCGACGACCTTCAAGTCAACGAAACGCTGCATTTCATGGAAAAGCCTGTCGAAATCATGGATCGCCAAACCAAGCAACTCAGACGCTCGCGCATCCCTATCGTGAAGGTCCGATGGGAAGGCAAACGAGGCGCGGAGTTCACTTGTGAACTTGAAAGCGACATGAAGGCGAAGTACCCGCAGTTGTTCAAATGAAGATCTGAAGCGAGAAATTGGTAATATCATCCACGGTGTTGTGCAGCTTCGAGCCTAATTTCGGGACGAAATTCCCTAAACAAGGGGAGGCTGTAACACCCCGGGTTTTCGAATGTCAAAGTCAAAGTCAAAGTCAAAGTCCAAGTCAACTTTGACTTCTTTGACTGTAAATAATCCATTTTATGTTTTGTATTATGTGGAGTAAGTGTTGTCTTTCAAAAAGAATCGAAGTAATCGAATGTTTAATCGACGCGAAACGATTTACGACTGTGAATAGTAGGAAGTAACAATACGATAAAGTTAATCAATCAATAATCAAGCTAATCGAATCATCAGTCGAACTCGAAACTTAAACTATGCGAATTTGGTGTTATATTACTTGTGTGTGCCTTATGTGTTACCTGTGCGTGCTTACTTTATGTTTTGTGTGGTATTGAATCGAATCAATCGAAACTTGAATCGAAACTCGAAACTCATTCGAATGCAATCGAAATCGAATCATGATAGTAGTGGAAAAGAGGTTACGCGGGATATAGATGCTTGTATGTAGATATAGTGGTTGGGACTAAAAGTAATTTGAATAGGAAAATCTATCGTACTCGAATCGTCTTCAATCGAGATCGAAATATCAGAAATCGTCGCGCCGAACACTCGAAACAGGCTGTGGATCGATCAGGCTCTTAGCCGATCGAACAGCCCAGCCGATCGGACAGACTGTCCGATCGAGCAGGCTGTCCAATCGGGAAGCCTGGCCGATCAGCCAGCCCTTTCCTCTTTGGGAAGCCTATAAATAGGCATGTCATTGTCATTCTTTCCACTTTTGGAAACTCTCTGACTGACCAGCTCGTGCTCCCCTTCTTTTCTCAGATTTCTTCCGATTTCGGTAAGTTTTCATCCTAAATCTTGTACTTTCTAGATCAATACATGCTCCTACACCTTTCTATCTTTCAAATCTTGATTTCTAACCGTGAAATCATCAAGATCTAAGCATTCTAGGATGATGTCATCATGGTATTCTTCAAGAACATCATGTTTTGGCCTCAATCCACCAAGAATCACTTGGATCTAGCCGATTTCCACATAAACAAACTAAGATCCATCACAGATCTAAACATTTACATGATGTGAAAGATTGAAAGAATGATTTCCAACTTTCTTTCAACTCTTTTACACTCAATGCCTTCAAACCGGTAGAAACGGGGCTTGTGCCAACTCACAAATCATTCTAATGATTGTATGTTTCAAGATTTGGATTCTATCTACGAGGTGCACCGACTTCGGGTTAAACGTTAAACTACCGTTCCGAACTGTTCACCGGCCGGACTTGGGTGATTCCTGTCCGAGCAGGGGAAACAAGTAAGAACGAAAGTGTCATAGTTCAACTCGTTGTCAAAATACCTCGATATAACGTCAAACAAACAAAACAGCCAAGTGTTAGACGAACAGGCCGACCAGGTCAGGATGCTGACCGATCCGACAGGCTGCTCGAACGAACAGCCCAACCGATCGGACATGTCAGCCGATCGACCAGGCCAGCCGATCGGCTAGCATATGGCCCCACACTTTGACAATTTCATGAAGTATAGTATTGAGCGAGGTGATGTTCGATCGAACGAGCTGTTTGATAACATTACTCATCGGATCATGAGATACTATGCTTCAACCCTTAATCGATTTACAACTCGTTCGTAGTACGGAGTACCACCCGATCGAACATGCTGTTCGATCGATCAGGTGACATCCAGCTGAGGACACACTATCGAAGTGTCTAACCGATCGGTTAAGCTGGCCGATCGAACAGACCGTTCGATCGATCTGAAAGGTAAGAACACTTCAGTGTTATCAAATTCTACAACGAAAACTTCAAAAGGTCAAACCATCATACACAAACACATCCTACTCAAAGGAAGAAACAATCCACTCGAACAGTCCAACCGGTCGAGCCTACCGTCCGATCGAATAGGCTGTCCGAACGGACTGTCCAGCCGAACGAATAACCCGTTCGATCGAACCAACTGTTCGATCAACCAGGCTGTTCGACCCACTTACATTTGTTTCCATTCTACGCGTTCATCGTTATGCTATCGAACTATTCAGGCTAACCCTACTCTCAAGCCCTCCCTTCAATCCATCAATCAATCGCTGTGAGTTTACTCGAACCCTTTTTGCTTTAGCACTTTTGGGTGTTACATACGTTACCTATCTAAAACACAATCGAACACACTACTCAATTTATTTGAACGCTAACCGATTCGCATGTATTACGTGAGTAAATGAATGCTTGTTGATTGTGTTTACACATGGAATGCTGTCTACCTGCCTTAACGACGTAGTACTATAGTTTGGACTCAGCACCCGTTCACACGGGGGTTGTTAAGGACAATTACTTGCATGGATTATGGTGGTAATCATGTATTGCGAACTGTCACGGACAGTCAACCCGCAGTCATTGGTATCGATAGATCCATGTCGATAATTAACATGCTTCGTTTTCCTCTGTGTACGTGTTGGTTATGCGTAAACTATTTCGATCTCTATATGCTATTATCAAACTTCTATGCTCACCTTTACATTTATGCGTTGACTTTATTTTAATGTATGTGATAGGCAATTAGGATGCTTATCTGCTAGGAAGGCGATCTAGGAATAAGCGTCTAGAGCATAGTTGTCTGTAGATCTTGCAGATCGAGTCTCTAGAAGCAATTAAACAATATTTATTTTATATTACTTAAATCTGAGTTATCGGAACAGAATTACTTGACTAGTTGTTATCTGCAATAATTTATTGTATTATTTGGGATACGATATGGGACGTATCATTTGACTGAATAGTATTAATAGTTGTTGTGGAAACTTCTGGACTCAGTGCCATGCCCCGATGATTCCGCCATTGGTTGGGGTGTGACACTCGCGAGAAATGAACCCGAAATACCTCTATACTTGTAAAAATCAAGAAAAACAAAATCTGTAAGGTTGTCGCGGGCCGCGACCCAGACACCTTGGTTCTTTGCGGGCCGCGAGGCCCAATGACTTGCCGGGCAAACAAGGCCGACACGTATCGCCACGTGTCAAGCGTATACTCGCTGACTAGCTAACCCTAAACCCTAGTCTACTCTCTCGCGGGCCGCGAGAGGGTTAGCTTAAGGCTACACGGGCCGCGAGCCGCCTCTGGTCTGGCCTATAGATAGAAGGCGACAACTTCATTTTAAATCGTTCAAAACTTTTAACTCTCTCTCAACTTCTGTAGGCAATTACTATACCCAGGCATAGTACCCACTATAAAGCGAAGCTCTGCCTCGTTGTAAGTACTATAACCCTACTATTACCCTACACGATCGATTTTGGATTCCGTAACGCATATCGGCTCTGCCCGACTCAGTCGTTGGAGTTCTGTCTCGTGTGTACACCCGATTGATTTAGGATTCTGTAATGCATGTCAAGGCTCTGCCTGACACAGTCATTAGAATTCTGTCTCGATTTGTACGGTTAATGTGATTTGGGTTATTTTACTAACATGTGTGCATTGTTTCATTTTAATAGATAATAACCAGGAGAATCACCAGGAAGCTTTAGTTTTACCTAAGTCAACAATGTGAGTACATCTGCTTTTTGCCACCTTTTTACAAATATATTTTTGTGAGTCAAAATGTTTTACCAAAACCTCAAATGTTTTAAATTACACTTACCAGTAATTGAGTATTTGTATTCTACAATTACTGTCGGTATATTGGGGTTTTGTATACATTACTTGTTACTACATTGTGAGTAGTAGCATGACCACAAGTCAGGATTGACAGTACCGTGGGTGGTAATTGAGTAGATATAAACAAATGTAATTGTGGATACCCTCAATTATGTAAAGTGATAAATATTGTTTTGATTAAATTGGGATGCACTCCCCAGTATTTCTTGCTGATAAAATGTTTTTAAAACGCGTTTCAGGTAACAAAATGTGAAAGCCAATAGAAGCCAGCTGGAGAGCACTGAAGGCTTGGAAAAGTGGCTATAGAAGTTACCTAAATAAAAAGGAGTTTTTGTTTTCAATAATTAGGGTTTACCCTTACAAATGTATTGTCAAATGAACTTGGGTTTTTATCCCAAAAAGTTGTTTTTATAAAAGTTTGGTGTTTTACTCTGATCAAAATATTTCCTAACTACGGTCCTGATTTATTCCACTGCCAAATTAATAAACACCAATACCACCCATCTGGAACTCGTGGCGCCCGCTCCCCGGGTAGGGTCGGGGCCTGCGACACTACCACCATTCCCCACCCCCACGCCCGGTGAATAAACTCAACCCCTTTAAACACCGACTTTATCGCCGGAGTTTTTCACTTTTAACGATCAAGCTCAGCCCGGTGAATTAACTTAACCCTGTAACACTGAATAATCTCCAGGCAATCTTTACACTCTTCCAATACCATTTTCACCTTCTTAACGACTTGGATTGAGATAAACCGCATGATTTTACCGCCAAAAGTTCCAATAAGCATTTACTCTGTTTTGTGGGTTTTGCTTAACTGACAGCTGCGAAGCTTCCGTGATCTCTGACCCAGTTCATGATATTAAAATTGAAGTTTGTTGCAGATGATTATTGAATTTTGGTTGCTGAATTAATTTGATTTTTTTGTTGAGAGAAAATAACGGATGTGAAGTTGATGATTATTTTGGGGAGATGTTATGTTGGTTTGTGTATTTATATGATATACATACAGTATTATATAGGCGTGTGCGGATTGGAATGCAAGTTGAATTTCGAATTGAATGGAAAAATAAATTGAAACAACTGGTGGAGAGTGACTGTGGCAGTGATGGTGGATGGTGGAGGAGGGTGATGGTGGTGGGTGGATGTTGAGGATGAAGTGTGGTGGTGGGGTTTTACAAAGGAAAAATTACACGTTTTGTCCTTTATCTTGATACCATTTTTCAGGCGGTATCATTTTCAACGAATTTTGACAGGTTTTGCCCTTTACAGGGAATTTTGTTGCACGTTTTGTCCTTTACACCCAACTTAGTTTAAAAAGTCTGTTAAGTCTGATCACGTGATACGCACATGAAGGTAGTTATGTCTTTTTCCCCCTCCCCTTCATCTAATATCATTTAAAAAATAAAATAAAAAAATTTTAGAATATTATAAATATATACATACATAAATATATGTATTTTTTCTACATATAATGATGATATAGATTTATGATCTCCTCCTTCTCTCTCTATTGCCTTTCCCCTTCTCTCTACCGCCTCTCCCTGCATGCACCATTGAGCAACCATCATCTAACCACCACCAACTGCATCCACCATCGTGCAATCACCGCCTAACCACCACCAACTGTAACCCACCCCTTCATCATCTACAATCACCCCCAAACAACCCATTCATCTTCTTTCTCTCTCGCCCTCTCTCTCAAACACACTCTTAGATCTGCAACTCGAAAACCCAGCAAGTGGAATTTAGCTGATTAAAAATATAAAGAGTGTTCGGTTACTTACATCTTCTTGTTGGTTCCGATTTATTTGGGGTTAGGGTTCCAATGGTGGTTGTAAGGGAGTAGGCAGTGGTTGGATGGTGAAGACGGTGGAGTTGTAGGGGAGATTGTTCCGGAAACTTTAGAGATAGTGGTGGAGTTGTGCGACGTCGTTTTGGTTGATGTGCTGGCGTTAATTAGGGTTTTTGATGAAATTGATGGGACTGTGAAGCTTGTGAGCCTAAAAGAGACTGGATTCGATAAGTTAGTTAGTCGAATCGGGTTTTTAAAAGCTTCGGCTGAAAAAGTGCCTTACGTTGATGTGGATGAGGTGAGGAAGAGTTGTTGTGTGGTAGTGACGAGTGGAGAGGAGGGGTGGTTGGATTAAAAGTATATAGAGTGTTCGGTTATACACATACACACATATATATATGTAATTTTTTTTTGAAATATTTTTTAAAGAATAAATTACAAGTTTTGTCCTTTAAATAAGTAAAAAGACTAAATTACCCATGTGTAATAAGATTTAACAGAAAAATTTAAGTGGATTAGGCTCAAAGGACGTAACTTGCAACAAAATTCCCTATAAAGGGCAAAACCTGTCAAAATTCGTTGAAAAGGATACCGCCGGAAAAATGGTATATAGATAAAGGATAAAACTTGTAAGTTTTCCTTTTACAAATAAAAATGACATAAAAAGAGTGGGCCCTAATCAATTTCTATTTTGATTTTATTGTTTCATTAAGGGTATTTTAGTAATTTTACATTGACTTAGCTGGAAAAATAACTTCCATCCACTCTGGGGACTACCTGAGTAACAAATGAGTAAACCATAGGGAACATACATGTAATTTCCAAAAGTTAGGAACTATAGGTGTTATTTACCAAACCACAGGGAGCATTCGGGCATTTTACTCTTTATCTTCTAAATAGAGAGTTGGATTTCACTAAGGTATATTTATTGAAGTGGTGTAAGTGGATTCCTCTGAAGTGTAATATTTTTGTATGAAGGGCCGACATAGACTGTATTCCTACAACCATTGGGCGCTTAGTAAGAGGCATGTTTTTATAGAGAACATTAACATGTTTATTTTTTAGGAGTTTTTAACTTTATTCTTGAATGTTAAGTATTTATAATAAAAACACTAACATTTTTATTTATCTTTGAAATAATTTATTCGTTGCCGATGGCAAAAATCGGAACCGAAACCCAACGGGCTTCAAAAACAAAAAGTCGAACATTTCGGTTTCGATTTTGCCATAAAACTAAACTGAACCGGGTTATGCATACCCTCAAATTGTGCCATTTTAATTGTTTATCGAGTCAAAAGTATGTTTCTAACTATTATGAATTTAATGTGGAGCAAATGAGCCCCAATTATATTATATTATATTATATTATATTATATTATATTATATTATATTATATTATATTATATTATATTATATTATATTATATTATATTATATTATATTATATTATATTATATTATATTATATTATATTATATTATATTATATTATATTATATTATATTATATTATATTATATTATATTATATTATATTATATTATATTATATTATATTATATTATATTATATTATATTATATTATATTATATTATATTATATTATATTATATTATATTATATTATATTATATTATATTATATTATATTATATTATATTATATTATATTATATTATATAGTTAACGAATTACGATGAATAGTAACTTTGTTTTTAAAATAATATATTACTTTTTGTTATTATTTTATTTAATATATTTAATATATTATAACAGTTTATTATTATATTTACTTTTACTAACATATTTTTGATTTTTCTTTTTTTAAACCACATATTTCCTTTACCATTTTTAATAATTTCTTTCACTTTTTTTGGAACATATATTAATTTATCAAAATAGTAACTTTATTTTTAAAATAATATATAGTTTTTTATTATTTTTTTATTTAATATTGTATAATAGTTTATTATTATATTTACTTTTAATAAAATAATTTTTATTTTTTTCCTTTTTTAAAACCATATATTTCCTTTACCATTTTTTAATAATTCCTTTTTCTTTTTTAGAACATATATTAATTTATCAAATAATTTGACACTTCTTTAATAATTTACGTTTATAACTTTTTTCTAAAAACTTAAATACGTAGTTGTACTTGATTTTTTTCCCTCGACATTCTGTTATAAGTTTTGTTAAAAACGAAGTTGTACTTAAAATAAATTATTTATTTTGTTTCATAAAACGGTGCAATGATAAATTAAACCGTTCTAATGGTTTTGGCTTTCTAAACAGCATGCTTTATTTTCAAATCACTTTTGGTTTACATTATTCTTTGCTCGGTTTCGCCGCAACGTGTGATGTTAAAAAAACTAGTATTAGTTAAATGTGGAAGATCCCTTAAAGAGTGTACTTTCTCTAAGTAAGATAAAAAAGATTCTTGAGATGACATGTGAAATTCATTATGACTATGATTAAAGGTCATTTTGGTTTTAAAACACAAACTTTCACCCTTTTGTTTTTTTAAAATACAACACGGAAAATGTAGTATAAAAAATCTAGCATAAAAAATAGTGAAAAAAATCTAAGACAAAAGATCTAATACAAAAAACCTACTAGCAAAATATAAAAATTTGAACACAAAATATTAAGTACAAAAGATCTAGCACAAAAATGTTATACAATATAATTTCTTGATTCATTTGTAGTTGTCATTTTTTATATCGCAAAATGTACTCAGGGAAAAGTTCCCGTACAAGTAGCCTTATCGTACAAAACGTACAAAAGACATGAAAAAGTTAAAAAAAACGCAGTGACATTTTTGTAATTATTTACTCGTAGAGTAATTATCAAAATTAACCTACAAATGATCTTGTAGGGTAATCTTGATCTTGTAGGGTAATTATCGAAATTACTCTACCAGTGTATCAAAATTACTCTACTAGTTTATCAAACAACATACAATTCAAAATTATCCTACAAGATTATTTGTAGAGTAATTATGATACTCTATAAAATTACCCTATAAGATCAAAATTACCTTACAAGATCATTTGTAGAGTAATTATGATACTCTAAAAAATTAATCTACAAGATCAAAATTACCCTACATGATCATTTTACAAAGTTACCCTACAAGATCATTTGTAGGGTAATTTTGATAACTACTCTACGGGTAAATAATTATTAAAATGTTACCGCATTTTTTTAGAAAAACCATTAGTTCGTGCGTTAAAGGTATTTGTATTTGATCTTTTGTCTTATTATATATATCTATATTACTATATAAAGCATTTCATATGTACAAAATGTTAAATTTCCATCAAATCATAAGATGACATATGAATGGTCAAGTTAAACTGCCTAACTTATTGCCATTTTATTCCATTCATACCACTCTTCTCTTGATTAGTGACATTTATGTTTAATAAATCTATACTATATATTAGATTATTTATAAATAACAGAAAATAAGTTATGGATAATAAACTCATCATATTCATTAAGAAAATATATTAAAAACTACGTTCTATTTTATTTGTGTATTTGGCTTAAAGTACTAATTAGTGAACCAAAGTTAATCAAATTTAACATAAAATTTGTTTTGTAATTTTAGAGAAGTTAGTTAAAATTTTAGATGTAAATTGTGGACTCCGCCGCAATATGCAGGTTTTCCACAAGATAAAAAAAATGTTGTAGTACATTATAAAATGTTTATCATAAGGGTTTCCCTGTTTATCATAACGATTTCCCGTGCGTTGCAGCCGCGAAGCGCGAGTGCTTTATACACACACACACAATGTATATACGAATTTTTAAGGTTTTTAGGTTTGAATTATGTTCTCGGCCCATATTATCCACTCCGCTGCAACACGCGAATTCCCCACTATATATATCAAAGAACGACACATGATTGCGCTAGTGAGTTTTTTTGCGTTTTTAGATTTACCACCAAGGTTTTTTTTTCTTTCCTTTCACCACTCTGGCCTCCTTAGATTCTTCCCCTCAATTTGAAAAAGCCTAGACATAGAGAGACATCACCGAGGGTTTCCCCAAACCTTAAACTTTCATTCGTGATCAAAACATCGCCTCCAATCAGACAACCACAGTCTTATTTATTTGCAACTGCTAAAGTGAATTTGCTTTCCCTTTTCGTTTTGGCTGCTTATATACTCCACTCTGTTCTGTTTGTTAAACAAATTTTTTTTTGAAATGTGTTAATTATTCGCGAATGTCGGGAGGTCTAGCATACATTGTCTAAACCGGGTCCGCGCTAGAGAGCTCCCTCGCACAATAGATCCCCAATTTAAACCCCTCAATGAGAAACCACTATCATCCAGACTCGAACTTGAGAACTTAAGAACTAGAGGAGAAAACTCACCCGAACCTACCATAACTGAAACTTAAATACCTGTGGCACTAGTGATGGTTTGTTAAACAATTATTTATTACCAACTGTTAAACTTGTAGTTATTTTATTTGGTGATTGTTTATCTGGTGCAATGATATGTATGAATATAAAATAAGTATATGGCTTTAAGTATAATGCAATCTCTCTTCAACTTGCAGCGTTTTGGTATATTTTTTTTATGATGTACAATAACAAATCTAGGATTTTTTTTATGGGTTCATTTTTCTTGTGGTCAAACTTTTATAACTGATGACGGGTAGTCCAAAACAAAATAAAATGACTAAAATACATGAGTGCCTAAAGGGTTAAACGGTTCAAAGGTTGAAAAGCTCAGGAGGTGAGTAAAGTAATGTGAGAACAGTAAATGGTCACATCTCCACCAACTCGCCAGCCGCAAAAGCAATGCAGGTCCACAGAGCACACTCTATTATCCAGGGGTCAAAAGACTTTACCCCCGAAAGGGTAAGCCCCTCACTACAAGCAAGGTCGCTAGTCAAATGCATCCCTCTTTGGGAGGTGTCTTCTCCTATATATTTGACACTTCATTTACTGAGAAGGACATTCCTGACCAGCCCTGATTCTCGATATCTCTGGTCATTCACTTCAAGTACTTGCTTCTCGAAATTTACCTCTTTTCACATCCAACACACACATTCTGTTTGCTCCTTCATCCGAATCTGAACACATTTCAGAGGAGGACCCATAGCAAACTACAAGAACAAACTAGTGAACCTCCTTCCACGTCTTGCAAACGTGGGGGGACCTCACGACCTGCGTTAGGCAAAGTTGAACCCTTCAACCCTTTTGCCTAATCAGCCCAGCTACTATCCTTGGTCTATTATTTGTTGCATCAACAAGTTGGCGCCCACCGTGGGGCTACGCCACTATTTTTCTTCAAAAGACCTAGTAGTGTAGCTCCATTCTCCTGAAATTACCATGTCAGAAAGTGGATCCCCGGGAGAAGTAAATCAGGTTCCAAACACCTTTACCCCGGGTACTAGCCAAGCTCATGTGGCTATACCGACTTCTTTCTCGACTCTGGGAACCACTCCTGAATTCCTCACTTTCAACACTCCAACTCCGTCTAGATCCGGAGTCCCTTCTCCCAATGTTGGTGCCTCAGACACCCCGACACGTGTTGAACTTACCCCCGAGGGGGTTGCCAACAATTTCCTTGAGTTGAGATCTCTCCTCAACCAATATGTAAGTACGGAGAGAGATAAGGGAGTAAGGATTCATCAAGACTATGATGAACCTGAACCAACATTATCTCCCGGACCTCCCGTCTCTCCTTTTACATCTAGGGATGAGGCTGGCCCCAGTAATCCTCCAAATCCTAACCCATATCTGTACGCGAGGCCAAACCCTATAGCATACCCTCTCTTCTCATCCCAACCAGCTACAAGCGGTGCTCCACTAGGCCATGAGCTGACCCTTGACCAGCTCCTACAGTCCCCGGTGACGAGCCTTCCACTCTCAACAATAACTTCATGGGAACAAGCCTTGTCGGTACTCCCCTTGGCACGAAGTGCCGTTATGAGTACTCCCTTGGGAGTTAACTGCTCTGTTGCACCCGGAAGCCTTCAAGGCTTCAATCTTCTGCCTCAGATGATGACTCAGATGATGACCAGTTTCCCGTGGCAGCACTTCATCAATCAAGTGCTTGCAACCCAAGGGAACAACAACAACGTGGGTGCAAGGGTTGAAGAAGATTTAGCCAAACCTTACAAGCCGAGTAACCTTTCATGCTTTTCACAGCAAATAGCCGATTATGATTTTCAAACAAAGATCAAAATGCCATCCCACATTAGAACATATGATGGGACTGAAGATCCTGAAGACCATCTTCAGATTTTCACTGGTGTAGCAAGGATTGAGAAATGGTCAAACAACGTGATGATGAGAGCCTTCGAGATGCAACGGTAATCTTTCAGATAAAACAACGTGATGATGAGAGCCTTCGAGAGTTCATAGAAAGATACAAGAAGGAAGGTCTAACTTACGTGGGGGCAGGCGAAAAGATGAGGGTGGCCGGTTTCATGAACGCCATCACCTCAAAATATCTCACAAGGGATTTCAACAAATCCCTGCCCAAGACCTTGGAAGAAGCTCTCGAGAGGGCTGAAGCTCACATCTGGGGAGAGGAGGCAGTAGATATTAAAGAACACAGGAAAAGAGGATCCAGCTGGCGAGGCAATAGCCCTGCTAGAAAGAGAGGGAACTTCACCTCCTATGACAGACGCCAAAAGGGTTCAGACCATCAAAGGTCTGAAGGCCGGAACCCTCCCAGCAGGGAAAAAGGCATGAGTTTCACGCCTCTCACCAAGACTCCTCAAGAAATCCTAGCTACAGAAGAAGTCAAGCAGAACTTTCGGCCTCCTAGGCCTCTCCCCAAAAGTAGAAAGAAAGAGAACTCCACACAATACTGTGAATTTCATGAAGAAAAAGGTCACCATACCAATGATTGTTTCCAGCTTAAGAAAAGGATTGAAGAAGCTGTTAAGTCCGGAGAGCTTGCTCATTTGGTAAAAGGAGTAAGGGACAAAATGGCTGAAGGTAAAGGCAAGGAAGTCAATATGGTGGACTTTGATGGAAGGGTTCCATACAAGAGGCAACGGTTGGAAGCTTGGGAGCTTCAGTGTGTTTGTTTTCCCCCAACAGAGAAAGACCCTCTTTCAAATCCTCTCGTGGTAGAAGCAATTGTGGGAACATTACAAACAAGTAGGGCATACATAGACACTGGGGCAGCTACTAAAATCATGTTCGAGAAGTTCTTCAACCGCTTGAGCAATGAAGAACGTTCAAGGCTTCAACCCTCTGGAACCTCCATAAAAGGTATTGCCGATATACCCCTTAAACCTTTAGGGAAACTGACACTTAATGTTCGTTTCAGCGAAGGTCAGAAGGAAAGAACCCAACCACTCACCTTTGTGGTTATCAATATTCCCTCAAACTATGACGTGATCATCGGGAGACCAGGACAGTGTGCATTTTACATGGCTGTGTCTGTCGGTCATGGCACTGTCAAATTTCCCACCGAGAGGGGAATAGCAACCTTTCAACCTTCCAAGGAAGCCTACATGGTTGAAGATGAAAACTCCAAAAGCGAAGAAGACAAGCAAAGGCTAATCATAAATCCTAAGTACCCTGAACAGAGAATAAGGGTCAACCCAAACCTTTCACAAGAAACCCTTTCATATCTTGAAAAATTGCTAACACACTACAGCGACGTCTTCGCTTGGTGTCTGGAAGATATGACCGGGATTCCCCGAAACATTGCTGAACATGAGTTAAGGATACCACCAAATGTTAAGCCCGTGGTCCAAAAGAAAAGAAGCCTAGCACCTGAGAGAAGCATGGCTGCTTGCCAAGAAGTTGAAAAGCTTGTGTCAGCCGGCATTCTCCGAGAAGTCAAGTACCAATCATGGGTTGCAAACCCAGTTATGGTCAAGAAGCCAGACAACTCTTGGAGGATGTGCATAGATTTCAAAGATCTTAACAAGGCTTGTCCCAAGGATTGCTATCCATTGCCGGAAATTGATCACAAGGTTGACTCCCTCACCGGCTACCCTTTTAAGTGTTTTCTTGATGCCTAAAAAGGGTACCACCAAATACTCATGAAAAAGGAAGATGAAGAAAAGACAGCGTTCCACACTGATAAGGGGATCTTTTGTTACCAAAAGATGCCTTTTGGCCTCAAGAACGCTGGAGCAACCTACCAACGTCTAGTGGAAAAAGCCTTTGCAAGCCAAATTGGAAAAAAACATGGAGGCATATGTCGACGAATTGGTGATCAAAAGCAAGACGGAGTATCAAATGCTCGATGACATTCAAGAAACTTTCAAGAACCTAAGAAAGGTTAATATGAAGCTCAACCCTGAAAAATGTTCATTTGGGTTTGAGGAATGCAAGTTCTTGGGTCATATTGTTGGGAAACAAAGCATCAAGGCTAACCCAAACAAGGTGAAAGTTGTCCTCGAAACCAAACCACCCAAGACCAAGAAGGAAGTTGAAAGCCTGAATGGGAAGCTTGCAGCCTTGAAGCGTTTTACCTCAAAGTTAGCAAAAAGGTCTCTCCCCTTTTTCAAAACGCTCAAAGGTTGCACTGATAAGAAGGACTTCAAATTGACTGAAGAGGCCGATGAAGCCTTTAACCAAATGAAGCAACACCTAGCTTCCCTACCTGACATGGCAGCCCCAGAAACGGGCGAATTGATCTCAGTCTACCTCTCAGTTGCCGAAGAAGCAATAAGCGCGGTCCTCACCATTGAACGAGAAAAAATCCAGGTACCCGTTTATTTCTTCAGCAAAACTCTAAAATTGGCTGAAACCAAATATCCTCCTCTAGAAAACTTGCCCTAGCCCTAGTCCAAACAGCTAGAAGGCTTTGATGGTATTTCCAAGCACACCGTATACAAGTGGTCACCGACCAACCTATCAGGAGTGTGCTTGAAAAACCTACGATTAGCCAAATGGGCCATAGAACTAGGTGAGCATAACATCACCTATGTCCCAAGAAAAGCTATAAAGGCCCAAGTCTTGGCTGATTTCATTATAGAAGTCCCTAAGCAAACCGTCACTGCAGTGAACACTACAACCACTGAACCCTCTGTCCTTGAAGCCTGTAAGCTTTTCACCGATGGGGCTTCAAGCGTTGAAGGGTCAGGGGCTGGACTCATTTTGATCAACCCAGAAGGGTTGGAATTCACGTATGTTCTCCGTTTTGACTTTCAGACCAACAATAACGAGGCTGAATACGAGGCATTGATTGCCGGTTTAAGGTTGGCCAAAGAAATGAAGGTCCAAAAACTTGAAGTGTTCACAGATTCATTACTGGTCTCAAGCCAAGTAAACAATAGCTATGTTGCCAAGGAGCCCAACATGAAAAGATACAAAGAAAAATGCAAGGAGCTAATGAAAACCTTCCAAACATGCCACATCAAGCAAATTCCCAGGTCCCGAAACAAAAAGGCTGATGCCTTAAGTAAGTTGGCATCTCTCATTTTTGCCCACCTCACCAAAAAGGTACTAGTAGAAGTATTGAAGGCTCCATCAATTGACGAATTGGAAGTTCAAGACGTAGTCACCGAGGAAGATCCAAATTGGATGACTCCCATCAAAAAGTTCTTAAAAAATGAACTACCCAATGATCAAGTAGAAGCTGAAAGGGTTAAAATCAAGGCAAGGCAGTACGTACTGCAAGGAGAAACCCTTTACAAAAAGGGTTCCCTTGCCCCCTTGCTAAGATGTGTTGGTCCTGAGCAAAGTCAATATTTGATCAAAGAGATTCACGAAGGCATATGCGGAGCTCATTTTGGAGCTAGGTTGGTGGTTGCAAAACTCATGAACCTCGGGTATTTCTGGCCCTCAATGCATCGTGATACTGCTGAGCAATTAAGAAAATGTGATGCTTGCCAGATCCATGCACCAATCCCAAAAAGTCCTAAGCATGACCTTGTCCCAATAACCTCGGCATGGCCATTCCATAAATGGGGAATGGACATTGTTGGTCCATTTCCCCCAAGAAAAGGAGGAGTGAAATTCTTGCTGGTGGCAATAGATTATTTCACCAAGTGGCCCGAGGTTAAACCACTTGCAAAGATCACGGGCAAACAGGTCATCGACTTTGTTTGGGAGAACATTATTTGCCGTTATGGATTGCCGGGAGTACTCGTCACTGATAATGGGAAGCAACTTGCTAAGAAGCCTTTCAGCATTTGGTGTAAAGAGTACAGGATCAATCAGGTCTTCAGCTCAGTGGCTTACCCGCAATCAAATGGTCAGGTTGAAAGAACAAATCGAAGCATAGTGGAAGGTATCAAAACAAGATTGGGAAGGTACGAAAGCAACTGGCTCGATGAATTGCCTAGTGTTCTATGGGCCATAAGAACAACCGAAAAAACAAGCCATAAGAGAACACCCTATAGCTTGGTGTTTGGATCCGAGGCCGTGATCCCAGCCGAGGTAGGAGTTGTAACACAACGAATTGTCAACATCGATCCCGAAACAAACCAGAAAGAGACCATGTTGAACTTACAACTCCTAGAAGAAACACGAGACCAAGCCGCAATTCAAGAAGCCAAGTACAAGCAACGAATGGAAGCCTACTACAACAAGAGAGTCAAGAATGAACGTTTCAAGCCAGGAGACTTGGTCCTTGGAAACAATGAAGCTAGCAAGAAAGAGAATCAAGGAAAGCTTGGCCCAAAATGGGAGGGACCATACACCATCCTTGAAGCACATAAGGGTGGATCCTACAAGCTAGCAGACCCAGAAGGTAAAAGGCTTCAAAGGCACTGGAATGGAAAAACCTTGAAAAGGTTTCATGTCTAAACGGGAAAGATTGATTTGTATTTTGCAATGTTGCATTTCAAGAGTTGAACTATGAAAACCTTTTGTAAAAATGTCTCTTGAATGAATGAAGATGTTTTATCAAATTTGTCTTTCTATCCTAAAAGCAGGTTGAGAACCTAGCAAGAAACTCCATGGCAAGGGCCATGTAAGGGGTTGAGCTCCCAGGCCACATCGCTCAATAGGTTCAAAGGTTGAATGGGCCTATATAAGGGGTGAGTTCCTAAATTAATACAACTCCATGAGACTTATTATAAAAAACAGAGTGGTCTCATAGACAGGTTTGAACAGGCTACACCAAATGTTCCTTAAGCCTTAGAAAAATAATCAACAAACAGGCTTACGAAATCAAACAAAAACAAGAAAACAAATAGGATAGGTGCTATGCCTTCTTGTTAAAAATACCAAGGCTAAGTGACTGCAGCACTGAACCCTTTAAGGTATAAAAAACATAAGGACAACGCAAACTCGACAAAGACAAAGTTATGAGAAGACAAAAATAATGCAACTTGAACGAAAAATTTTAAAGACACAAACAACGTCAAACCAAAACACTAGGAAGCCTTCAAGGCTTCAAGCCTCCGAAGTGACAACTTGAAACCTCAAAGGTTTCAACCTATCTACAGATAGCCAAAAAGCTTAAAAGCTTAAAAACTTAAAACCAACCAAGCTGCCTTAAATAGGCACAAGTATAAAAACACAACGCGGAAAATAGTTGAACATAATATCATAACAAAGAAAGCCCCGAAAGACTTTCAGCCAAGCACAAGTTAAAACAAGTCCTACTGACTTGCAAGTTCGGATATTGTTCAAGCGACCATATAGGCCTAAAAGCACAACCACATAACAGGAACCTTAGGGGTTCCTGCAAAACCTAATATTGTTCAAAGTTAGCATTACAAACCACAAATTGTTTTTTAGTGCTAAGAAAGCTACGAATATCCGTTAAACATTGGCAGAAGGCTTGGAAACCCCGGAACCTTCAGCCTTGGCCTTCTTTGCTTTCTTGGACTTCTTAGCTTTTGCACCACCATCACCACCTACTGTTGAAGCCTCCAAGCTGGCATCCTTCAAAGCATCGGGAACACTTGAAATGGTGTCATCACTATCTCCCGAGTAGGATCTCTTCTTCGAAAGAGAACCCAATACTTCAACACAGACTTTTTCATTAAGGCCCTCCAGTTTCAAGTCATGTAACACAGCTAGAGGCTTACCAAAACAAGAAGAAACTTGATGAATATAAGGGTAGGTCAGCCTCTCCATCTGTTCAACGGAGCCCTTGAAAACATCGGAAGCTTTAGGACGAAATAAAGGAGACTTTTCTAGAGGATGCCAGCTTCATGTAACTTATAACCAGCAATGAGACCTTGATGTTTCCCCAAGTTGAGCAATTTAGTATAAACTTCACCAAGAGCAGAGTTAAATTCAGCGGAGTGAAGCAGATAAGTAACAACTTGTTGAAAACCCTGCTCAATTAACCATTGGTTATCACTGGTAGCTTGGGAAACCAAAACCTTCAAGCTTTCCTTCTCCTCATCAAAGGATTTTTGCGCAACAGACAGGGCTTCCCTACCTGCCTTCAGCTTCAACCGATCGGCCTCAAAGCTTTTCTTAAAATCACTCATTTCAATCTCATGTTGCTTAGATAAATCATCAACCTTTTTTGACCAAGCCTCTTCTTTCTCAGCAAATCCACTTATCTCCTTCTTCATCGCGGCCATTGAAGATTTCATCTTATCTTTCTTCTTAGAAAATTCTTCATATTCCTGCATCCTCTGACGAAAACGGGCAATGCCCTGAGGAAGCATGGCAGCAAGGTTGCAGGTACTCAGAATCATGCGAGATAACATCATGTCATCATCCATCTCAGCAATAATGTTATGAACTGAAGGAGGAGCAATGTGACTCAGAACATCTTCACAAACAGGAGCATCCTTGAAACTGTCATCAATTTTCACCGACCAACCTGGCACATAAACTTCATCCGGATCCAACCCTTCAACATCCCTGCTCGAAGAACCCTGAACAGGGGTAACAATAAACTTTTTGGCTGAAGCCTTTTTGCCATGAACAACCAGTTTCTTCTCTTTTTCAGAACCCACTTCAATACCTTGATCCCC
Source organism: Helianthus annuus (assembly GCF_002127325.2). Taxonomy (NCBI): domain Eukaryota; kingdom Viridiplantae; phylum Streptophyta; class Magnoliopsida; order Asterales; family Asteraceae; genus Helianthus; species Helianthus annuus. Next base: position 103,405,646 of record NC_035441.2, on the reverse strand, counting down.
AAAAGCTTCAATATCATCACTCAACTCCACCGGCTCAGTAGAAGTGGATTGAGGAACACCCTTCAAACGACAGGTAGATCGCCAGGTTGAAGTCTTGGGAGCAATAGGTTTGGAAAAACCCTTCACATTGGAAACACTAACATAACCCGAACCATCGAACCTTTGTTCAGCAGTCCTAACTACAACGTTTTCATCAGGAACAGATGGGACATCCCCATACACAACATCAGAAGTGTCGTCACTCTTGATAAAATCCAGGGCAGACATAACTACAAATAACAGAAAACAAAACTCATAAGACATAAATAAAGAAAAATGAAAAGATGGCAAAAAAGGAAAATGCATACCCGTGCCACTTCTCATTAGAACCGGATCCCGATCGGCCTTTTCCCACAAATCACTAACCCCTAACATAACTAGCAAATGTTCAGGGAAAGGACGAACCCTCGAAGGGCATTCCCGGATGGCTTTGAGAAAAGTGTCATTCAACTCAGACTCAGAGGGCTCCGGTTCATTGAGAACGGCATCTGGGTGCCTCCACACCATTTTAAATGGGAGAATACAGTCAGAAACCCAGAAAAAGCGATCCTTCCAAGTTTCGAGTGTTGTAACCATAGACGAAATAAGACAAGCATCAACCTTGGAAGTTTCAAAGGTGAACCAATCACCGTTTTTAGCCAATCGGAAAAACGGCGAAAAAGCAAAAGTGAAGGATCATACCCAAGGGCATGACATAAAACTTTGAAAATGTAAAACCCTAGCCATACCCTTTGGGTGAATCTGGCCAAAGGAGACTCGGTAATACTCCAATAAATTCAGAACAAAGAGGGAAAACGGATGACGGAGATTCGAAAACTCAAAATGACGACAGTAAAGAGCAATAAAACCAACCGGACATTTGTCAATCGGAACATCACAAGCAGGAGCAGTCGGTTTAAACATTTTCCCAATACCATATTCCTTACAAAATAATTCTACCTCTTCTTGGGTTAATCGAGAAAAGGACTTTGCCAAATCCTTATGAGCACCCATTTCAGAAGAAAATATGAAGTAAGGAAATAAAGATGAAGTCGGAACTAATCTTGAAGAGAAGAAGGGAATCGCAGAGAAAACTTGAAAAGATAATGTGGAAATTGAATGATATCTCCAAATATAAAACTCAAAATAATAGTGATAATTGCAAACAATTACTTTCTGCAAAACCACCGCCCTATGAACTGCCACACATCAAATCAGTTGTCAGATATTTAAAATTCAAAAATTAACTGCCTCTAACCCTTTAAGCCTTTAAGCTTTGAACCCTTAAAGCATTTAGTCAATAAAACACATGTATAAAAGTCAGAAGGCTTTGAGCTAATCTACCAAAAACCTCTGACTTGGGGGGCTGATGACGGGGGTAGCCCAAGACAAAATAAAATGACTAAAATACATGAGTGCCTAAAGGGTTAAACGGTTCAAAGGTTGAAAAGCTGAGGAGGTGAAGTAAAGTAATGTGAGAACAGTAAATGGTCACATCTCCACCAACTCGCCAGCCGCAAAAGCAATGCAGGTCCACAGAGCACACTCTATTATCCAGGGATCAAAAGGCTTTAACCCCCGAAAGGGTAAGCCCCTCACTGCAAGCAAGGTCGTTAGTCAAATGCATCCCTCTTTGGGAGGTGTCTTCTCCTATATATTTGACACTTCATTTACTGAGAAGGACATTCCTGACCAGCCCTGATTCTCGATATCTCTGGTCATTCACTTCAAGTACTTGCTTCTCGCAAGATACCTCTTTTCACATCCAACACACACATTCTGTTTGCTCCTTCATCCGAATCTGAACACATTTCAGAGGAGGACCCATAGCAAACTACAAGAACAAACTAGTGAACCTCCTTCCACGTCTTGCAAACGTGGGGGGACCCCATGACCAGCATTAGGCAAAGTTGAACCTTCAACCTTTTTGCCTAATCAGCCCAGCTACTATCCTTGGTCTATTATTTGCTGCATCAACAATAACTATACGTTAGAGTTTTCAAGTTCGGTCAGATTACGAAACATAATAAAGACCTAACTTTCATATCAAATTTCCAGTAGCATTAGCCCTTAAATTCAAGTTTTGGAAAAGAACTAAAATTGCTAAATAACTAAAGTTCATATTAAATTATATGTTCATGTTAAATTACATAACCACAAATCACAACTAACTAGTTTATATCAAATTTCATCGTATATTGAGTTAGAAACAAAAAAAAGAATTAAAAGAGGTTACCTCAAATATTGCCTACTTTGCTACTCATAATCGTCAAGTAAATGTGGACATTAAGGGAAACATTCTGTTTTGAGTTAACAAATCACCAACCTATAAGTATATAAAATTTCAAAGGAATTTAATACATGTAGCCAATCTCACCATTAGTGTAAATCTAAGTCAAACTTTAACGGGGTGTTTGGTCCACGGAATGTTTTGGAATTGGAATGGGAATTTGTATAGGAATTAGAATTTGAGGGAATTGGATTTGGAATTTAAACATTCCAATTGGAATTGGAAATTGTTGGAATTGGAATCTCAATTCCATTTTTCTTGTGTTTGGTTGTCAAATGAATTGGAATCCATCACCGCGTCACCCACAACTCCCGGTTTGGATCGAAACGGTACGGGTCAAAACGGTTCGCGTCGAATCGGTTTGTGTCGAAATTGAGTCGGGCCAAATTTCCTTTTTTCACCTCAGAGAACGGGCTAGATTGTCAATATGATTGTGAGCATGATTTTCATTTCTTAAATCAAAGTGCTGAACGTTTATTGGGTGTTGACTTGATTGTCGAAAGTCAAAACAGCTCAATAACCTTTTGACTATTCGATTCTCGTCGCGACTAAACGGTACGGGGCGAAACGGCTCGGGTCGAAACGGTTCGATTCGAAACGACACGGGTCAAACAGTTCGCGTCGAAACGGTACGGGTTGAAACGGTTCGTGTCAAAATTGTTCGATTCGAAACGGTACGGGTCGAAACGGTTCGCGTCAAAACGGTTCGATTTGAAACGGTGCGGGTCGAAACGGTTCGCGTAGAAACGTTTCGTGTTGGAATGATTCACGTCGAAACGGTTCGTGTCAAAATGGTTCGTGTTCGTGTTACTGTTGAAACGGTTCGCGTTCGTGTTCCTGTCGAAACGGTTCGCGTCGAAACAGTACGGGTCGAAACGGTTCGGATCGAAACCGGTACGGGTCGAAACGGTCGAAGATTCCAATAAAAATACTTTAATTCCTTCATATATAGGAAGGATTTTGAATTCCTTCACATAAAGGAATTTAAAGGAATTCATGCTAATTCCAATTCAAATTTCATTGTCAATCAAACACATGAAGATTGGAATTGAGATTCCAATTTCATCAAATTCTGTGAACCAAACATATTAAGAGATGAAATTCAGATTCCAATTCCCTTAAATTCCATTAAATTCCTGCAAACCAAACGCCCCCTAAGTTCTTCTTAGGATAGTTTACAAGTAGAGGGTTCACTTTCAATCTATAGAACAAAAAATATTCTCAACTTTTTAGGTTGAGTTCTTCCAACACTTTAAATTCATGAGTCAATTTAATTGCGAATGAAATTATTATGTAGTGAAATTATTTTAAACTTTATCTAATTCAACCATTAAAGTCTAGTTTACAAGTAGAGAGAGGGTTCACTTTCAATCTATATCAACTTTTTAGGTTGAGTTCTTCCAACACTTTAAATTTATGAGTCAACTTAATTGCTAATGAAACTTGAATGTAGTGAAATTATTTTAAACTTTATCTAATTCAACCATTAAAGTCTAGTTCAAAGTTGACAAGTTCAAAGTTCAAATTATTTCAAAGTTAAAAAATTAAACTAACAAAATTTGAAACTAATAAAAAAATTCAAAGTAAAGTTGAAAAGATTACCTCTTTGAAATAGTTTTCGATCTGATTTGCAAACAACAACAAGAGTTTTAAAGAAAATAACACACTTATGGCCATTCAACTATGTTCTAGTGTAATACATACCCCCTAATTAGCTCAATGTATAATGTGGGTTTTACATTCAAAAAAAAATGTTTAATAAGAAAGCAAAAAAGGCTAGGGGATGGCAATTTGGAATTGAACTCGGGAGCTCCCACTTAGAAAAGAGGCGCTAGACAAATGGGTTCCTTTTATATTTTTTAAATGGGTTCCTTTTATATTTTTTATATACGTTTTCACTAAAAAATTTAAAATGGGTTCCTTTTATATTTTTTATAAATGGGTTCCTTTTATATTTTTTATATATGTTTTCACTAAAAAATTTAAACCGAGAGGGTCCTGAGAACCTGGTCTTTGATAGTAGATCCGTCCCTGATCATGTCCTCCCAATACGCCTATCAAGACCTTACCTTCTCATGCCTCATGATATCTGCAAGCCATCAAAGTATTATAACTTTCGGGTAAAGTTCTTGTACAAATAATCTTAACATATAAACATACAAATTGAATGAAAACTTAAAAAGACAAGGTGACATTTTTGTAATTATCAATAACTATCAAAGTTACTCTACAAATATACCTAAAAAAACCTAACCACTCCCCCCACCCCCAAAAAAAACCTAAACCCCCCACCCCCCCAAGCTAAAATGCTAAAAACTAAATCCCTCAAAAAACCTAAAAAAATCTAAAAAAATAAATAAAAACACACAAATTATTTTATTTTATTTTTTTAACATTTTTTATTAAAAAATCGCTACTTTTAGTAGCAGCCAAAAAAAATTTTTTTTTTTTTTTGCTAACGAAATGTAGCGATTTTTTAATAAAAAATGTTAAAAAAAAATTTGTGTTTTTTTAGGTATTTTTGGTTGTAACTTTGATAGTTGGTGGTAATTACAAAAATGTCACCTTGTCTTTTTGGGTTTTCCTTCAATTTGTATGTTTAGTATGTTAAGATTATTTGTATTTGATCTTTTGCCTATAACTTTCTGGTTAGATAAAAATTTCGTCTTACTTTGTATTTAGATAATAAGTTAAATGGTGTCTGTTAATTGCTCTGATGGTTCTAAGATTGCTTATAGCTAATTGGTTATGTTCATGTAAAATTTGTATACTCGCTTGGTTTAGATGGTTAAGCATATAATCCCACTGCGAAGTTGGTTTAGATGGTTTAGCATATAATCTCACCGTGAAGCACGGGGTTCTTTTACTAGTTAAAGATAAAAGATACTCGGTTTGCCAATTTTGAGCCTTACCTTTCTTTTTGTTAGTAACCCAAAATACCAAGTGATATTATAGACAATGTAAGGTGGAAGTTGATTAGTAGTTTGATTGAAAAAAAAAACATAAAAGAAAAATAAACAAGTTGAAGTTATTGAATGTGTGTCAAAATTTCCCAAAAGTGTTATGTTAGTGTTAACTAAAGGCTATTGGCGTTGTGATTTGAATTTTACCGATCGAAATTTGAAGTCACTCAAATTCTAATTTCCTACCTTTATCTATGCCCAAATCCTGTAACCTTGTGGTTTGAATTTTCACCATCGAAATTTGAAGTCACTAAAAATTCCAATTTCCTACCTTTGTTTATGCCCAAATCCTGTAAGATTTTTGATTTGTGCAACGTTCGTGTAACTGTAACTGGGTTTTATAATTGGTTTTGAGTGATTATATACTAGCAACCTTGCTAGTCCAGATACAAACCGAAAGGAGTGAAATATTCTAAGGGTTTGAATGGATACAAAAACTTGAAGCAACTAGGTATATTATGGGTTATTAAAAACAACATCATTATACTTACTTGGATTTAAATCTAGTGGCTGTTGTAAATCCTGTGAGTTGGGAATCATTTTAGACCACGAGTGCGAGTTGTGAAATGGATTTGTTAATGATGGTTGGATTGTAATGAGCGAGTTTGCTTGAGGCAAACGAATGTTTAGTGTGGGGATGTGATATTCAGGTTAACTTTTGGTGTTAAACAAGTTTAATATTGTGTTCTTACATAATTTATGTACGTTACCAGTTTACTTTGAGATGGTTTGGTCTTACAGGTGAAAATACGTCAAACAAGTGTTTTGGAAGCATTCGGAAGGAAGTAGTAAAGTACGATGCCTGGAAGTGTCAAACAGAACACAATCAAGCCACAATTCACTTAAAACTTCAACTGGGCATATCTTGAGCTAGAAAATGAGTACAAGCAATACCCACTTAAAACAGTACGAGTCGCACCGTCAACGCTGAAAAGTTAATTTTTGCTAATTTAAGTCTGTGACGGTTGGAAACCAGGGTATTTAACCATACTGCGGACCCTACGGACTGAAGAATGACTAAGGATGATTTTGGGTGATTCAAAAGCTTCAACTCACCATTCAACATCGAAAATTAAACCCTAGAACATTAATAATTAAGATTAATCACCAAGGATGCAAGGCTAAATCACCTATGATCATCTTCATGTGTTAGTAATTGTTTTCAACCTATTCTTACCAACTTTTGGATTTGGATTTTATTTTAATCATTTGGATGTCGAGTCCTTATGTTTACTTGGATTAATTAAAAAGCTTTGAGTTATTAAACTTTAATTTGATTCCATCAGTTTTTTGATTTGTAATCATAAACAATTGAGATTGGGTTTTCACAGGGCCGGCTCTGGGCCCGGCAAACCCGTGCCGACGCCCGAGGCCCAAAATTTCAAAGTTGTATATATTTATTAAATTATATATTTAGTATATTTATCCATTTATAATTTAAAAAAGTATTTGTAGTGTAGTGGCAAAAACCATCTTAAAATAATGTAAAGGTCTCAAGTTCAAGTGTTTGCTCCATCACTAAGTTTTTATTTTTGTAATTCATCTACCCTTAACCATAATTTTGGGTCCAATTCTTTTCGTCGCCCGAGGCCTAATTTTTTTCAAGAGCTTTCGGGGGCGGCTCTGGGTTTTCGTTTTCAGTTGTCATTGGTTCGTTTCTCATTAACCATCAAAACTACAGTTTTCTTAGAACCTAGAACTGGTTGTTGAATAGGTGTATATTTAATTGTGACCTTATTTGGTTTAGGATTGCAAACCATCAGAGACAAAATATTTAAGTTTCCATTATCTATCGAATCAAGTTGTTCAACGAATCATGTCTACGTGATTTCCAATTGGTACCAAACTAATTTATTAGATCTGCTTCACAACCTGAAACCCGGGGATTGGTTAGTCTTCTCATTATTGTTTTTCAACATGTAATGCTTCTTTACTAGTTGCAAACTATTTCACAAATCTAAACCAGTAAGCAATTTTACTTTTAACTATAAGTTAGTTAGATTTAGGTGATATTTAACAAAATGTGTAATTGTGACCCCAAGTTCCTCATGGATACGATACATGACTTATCCGAGCTACCTAGGTTAGATATGTCTTTGCATGACCTCAACAATAGCTCATCAAGGGTCATCGATTAGATGAGGCTCACCGTGGTGGAACAAGTGATTGGAAATGAAACAAGTCTGTTCGACTTGTTCATTCCAGCGGTCCGGAAATGGGTCGTCGAGGTAGCAGCATAGGCAGTATTAAAGTCGCGGGAAGCGAGTAGGCTATTCATGCGGCGACAACTCAGAAACATAGTTTTCAATCCGGATGTTGCACAGGATTTTGGTTGAGGTTGCGAGATTTATTCGTGATTGGCCTTTACGAGAGGAATTCACCCAGAAGGTAATTCAGTTCACCAAATAGGCCAACTCATCCGAGTTGTGCCGAATAGGCTAATTAATTATAGTTGTGCCAAATAGGCTAATTCCATTTCAGTTGCCTGAATATGCTACCAAAATAGTACCCGTACAATGGTTATGTAATGCCCATAAATTTAAAATCATTTTTCTAAAAATAAAATAATACTAATTATTTATTAAGGAAAACCTAATTGAGACACCCAAGTAATTTGGCATAAACCCTAAAATTTTTAGAACAATCAGAATCAGGATCAGGGCCCCTAAAACTCAGGGGGGGTAAAACCTAGTTGATGATTATCCTTCGAATTCGTTGTCTAAATTGAATTTACTGAAACTGTCGACTCACCTAAGCTAATTGGACACGTACCTACCCTACCCTAAAAATGACATCCCAGGCGATACGCGGGAGATTCCCCGAATTTTTCCGCGACACGCGGGAGATGCAAATTTTCAGTATAAATAGAGGGCCTTGGGACTTGAATCTGGAAGTTGAAACAACGTCCAAATTCTCTGTAACCATCGAGTTATAGCGAATATCGTTCACAAACACACACGATTCACGAAGTGCTGCCACAATCAGGGTAATAACTCGATCGCTATTACGATTCAACGTCCGATCGATTATAACTATCCAACGATTATCCGAGTGTTGCTCAAATTGAGCTTGTACTTTGATTATTCGTCGTGATTTCAACTTGAATATTTGAGTGCTGTTCGAATTCAGACTATGCTCTGTTATTCGTTGTGAATCCGATTGAATTGTTAAGTATTGCACTTGTTAATCATTGTGAGGGTTTAATCTCGTGAATTGACGTAAATGCTGTATTAAGTTACTAACCTAGTTTGTGTGCATGTTAATTAAATTAGGTTAAAAGATTAATCAGTAGTCTAAACTCTGCCCGTATAAATCTAAAATATTAGCACAAGGTAGCTTCACTTTGGAGTTATTAAGGTACGTATCCTTACCCCACTCTCTTTATTGCTTCATACTCAAATTGTTATAAACCACTAAATTACTATATCTGTTAAAAACTCCTCATGTCTTTGATTATCGATTCATTTGACAGTCCGTTAAATTCCTATCCTAATCATTTGATTTAGCTTTCATGTCATGCGATAGTATTATGTCGTTATACTCATTATCGCATGTTCCAATATATGTTCCGTTTTGTTATGAAAATAAGTTTTATAAGTTATGTGAATAAGACCATTTGTACTCTGATACCCTCCCTGAGTATCGCTTCTCGTGGAGTGTCCCACGAGCATGTTGTTGTGGCATCGACATCATGTGCTCCATCCGTGACGGAGAGATCAGTTCACGGCGTCTCTTAAGTACAAGTGTGGTACATAAGGCTATTAGGAGGCGTATGGATCGATCCTAGGATTTAAGTATAAGGAGATGGATAACGGGTATGCCAATTCGCCATCTCATGTGATAATTATGCAGGAGTAGCTACCTGTGTATTGTCACGTTTTAAGTTTGCTCATGGGTACATCCGTAAGATATGATGATGAAATTTTGTTCTTGCATCGTATCATTTTCGCATAAAGTTCTATCCGGATAAGATTTCATATGAAGCATTATTTGAGCCTAAAATTCCGTACTGAGCATTCGGCTCATTCCGTAAACTTTTTGTATATAGAGGTCCACAGGTTACTTTGGGAGGGGAAAAGAGAGAAGAATAAAGCCTAGGAATAAATCTGAAGATGTTAGTTAATTAAGATGAATGTCTCCGCTTGTATATTAATCTTAGTTTTAATAGTCGTGTGGTTGTATCTTTATCAAATAAATAAATGGAATTATGACTTTTGTTTATGTTACCGTTATTGTGACACGTCAGCCCTTCCGGGTTGGGGTGTTACAGGTTATCCCATAAACATCACATTATCCACGATTAACCATACGACTCTTCTAAACATCATTTAACCCGTCTTTTTTTTTTTCTATGTATAGACGTAGTTAATTTCTCATGCATTTGTTGCCATTAACGTAATACACCCACCTCCTTTTTTCACTAGACGTAGTTAATTCCTCATGCATTTGGTACCATTAACGGAATATACTTCTAAATATTTACCTCATGATTTGATTAACCTCAGGTAATCACACAACACGTCCACACACCTCTGCTAATCACATGACTCCCTATTTAATGTTATCACACAACACGTCTACATACCTCTACTAATCACACAACTCCCTATTTAACGTTGACTCATTGAAACATTCAAACGTACAAAAACTCATGTAATCATGAAACTCCCATGACCAAGCACCACCATTCTCATGCTCATCTTCTTGTAACAAAACCCAAAGTAAATGTTAAATTAAATTATTGCAAAATGATAATTCATGTTGCAACATTTAATAAACACAGTTGATAAGTTTGTTAAGTTGTTTAACAACTTTTGGGTAAGATATGTACAGGATGTAATGTTCAGGGACTAAAGGAATAATTTCTGAGGTTTAAAGTGCTAAAGAGGAAACTTGAAGGTTTATTGTGAAAGTATCTTTTTTATCAATATATAAAGAAGTGCACAGTTGAGTTATATCAATCATTATCTTCTCGAAGCATCTGTACTCTCTCTCTTGCAACTGGCGATTAGGGTTTTGTTGTTCAGTTCAATCGTGATCTGATTTGTTTTGATTCTCGCCTGTGAATCAGGTTGTATCTTTCCTTTATTTTGTATTTCTTCTGTATTGTATCGATCAACTGATTAAATCAGTTGAGTTGATCTGAACGTTGTTGTTCATCTGATCTTACTATTGTAAGATCTTGGTTATTGGTGGGTGTTTTTGGGTTGGGTTAATAACATATTTCAGTCACCATTTTTGTCGCTATTGGTTTGTCTTTGCTTCGTGTGTTTGGTACCATAAGTTTTTACATGGTATCAGAGCTTTTAGGCTTTTGATCATTATTTTTTTTCCGCTGTTTCTGTTTTTTGTCTCTGATTGTTGATTAATCTTGGGTTGTTTGAAGGTTTCTTGTCTCAGGAAATCTTGTTATTTGATCAGAAGTATATTGGAGATTTGGAAACCCTAATCTAGGGTTTGGTGTGAATCGGATGTAACACCCGTTTAATTTTACTAAATTTAATAATACTTCATACCATTTTAGATAAAATACATCTAATTAACATAGAATCCATAAGTTAAGTTCCTAAGTAGCATAAACCTTAGTCAACAAACGACTAAATTAGAACATTAAAAAACTTTTATCAATTTGTTTACAACCCATAAACATAGTCTATTAAAGATTAAAACATTGCGGAAGCTTGTAAATAGTGTTCGGTTCTTCAAAAGCTTGCTTGATCATCTTCCGGTTTGTTTCCAACATCACCTACGATCAAAACCACAATAAGTGTTAGTTTTGATCAAGTTAAAATGGATACAAACAAGTTCCAAGGGTTAACAACCAAGAAAATAATAAAAAAAAAATTCCGGAAGGGGGCGTCGCGTGACGTCAAGGCCCCTCGCGTCACGCCTAGTCCCTATTTTCTCAAAATGTTTATTTCTTTGATGCTGCAGATTCCCAGCTCCAAGTTTATTCACATCCCAACTTAAAATCGCCATAACTTATGATCTATAAGTCCGTTTTTGGTGATTCTTTTTCCTACACGACCGTAATTAAATTACCAATGTGTCTACCATAATTATTATCCCGAAAATTTGGTTTACGGACTTACTCACTAAAATTTCTATTTAGATATTTGACCCACTATATTTACACAACTTTACTACCATGCAATAGCAACCTTAAGGCATTTTCACCCAACATCCAAGGCTTAGCATCACTCGCATTTCCTTACCAATTCCATGGTTTAATGCTCTTGTGATCGATATCGCCTTTGCTAATTAATTAGACACCAATACTATAATTTACACCATATTCGACCCGTTGGCTCATCTTGTGGAAATTCCTCCAATGTGATGACTACCAAACGGTTCCTTACCAATTTGACTCTATTAATTCAAGTAACAATTGTGATCACTAGATCAACACAATTCCTATTCTAAAACGCGACTACACATGATTTAACAGCAATTCGTTTAATGTAACGGGTCAAGTTACATAACTTCATAATTCGTCGACATTGCCTTCTAACCGTAATTACCCATTCCCGGGCTTGTCGACCTTAGCGTATCCCTTCTAATCCACGGTTTCTGTTTTTATAACTCAATTTAACGAGTGACGTTTGAGTAACTCCAAACACTACCGTTTCGACCATTATTTTAACACATCCTTCATCTAGTGAATTACATCACTTTACTTACATCCCATTATGACTAATTAAGCGATATTATCAATAAACATATCTAACCAACTATTTATTTTTGACCCGCTTGGTTTGTCGAGTGAATTCCATCACTTCTTAGACTTACCAAAGGGTTTCAATTTCACTATTTCGACATCATACCTATTTCAACTAATTTTTTTGACCCGTTGGTTTGTCGAGTGAATTACATCACTTCTTAGACTCACCAAACGCAACTATTTTCGCTATAACAACATTAGACATATTTACGACTAGGCTTATCTACATAATTGTAATGAGGTGACAAGTCGCGTACCTTCAAAGCTTTCCTTTCAAGCGCGTATCGCCCCCAGCTTGTCCGCTTGAAGACTCGGTTTCTTTGCCTATAGAGTTCAACCACAACCGTTTAGAACTCTTTTGTTTATATAACACGCATAATTTGCCATAACTATACAAACACGCGTTTTCGCTCAAATTTCCAGTTTTAATCCTCTTTTAGGCATTTTCACAAATGCCTTAAGGGCATAATTCTTCACAATTTATAATGAAGTTCAATACTTGTTATTTAGCCAAGATAAATATCAATTTAGGCTAATTCACATCAATTTTCATATTTCTCAATCTAAGCTTGTTTCATAGAACCCAATTCATACTAAGATAACATCATAATCCTAATGTTCATCATACTTCTACAAACCCATTTATCACTTTCAATGGTGATTATGGATTTCACAAGAATTAGGCAAAAATTTCAACAAGTAATTGACTAGGGTTTATCCCTAGACACTATTTCATTCAAAACAACTAGCATGCAACATCGAATCCTGAATTTCATGAATTTACTCAGAAATTTGGGTGAAGATTTTGCATAGAAATTACATACCTTATGATCCCTTTTCAGAGGAGATCACTATTTCGTGCTTGAGAATCGATTTGGAGCCGATTTACCCTATCAATTTGGCGAAATTGTAAAGCTAGGGTTCATAAGGGAGCTTGGGTCGCCCCTCTGTGTTTCTTCGACCAGACAAACACACCCACTGTGTGTTTTGTTTAGTAAATTTTATTTAATAAAAACCATTTTCAATCTTAACACTTTTGGCCCCTCTATTATTCTCAAGTTTCGTTCTTGGGGTAATTTTAATCAATTTTCACATAGCTACAAGACTTGCAATTAACTAGGTTATTTATCCTAGTCAGCTTACTCTCGTTTATTTTAAACTTTATAATTCTAATATAAAGTTTTGTATTTTCGGGGTGTTACATCGGAGATATTCACTACTAGAAAATACATTCCTCTTGACACACGAACAATGACACGCGCATATTTCATGACATTCAAAAGAGTATGTCAAGAAAAAATGTCAAGGTTTACAAAATTTAATAAATCAATGACATGTTTTTTTGTGTGTCATGTTTTTAGCGTCATAAAAAAAACAAGATTCATCTTGACACGCAAACAATGACACACGCTCATTTTATGACATTCGAAAGTGTCTGTCAAGATAAAAAATGCCATGGTTTTACAAAATTCAATATATTTATGACACACTTTTTTGTGTGTCATCCTTTTAGCGTCATAAAAAACAAGATCTATCTTAACACTTGAATAATGACAAACGCTTATGACATTTAAATGCGTGTCAAGAAAAATTGTCATGTTTGTACAAAATTTAATAAATTTATGAATCTATTTTTGTGTGTCATCTTTTTAGCATCATAAAAAAACATTATATAAATATAAGGGTTAATTTTGTGTAGCATTGTTTATGTAATATGGACATCATGGTTAATTTCCAATAGCAAATCATGGGAAAATTTTGAAAACTGTTAAAGAGAAAATTGTACGGACTTATGAAAAGTGATATATATCTAATATATTAATTAAAAATTATATTAACAATGTCTCGTTTAGGCTTATGAGCTGGGTTGAGCTCGGGCTAGTTTACTTAACGAGCTTGTTTTTAGGTTCAAGCTCGTTACAATTAGGCTCGTCATAGTGGTTTTAGGATATGGCCATGTTGTTTGGTGTTGTTTTTGGTAGATACCCTATCGACCAGGCGGTGTTTTCGCCGGTCTCTCATGATTTCTCATCCCACCCGCTTCTTCCCATATCCAATTTTTCACTCTAATAATTATGATGACTCTTAATGAACATGTTGCACGCTATTTTATATGTATATTTTATAAAAAAATATAGTAAATATGGAAGAATATACGTTTCTTATTTTAATCCTGTAACAAAAAAACCCTAGAATACACTTATTTTTCAGTATATACTTGTATTTATTAAAAAGAGAAAACATGTTTCATCGCTTTTTAGGCGCTAAACCTCATATAGCAGGAAGCTCCCGCTTGGCTACACTATTCGTTATAACTCATTTTCTCTATGCCTCAATTCCTCACTAAACACACACTGTTAACAAGTTATCCATCTCTTTGTTGGATTTTGGATTTTGAAGAAACCATTGGGTTCTCAGTTAGTAAATTGGTAACCATTTGAGTTCAATTTTTTAACTTCGTTAAAATTATTTCACCAACTCTTGTCAAATGACCAAAATGCCTTAAACCCAAGCTGTGACATCCACAAACCACTATCAACCTCCTTTTTAACTACCACAACATCATGAGCAACCACCATCATCAACCCCGTCAGCCACACCCACCATTGTCACCGCTAACAACCACAACTATCACCGTAGCCATCAACTGCCACGACCGTCGCCACTCAAAAACCCAAACCCCACCATCACCGATCTAAAAGAATCTTGATTAGGGTTCTTCAGAAATATTCAAAAGTTTGTTTTGGTAATTAACTTTTATATGTGTTAAACGATTAAAACATTTAATTAGTTTTAATAAGTGCAATACATCGTAACATTTATTGGTATAGAATAAAAATAAAAATACAAATTGACTTATATAAATTAAAGTACTAAATTATTAAAGATAAATCTATAATAAAAGAAAATTAATAATATAATTTTAATTGTAAATAAACATATTATATAATTTAAAATCCAAATTAGCTAAATATAATTAAAAATCTAAATTGGCTAACTCGTTAATATACATTGGCTAAATATAATTTAAATCTAAATTGGCTAATTGGTTTCTAATCATGTGTAAACTATGTCTCTAACTTGAGAGTAAATTACTTTTTGAGTCCTTTTGTTTTAGTGATTTTAACAATTTGAGTCCAAAATCAAAATATTTAACGCCTTGAGTCCCTAGACACTTTATTTTTATAACCAATTGAGTCCTTTTGAGTCCATATTTTTAACCTTTTGAGTCCATTTTTTAACAAAATTGGACTCAAAGGTTATAAAATGAACAAAATTGGACTAAAAACGTTATAAAATAAATGGCTAGGGACTCAGAGCGTTAAAATTTTTGATTTTGTACTAAAGTGGTTAAAACCACTATAAGTTATTAATCGGAATTAATCGAATCAAGATTTTTATACGTAATTTTTAGTTATATATATATAAACACACATTTTTATATGTAGTTTTCTAAATTAGACATGTCTTAACCCCTCATTAACCCATTATTTTAAGTAATTGGAAGGAATTTATAAGGTTTGGTCAAAATTTAGCCGACGTCTCACCAAAATTTTGCCAGAATAGGATCGCCTAGCAATTAATTGATGAACCTCCGATTAGTAATAAATCGCCTAGTAATCAGAGACTCATCAGTATTTTTACAACCATCACTATAACATAGAGACTTAAAAATAATTTACTCCTCTTAACTTATTCACCCTTTTCAAAGATGAGTATACGAGCGTCATTTTCATATTGAAATATTTAGTTTCCCTCTTTTCATCCTCAAACCCTTTACCTTCAAAATTTTAGTTTCCCTCCTATCACTCTCAAACATCATACCTAATTCATCCTCAAACCGCACAACAAACCTAATTTCCGGTGATCATTATGTGGTTCAGTCGCCAGAAGCGTTCAATCGCGGTGACCTTCGGTTCAATAGCTGGGTTCAATCGGCGTGTAAGAGTGGTTCCATCGCCCTGGTTAAGTACTGTTCTTCAATCGATTTGACTTCTACGTTTTCAATAAGGTTATATAATGCATAATTTTTGGTTTTATTTGAATGATTGTAAATTATTAATGGGTGTTCCATGTTTGATAGTGATATAGCTCTTTGTATCTGCCATTTCTTGTCTTTGAATGTTTTTTTAATGTTTGTTTTGTAAATGATTTGATTTGTAGATTTTTGGTATTCTTACACACTCGTTTAATTGTTGCAAGGAGAAAATAAAGGGTTTTATGTATGCAAGAAGAAGATGGTAACTTCCCCAGAAACATTTTGTGGATTCTGGCCTGCCCCATTTCGAAATTATCTGGAATACGTTGTTAATCTGGAATACGCAACGTATATTTCTTTTCTTTTTTAATGGGATACTTGGTCTGGATCCGGATATTAGATCAATCAATACCGATGGTGCTCAGAAGGTATGTTATGTTTACAAAGTATGACACACATGGTGTATGGGTTTTATGAGACCTGATATGCATAACAAAGTCAGCATTTTCGTTTCTGATATGTTTGTTGGCATGTATGTATACTCTATCAGCTTACTGGACATGATAATCAGAGCATACAAAAGGTTAAAAGAAGTATTGTATTTCTTATTTTTGTGTGAATCAATACAAGGGGAACGATCATTATAAATACAAGAGAAAGCCTTGTAATCAAGGCAATGCTAGAAATTTGGAAAAAAGACAGCAAATAGACAGCTGGTTGATGGGCTCTAAATCGGGAAATGATGTGAAACTGATCCCGCAAATATCTCTTTCTTTAACACTCCCCCTCAAGTTAAATAGTGGGATTTCCAATATTTAACTTGGTTAAGCAGTCGTTGAAGATTCTTCCATTCGTGGCTTTCGTTAAAATGTCTGCAAGCTGGTCTTCTGATCGAACGAATGGCATCTCGACAATTTTTGCTTCTAGTTTTTCCTTAATGAAGTGCCGATCAACTTCCACATGTTTTGTCCGATCATGTTGTACCGGATTTTCTGAGATTTTGATTGCCGCTTTATTGTCGCACATGATCTTGCTCGTTTCTTTCGGAGAGAAACCAATCTCAGTCAGGAGTTTCTTTATCCACAATACTTCTGCTAGACCTCTTGCTATGCCTCTGAATTCAGCTTCAGCAGCACTTGAAAGGGCAACAACTTTTTGTTTTTTACTTCTCCATGTTACCAGGTTTCCACCAACTAACGTAAAGTAGCCTGATGTTGATCTACGGTTCCCTTGGTCACCTGCCCAATCTGCATCCGTATAAGCTTGAATATCTAGATTCGTGTTTGGTCTAAACAGAATTCCGTATCCGGTTGTGCCTTTAAGATATCTGATTATCCTTAGAACTGCTTCCATGTGAGTGACCTGGGGTTGATGCATGAATTGACTTACGACCCCAACAGCATAGGCAATATCTGGACGAGTATGCGAGAGGTATATTAGTTTACCCACCATCCGCTGATATCTTTCTTTATTTGCAAGCTCTGCTCCTTCTACCATTTGAAGTTTGTGATTAACGATCATAGGGGTATCAGCAGGCTTACAGTCAACCATTCCAACTTCAGCCAATAAGTCGAGAATGTACTTCTTTTGGCAGATAAATATTCCTTGTTTTGACCTTAGTACTTCAATCCCAAGAAAGTACTTAAGCCTTCCCAAGTCTTTCATCTCAAATTCGGTGAATAACCTCTCTTTGAGTTTCATCATTTCTTCTTCATCATCTCCCGTGATGATCATATCATCTACATAGATAATCATCTACATAGATAATCAGGCACGTAACAAGTTTCCCTCTTTTCTTTAGGAAGAGGGTATGGTCGGAGTTGCTTTGTTTGAAACCATACCCTTTCATAGCTAGGGTAAACCAGCCAAACCATGCTCGTGGAGATTGCTTCAAACCATATAGGGACTTTTTTAATCGACACACTTCTCCCGGTCGAAGGTCTTCTGTGAATCCAGGAGGCCCTTCCATGTACACTTCCTCCTTTAGCTCCCCATGAAGGAAAGCGTTTTTCACGTCAAATTGGTGAAGTGGCCAATCCTTATTTGCGGCGATTGAGAACAGGACCCAAATAGTGTCAATTTTTGCTACTGGAGAGAACGTCTCTGAGTAATCATCCCGTATGTCTGAGTGTACCCTTTTGCAACTAACGGTGCCTTGTATCTTTCAATCGTGCCATCCGGTTTATGCTTTACTGAGAACACCCACCGACATCCTACAGGCTTCTTCCCCGGTGGAATGGTGCAAATCTCCCATGTGTTGTTCCTTTTTAGAGTATCCATCTCAGTTTCCATTGCATTCTTCCAGTTGATTGATTCGAGAGCTTGTTTCACGGAGCTTGGGATTTCCTCAGAGTATAGAGATGAGGTGAATGCCTCAGCTTCTTTGGACAAGTTCCCCTCAGCTACATTCCCCTTTGGATATTTCGAACCTCGAGTCTCCTTATCTGGAGAGTATCGTTTGGGAGGAACCCCTCTATTCGCCCTTGGTGGCAGGACATACCGTTCTTGAGTTGTTTCATGTGCACTTGTTGTTTCACTTTGAGTTGTTTCATGTGCACTTGTTGTTTCACTTGTATTTTCTTCTTGTATAGGTACACTTCCTTGGTTAGTTTCTCCATCTGGTTCTTGTCCTGCTTCTTTCTCAACATTATTATTAGACAAGTCACCATTAGACAAATCATCTTGAGAAATACTCACCTCGGATGTCAGGTTGGAAGGATCATGTTCGGGTACACCTGGTGCCATGGATTGTGTGGATGATGGTTCTGCTCGGGTACTGTGGTGGACCTCTTCAGATGACGGTACCAACCAACTGAGTGAGTCATGCTCATTCCCCCCCTGACCACTACGTTGGGTGTAGTAGAAAGAGGTCTCGAGAAAGTCACAGTTCATCGTAGTAAACATGTGACGTGTTTGAGGGTTGTAACATCGATAACCTTTCTTGTGGACTCCATAACTAACAAAGACACATTTTTCCGCACATGGATCAAGCTTAGTGCGATCTGTTTTGGGTATGTGGACAAAGACGGAACACCCAAAGACACGTGGTTCAAGAGTAAGCTCTGGTGGGAGCTTGGTAAATTCAGATAGGGTTTGTAAGGGGGTTTTGTGTTTTAGGGCGTTTGTTGGGAGTCGATTGATGAGGTAAGCAGCGGTAGCTACGGCTTCGGGCCAATAAGATTTGGGAACGTGGGACTCGAGCAAGAGGGCCCGGGTTATTTCAAGAAGAATACGGTTTTTACGCTCAACGACACCATTTTGTTCGGGGGTATGTGTGCAAGAAGTTTGATGAATTATTCCCCGGTTTTGACAAAAAAGTTTCATTGAATTGTTAACAAACTCTGTGCCGTTGTCAGATCGTAAAACTTGAATGTCCTGTTTAAATTATGTTTTAACCATTGCATGAAACATAGTGAAATTTTCGAATACTTCGGATTTATGTTTTAGAAAATAAATCCATGTCATTCGTGTGCAATCATCAACAAACAAAAGGAAATATTTAAAGCCTTGCCCCCCAGTAATTGGGGATGGGCCCCAAACATCCGAATGGATTAATGAAAAAGGAGAGTCAACCTTTGTGTTATTGGGTTTAAATGTTGCACGATGACTTTTGGCAAGCAAACAAGTTTCACAATTTATTTTAGTATTCGAAGAAAATAACCGAGGAAATAAAAGATGTAAATAACCAGCAGAGGGGTGCCCCAATCGCCTATGCCATAGCCAAGCTTCTCGACTGGTTGTTCCATGAGCTAACATCGCAGTACCATTTTGCTCCACTTCATCTACATAGTACAATCCATGGCGTTCAGTGCCACGCCCAATGATCGCTCCCGTCCTGATATCCTGCAAGATACAAAAGGTGGGATGCATCAAGACCGTACAATTCAACTCTTTTGTTACGTGGCTAATTGATAGTAGTTTATGTGATAAAGATGGCACATAAAGACAATTTGAAAGTTTAAGGGTTGGTGATATTTCGATTGTCCCTCCCCATGTAACATTAATCACATTTCCATCAGCCGTTTGAACAACAGTTCTTTTTGGTTTTGACTGAGAGATGAAATCTGATTTCTCAAAAGTCATAGTATCTGTGGCCCCACAGTCAAAGATCCAAGGGGTTCCATCTTTATAATTAGCTTGTGCCACATGTGTTTTATAGGTATTAAAAGAGTGCCCATTTAAAGGGTTTGAGAAGAGGCTCCCAAACCCTGTACCTGTCACGTGGTCACCTTCTTCACAACCTGCCGCCATAGCCACAAAACCTCCAGTCCTGTTTTCGAGTGACCTGTCGTTGCTGGAGCCGGCGGCTTCCTGGTTACCCATGACAGCTGCTGCTTTCCCCCCTTGTTCAGCTCCGATCTTCCCTTTCCTGTGCCCATCAGCCCACCACTCCGGGTAACCTACCAACCGGAAGCATTGTTCCTTAGTGTGTTTAGCCATACCACAGTGGTCGCATTTCAGTTTGGATTTGTCTACCCGTGGTGGTCTACTGTTGTTCTTCGATTGGTCAGATCTGCCCTTGGACAGAAACCCTAGTCCCTCCGGTGTGTGTGCCCCGTTAGCGGCTAATCCCGCCGCCACGCCATCTTGGCCGGATCCTTCGATGGTTGACCCAAGTATCCCTTGGTGCGCCATTTCTTTTCTGACTGCTGCGTAGGCGCCTTCCGGTGAAGGCAGCGGGTCCCACCTGAGAACCTCTCTCTTAATGTGGTCATATCTCCGATCGAGAGCATTGAGGAACTGAAAGAGTTTCTGTTCAGATCTGAGGCGATTGTAGGTTGCAATGTCATCGGCACAGGTCATCGGGTTAGGATCCCGTCCTTCAATCTCTCCCCAGATGCCCTGTATAAGAATCCAAAAATCTTCTAGTGGTGTGCCATTCTGTTTGAGTTCGTTTGCCTTGACGTGTAAGTCAAAGGTCTGTAACTTATCCTTCCCGCTACTGTAAGTAACCACCAAAGCATCCCACAGTGTTTTCGCTGTGGGATATTCGGTTAGGTTGCTCGTAAGGGATGGCTCGATGTTTTGTATCAACCATGAGAACACTACAAGATCATCTTGTTCCCATTGTTCATACTTCACATCGAGTTTATCAGGTGGTTTATCAGACAAATGATTGAGAAGGGCTTTTGATTTGCCACCGATGGCAACACGAATCATTCTGCCCACAAGGCATAATTCTTGCTGTTGAGGTTGATACTGATCTTCAGGCTATCTGATAGGTTCTGTTTTTGGGTAGTGTTTTGGTTGTTGAGGCTGGTTTTGAGAAGGTTTGTGATTTGCAGAGCAAGATCATTGCTCTGGTCGTTTTCGTCAGACATGATAGTCTCTCTTTTGAGAAGGTTGTGAAGGACTGATTGGGTAAGTGATGAGCAGGTAGGTCCTAAGACCAAATACACTGCTCTGATACCATGATAATCAGAGCATACAAAAGGTTAAAAGAAGTATTGTATTTCTTATTTTTGTGTGAATCAATACAAGGGGAACGATCATTATAAATACAAGAGAAAGCCTTGTAATCAAGGCAATGCTAGAAATTTGGAAAAAAGACAGCAAATAGACAGCTGGTTGATGGGCTCTAAATCGGGAAATGATGTGAAACTGATCCCGCAAATATCTCTTTCTTTAACAGGACACAAGCGAGGAAGATTGACAATGGATCAAGAAGATGATCAACAGCCAAATGAGAAGATCCGCATGGGGATGCCTGTAACTCAGTGGATAACTGTATATAATGCTCACCTCCTAATGAAATAGAGGTATTGCAAAACATTTTGTTGTGTGAAAAG
Source organism: Helianthus annuus (assembly GCF_002127325.2). NCBI lineage: Eukaryota > Viridiplantae > Streptophyta > Magnoliopsida > Asterales > Asteraceae > Helianthus > Helianthus annuus. The sequence continues at coordinate 103,383,886 of NC_035441.2, read as the reverse complement.
TAAAAGGAGATGATGAGAATAAGATCAGGCAATTTTTCCACATTCACTTAAGATAATTTTGTTTTATGTTTAACCAGCTCAAATAGATAAACTTTTAAAGAAAAGGTAACCGAAAACAGTGTTTTATGTCTAACCAGCTCAAATAGATAAACTTGGGTAACTGAAAACAGAATGGGTTAACCGAGGTTGCCAAAGTGCTACTTAGGCCGGGGGTGTGGCTTAACGCCACTCAGCCACCATAGCGCCTTAGTCGCCATCGACTACACCGCCCCGAGTAAAGTGTTACTAGTTAAAGATAATTTATATGGAGGTCTTAATAAGTATTTAGTTTCAAAATATCATATAAGTTATCTAAATATGTATCTTGTATTATTTGTCCTGGTTTTCACCAACAATATCTAAATACCAAGGATAACTATAAGTTTTTTAAAATTCATAGTATAGATTGTTGGCTTCTAGAAAAAAAAACAATATCTTCATAAACGGACTGAACCGTTGGAGATGGAGTTGCTAATATAATAGGTCGGTTGAGTGCTTTTGAACCATCTTCCTTTGTGTCGGTAGACTGGCGAATTAGATTAGTAGATTTACCGGATTTTCAAAATTAATATCTTATTTACTTTTTGTTCATTTCAAAGCCATTTACTTATATTTTAGAGTAAATATGTTAACGAGCAAATTTGGCATTTTCGAAGTTGATGGTATTAAAGGGGGCGCTATAGTGTAAAGGGAGGCTTTAAACCACACCCTGCAAGTTAAAGGAAGGGGCTTTAAAGCCGCCTGTGTGACGTGGCGGTGAGGTGGCGTGATAAAGCCTAGGGGCTTTATACCACACCCTCCAGCCTTATGACCTTCTAAGTCGCTTCATTTCAAAAATTAGATTAATATTGTAATGATATATTTTTGTTGTCATATTTAGACATCACTTATAAAAAAAATGCTTTTTTGTTATGTTCCAACCCGTATTGCGAAATTTGGACATCACTTATAAAAATTACTTTTTTATCATATGTTATATAAACTTACATGTAAATGTGTTGCTGTAGATATCACTGTGATGTGGCAGATCAAAGACTTGCTCAATATATTGACAAAGGAAACGAAGATGGGTTGCTTATCAGCAGTGTGGCTTCTTGTTCAAACCTATGGGCTCTTATAATGGATTCTGGCACTGTATCACCTCTCAAGTTTACCAACTCTCTCCCTCATTTCTCAACAAGGTTTTTCATGCTTTAGGGTCTTGTTTGTTTAATGATTTATTTTAGATAGGGGTGTGAATTTCTGACACAACCCGAAAACACGACACGAACCTAACACGAAATTCGCGGGTTTGGGTTTAGTCTAAACGGAGTCGGCTCAGTTTCAGGTTAAACCCGCCAACCTGTTTAGCTAAACGGGTTAGGTTCGAGACCGAGTCAACCCGGTCGGGTTGGTGGGTTGACCTGTTTAACCCATTTCTATAATATTATATTTTTTACAATATGTTTTATGTTATACATTAAATTTGGTGTGTATTTTATGTTATACTTACAACTTAAAAATAGAAATTGACATAAGATTTTATGATTTTAATGTCATTTTATTATCTAATTTGTGTTTTTTTAGTAGATGTTAATTTTAATATATTAATTTGCTGAAAAAAAAATTTCGGGTTCGGGTCAGCCTGCGAATATTCGGGTCAGGTTCGGGTTCATATGTATGAAACAATTTTCGGGTTCGGGTCGGGTTGAACCTCCCAACCCGCGAACACGGCCCGTTTAGCACCCCTAATTTCAGACTACTAAGCATTAACGGATTAGATTATGCAACAGTGGGAGAAATCCTACTATATTAGTGTGATAGCATGTGCGAACAACGGGAGCTCTTTGGTTAAGGGTAGGGACAATCATATCTTGTAAAGCTGAGTGTTTGCCTGCTTGCTCTCTTATCCTCTAGTTTTTTTTTGTATAAAATGTAGGTACCAAATACATTCAGCAGTATTACAAAGTCAGTGAATCATTTTCTTTTTAGTGGATAGATAATAAATGGAGAGAGGTTCCATATCACTGCTATGGCAACTGCGAGAATCAGATGGGCAATTGTTATGTCCTGTGGCGCCGGATTCTCTGACTAGGTCAAAACATTTCTTTTGTTATTTACATGAGCAATTTGTTTAATTTTGTATTAATGTGATCCTAGGTTGTGGAACTTGACTTGTTGTATCCAAGTGAAGGTATGCATAAACGATGGGATGCTGGGTATAGATAACATTAACTGCATCTACATCAAACCAAGCTGCTTTTGTTCTTAGCATCCGAGAAGAAAACTTGCAGATGATACACAGGACACACTTCACACTTCTGTGTTTCCTAGCACACATGTCAAGGTTAAGTTTCATGTTTTGTTTCTTTCCTTTCATCACATGTATGGTGTCTCTTTTGCTCAACTTTGTTGGCGGTCTGTAGGAAAAATGGACAAAGGGTCTGCTTCTGATATAATTTTGATTTTTTATAGGGCAATGGCCGTGTATGCTTCACAATGTGGTGCCAACTTAAGGGTTAAACTCATCTGGATTAACGCTAGGGTAAGCACTAAATCCCTTATTTAAATTGTGGTTGTAATGATATTGTAAATATTGAAACTCTTTAGTTTAAACTTAAATCGCAATGGTTTCACATTTCTTGATATTTTAATTGTGTAGTGTCCACGTCAGCCAGGAGTACTGAATGCGGCTACTATGTGATGAAGTTCATGAAGGAGATAGCTTACGAAGGAGTTGAAATACTTGACAATGATAATGTAAGTTTAGGCATATTTTAGTCTGTATATTAGAGAAATATGTACTTATATATCCAAACAAATGCTTAAATTCATATATTAGGATTAAATTCTGATTTTTAAGATTTATTTTATTTAATTGTTGTCTCAGGTTGGGAAAGGAGTAGAGGAATACTCAGCTGCGGATATGGATGGCATTCGTGAAGATTGGTCGACTTATGTGGTTAACTCTATTTTTAAGTTATAAATCGTATTTTAGGTGTTGATAATGTAATGACAAACAATTCTTTTTTTTTTGTTAACATTAAAATATTTGTAGTATACTTAACAAATGATTATGTAATGGATTGTTTTGGTATATATATATGTGTGTATTTATTTTATGAAAAAGATTTATTGTTTTTGTTATTATACATGTATTCAGGGCAAATTAGTAATTTTATAAAAAAATTTATACAATTAAAAGCATGACACGCGTAAATGAATGTCATACGTATGTGTCATAAATGATTGTCATGAACGTGTGTCATTAAAAAGTGTCATAAAATGAGTGTCATGAATGTGTGTCATTAAATATGTGTCATGAATGCGTGTCATTAAATGTGTGTCATTAAATGCGTGTCATTAAATGTGTGTCATAAAAACATGACACACAAATGCATGTCATGTTAATTTTATGACTCCTCAATCAACGACTCGCATTTGCGTGTCATAAAGACCCTTTCATGACACGCAATGCATGTCAAGAAAGGTGTTTTTCTAGGATGTAATGTTCAGGGACTAAAGGAATAATTTCTGAGGTTTAAAGTGCTAAAGAGGAAACTTGAAGGTTTATTGTGAAAGTACCTTTTTTATCAATATATAAAGAGGTGCACAGTTGAGTTATATCAATCATCACTTCTCGAAGCATCTGTACTCTCTCTCTTGCAACTGGCGATTAGGGTTTTGTTGTTCAGTTCAATCGTGAGCTGATTTGTTTTGATTCTCGCCTGTGAATCAGGTTGTATCTTTCCTTTATTTTGTATTTCTTCTGTATTGTATCGATCAACTTCCAACTAATTAAACAGTTGATCTGAACGTTGTTGTTCATCTGATCTTACTATTGTAAGATCTTGGTTATTGGTGGGTGTTTTTGGGTTGGGTTAATAATAGATTTCAGTCACCATTTTTGTCGCTATTGGTTTGTCTTTGATTCGTGTGTTTGGTACCACAAGTTTTTACAGTAAACCCTAACATCCTTTTTACAAATCATGCCATGATAACTCCCCCACCATACCCCCATGACTCAAGAACCATCCTACATTACCAAACCGTGACTTTACAACGCAATTTGTTTAACCTCCCATGCATACACCGTGACCCACATCATGTGTAGCCCAAAACCCCTTATTATTGAAATCAATATATCCTCTTCCTTATCTTCATCTATGCATTAGCCCCAAAAAAACTTGTACACATGCAAACCTCATATCCCTTGTTAACCGTACATCACCATGCATTATCATCATACTACTCTACCTATGTTTCATGACCCAAACGCTATGAAGGTTTGTTACATGCATGAATACAAACTCAAATTACCATACTATAATGTTCATCTCCAATCATTTTTTAAAACTCCACAACCCAATAATTCCTCATTTTCTTACAAAATTGTTACCTTCCAACCCAACTCCCATTGGTTTTCATGCAATAACATCATCTTCATCATGCATTACTAGGAACTATTACTCTACCCTTCACGGCTCAAACCAAAAAATCACATACAACACCCCAAACCTTACCAATTACGGCCTTTATAGTTCATGCTCGTATATACTCGTAACAAGATTTCGAGTCTAGATGTAGGCAAAAACAAGGTGATAATCCTCTCTATTAGGCAATCCATAATTATTGCCTCAAAATATTCATGGAGATATTATTATTCAATTGTACATTTATGTGTAGATTTCTTAATTTTGTCAAGGAGTAATTCTCTCCTTTAACATTGTATAATCTCTTGTATTTATGAAGACATAATACTCAACAACAAATCAATCAAGAGTTATCACAATCTCATGGTATCAGCCTGAGATCCATGCCCTTCTTCTTTTTCTTTTTTCCCTAACTGTCATTCCTCTCGATCTTCTGCCTTCTTCCATCACACACATGGCCTCCTTATCTTCTCGGGGTCGAGGACGTTCCAATTCCTCAAGGGGCCATGGTAGTCACTACACCAAACGCGTCCCTCATTGCCAGCTTTGTCGCAAAGAGGGTCACTATGCTAGTGCTTGTCCTACACTAGCCTCTTATGCTCAAAAAGCCGTCACGCTAGATGCAAATCTAGCCCACACCTTCCATACTCAATGTAACATTGCATCCGAAACTCCGGATTGGATGGCCGACTCAGGTGCAACCATACATATGGTTAATAATACTCATGGTTTAAATAATTCTAAACCACACACGGGTAACATGCGTGTTACTTTTGGTAATGGTCAAACATTGCCCGTTACTCACATCGGGAACACATCTCTAACTAACTCCATATCTTTAAAAAATGTTATTGTTGTTCAAAATCTCACAAAGAATCTACTATCAATTAGTAGACTCACAAATGACTCTCCCGTAGATGTTTTATTCTCCAACAATTATTTTCATATTCAGGACCGAAAAACGGGGGAAGTTCTTGCTAGAGACATTTGCGAAAATGGTTTCTATGTTCTTACTCAAAGTCACAAGTCTCTTGTTGCCGCTCTTTCCGCTTTACATCTTCGTGCTTCATTCGATAAATGGCATAGTCACCTAGGACATGTTTCTTTTGATACTATCACTACATTAAATAAACTTGGTCATGTCTTTGTTACATCCCTCTTGCCCAAACCAGGTTTATGTAATTCTTGTGAACTATCAAAAGCTAAACATTTACCTTTTGTTGAAAATAACAAACGTGCGCAACAAGTTTTAGACTTAATTCATTGTGATGTTTGAGTACCCGCACGCATTGCCTCAACGAATGGCTACTTGTATTATGCAATATTTGTAGACGATTATTCTCGGTTTACATGGTTTTATCCTCTAAAGGCTAAATCCGATTTTTATAATATTCTCACCATCTTTTTAAACTTTCTCCAAAACCAATTTTCCAAAAGTGTCAAAGTTTTTCAAAGTGATGGTGGAACCGAATTTACAAACCACCGTGATCAAAATTGTTTTCAAGAGCATAGCATACATCATCGATTATCTTGCCCTCACACACCGGAACAAAATGGACGGGCCGAACGAAAACACCGTCATATCACCGAAACCGGATTAGCAATGATGTTTAATGCCCATGCTCCACCAAAGTTGTGGCTTGATGCTTTCACTTCCGCTACATACATCATAAACCGACTCCCAACAAAACTTCTTGAAAATAAATCACCATTTGAAATTCGTTTTAAACAACCTCCTTCATATTCCAATCTTCGCATTTTTGGATGTCTTGTATATCCATACCTTCGAGACTATACCAAACACAAACTATTGCCACGAAGTGCTCCTTGCATTTTTATTGGATATCGTCCAAAATACAAAGGTTTTAGATGTCTAGACCCTTCAATGGGACGAATTTACACCACTAGACATACTAAATTTGACGAAGATGTGTTTCCCTTTCAATCTCCTTCCGCATCCTCCGACACTTCCCAACTTTCTTTCACCAATTTTGAAGATTCTCTACCCACTCCTAACACACATAAAATTCCCACCTTACCTCATACCTCACAAACTCCATCCACAACTACACCCTGTACTCACTGTTCAGATCCCGTCCTTCCCCACCCACCCCCTAGCCCAACGCCAAGCCCACCCTGTTCTCCTTTAAGCCCACTACAAAGTCCACAAAATTCGCCCACCATCAGCTCCCCTCCTATCCTCCAATCAGACCATACCCACAATCCTCTTACCTCAACTCAAGCCGAACCCATTTCAGCCCAACTTGATTCATCCTCTTCGGCCCAACAATTCTCATCTGCCCAATCTTCACACCCACCACTTCCTCCTTCACCTATTGCCAACCCAATTCCAAACACAAATAATCATCCTATGACCACTCGTTCCAAACATGGCATTTACAAACCCAAACATTTTACCAACTTGTCTCAATCTTCCTTTCATTCTCTTCTCTCTTCTCATGTACCCATAGGAATTAAAACCGCCTTGAAAGATTCAAAATGGGTCCATGCCATGAAGGATGAACTTAAAGCCTTACATACAAACCAAACTTGGCACCTTGTTCCTCGTTCCACTTTGACCAATGTCATCGGCTCTAAATGGGTTTATCGGATCAAATACAAATCTGATGGCTCCATTGATCGCTACAAAGCTCAACTTGTAGCTCAAGGTTTCAATCAAGTTCCGGGTCTCGACTTTTCTCATACCTTTAGTCCCGTCATCAAATCATCCACAATTCAAGTTGTCTTAAGTCTTGCTACCATTCACAAATGGAAACTTAGACAACTAGATGTTAACAATGCTTTTCTAAATGGCAATCTTATCGAAATCGTTTTTATGGAACAACCTCCGAGTTTTCAAGACCCAAGCCGTCCAAATCACGTTTGCAAACTAAATCGTGCTATTTATGGCTTGAAGCAAGCTCCACGTGCTTGGTTTAAATGATTAAGTTCCTTCCTCATCACTCTTGGTTTTCAATGCAGTCGGGCCGATCCATCATTATTTCTTTTTAATCATGATGCAACTTTAATTTATATCCTTGTATACGTGGATGACATAATCATCATAGGAAACAACGAACAATTCATCACCTCAGTCACCAATCGTCTTCACAAGGAATTTAAAATTAAAGATCTTGGCTTACTAAGCTTTTTCATTGGTTTGGAAGTTACTCACACCAAAACCGGCCTCTTTCTAAATCAGTCCAAATATGCCTATGACATACTCTCAAGAGCCGGGATGCTTGATTCGAAACCGGTTGCCACACCTCTCACACCCAAAGACACTTTCAACTCCACCGGTGAACCCTTTCATGATCCCACTCTATATCGTTCGCTTGTGGGTGCCCTCCAATATCTAACCATCACTCGTCCTGATCTATTTTATGCCGTCAATCAAGCGAGTCAATACCTTCAAAATCCCACCACCATCCACTTCCAACTTGTCAAACGAATTCTTCGTTATGTCAAGGGCACTCTTTCACATAACATTTGATAGGCCACCTAACACTGTTTTATTAGGTTTTTCTGATGCAGATTGGGCTCGTTGCATTGACACACGAAGATCCACCTATGGTTATTGCATTTATTTAGGTGGAAATTTGGTATCTTGGAGTGCAAAGAAACAACCAACGGTGGCTCGCTCAAGTTGTGAGTCGGAATATAGAGCTATGGCTAATATGGTGTCAGAGATTATTTGGGTCACTCATCTACTACGTGAATTACATGCCTTACCACCGGGACCGCCAACTCTTTTTTGTGATAACAAAAGTGCTCTCTTCCTAAGTCAAAATCCCATCTCACATAAGAGGGCAAAGCATATTTATCTTGACTATCATTTTGTTCGAGAATTGGTTGCGGCTGTGTAACACCCCAAAATATGCAAACTATTTATGTTACCTAAAATGTCTAGTCATGTTATATTTAACCTAGTTAAGTATTTATGATAGTAACATGATTAGAAGGAAGGTTATGCGACAAATAAACAATCTAAGTAATTAGAGGGACTAATCTTGTTAAAAAGGATGGAAGTTTTAATTAAAACAAATAAAAGAAAAAGGAAAAACACAAACACACATTCTGGTGTGTTTGTGTGGACCGATCAGGAGCAGGAGACCAAGAAGAAACCCTATTTTTCAAAAAATCACAAGATTAGGAAGGAATTAAGGGCCTAAACTGATGCATGAACTCAAATCTTTAACCATCTAAGCTTGTTCAACACAAGGTAAGTCGAAAATTATGATTTGGTGGTTTGTAGAAAGTGGGTTCTAACCCAATCATGAGATTATGTGGAAATCTTGTGTAACTGTGAGTTAGGAATTCACAATAGATTGAGAATTTTGTTTAATTTCGTGTGTTTGGGCGATTTAGGGTTTATACCCATTTGTTGTAGGAGTATGATGAACATGATGATTTAAATAAAATGCTTATAGATGTGAATTGATGCATAATCAATATGTGATAGGGAAATTAGATAAGTTAATGTAGGGTGAAAGAAATGTCACACCCCAACCGATGGCGGAATCATCGGGGCATGGCACAGAGCGAAACAGATTGTTCAAAGAAATTCCATAACAACTATTATTACCGAATAGTTTAAATATCACGTCCCATACCGTGACCCATAAGATAAATTTAGTTATTACAAACATAGATATCCTTCAAACAAAACATGTTCCGACAACTCAGATTTAAGCACATAAATATAAATTGTCTTGGTTTCTAGACTCTTTCCTAGCCTCGATTTCACAGCAGATAGAGCAAGTAAGCATCCTAAACACCTGTCACATACGTTAAAATAAAGTCAATACATAAAATGTAAAGGTGAGCATACAAGTTTGATAATAGCATATAGAGTTTGAACAGTTTACGCGTAACCAACACGTACACAGAGAAAACGAAGCATGTTAATTATCGACATGGATCTATCGATACCAATGACTGCGGGTTGACCGTCCGAGACGGTTCGCAATACATGATAACCACCGTAATCCATGCAAGTAATTGTCCTTAACAACCCCCGTGTAGACGGGTGCTGAGTCCAAACTATAGTACTATGTCGTTAAGGCAGGTAGACATCATTCCACGTGTAAACACAATCAACAAGCATTCATTAAGTCACGTAATACATGCATATTGGTTAGCGTTCAAATAGTTTGAGTAGTGTGTTCGATTGTATTTTGATATAAGCAACGTATGTAACACCCAAAAGTGCTAAAAGCAAAAAGGGATCGCGTATACTCACAGTGATTGATTATGGATTGAAGGGAGCGCTGAGAGTAGGGTTAGCCTGAATAGTTCGATAGCACAACAATGAGTAACGTGGAAATGTAAACAAAAGTGGATGGATCGAATAGGCTGGTCGATCGAACGGCAGGTTCGATCGAACGGGCTGTTCGATCGGCTGGTATGTCTGTTGATCAGTCCTGCTCGATCGGCCGGTAGGCTCGATCGGCTGGGTCATTCGAGTGGATTGTTTCTTCCTCTGGTGTGTTTGTGTTTGAGGATTTGAACTTTTGAAGTTTTCATTGTAGTATATGAGAACACTAAAATGTCCTTACCTTGCAGGTCGATCGATCGAACGGTCTGTTCGATCGGCCGGCTTAACCGATCGGCTGGGAACCTTAGAAGTGATTCTCAACAGGATGTCGCTCGATCAAACAGACTGTTCGATCGGCTGGCATTCTTTACTACGAACGAGTTGTAAAACCAATCAAGTGTTGAAGCATAGTATCTCATGATCCGAACAGTAATGTTCACCAATCGAGTAACATATTCGATCGAACACCACTTCGTCAATACCATACCTCAGGAAGTTTGAAAAGTGAGACGCCATGTGCTAGCCGATCGGATGGCCCGGTCGATCGGCTGGCATGTCCGATCGGCTGGGCTGTTCGAACAGCCTAGCCGTTCGGCCAACAAGTCTGACCTGGTCGGCCTTTCGTCTAGCTCTTGGCTGTTTAATTACTTGAGGTAGTTTGATAACTAGTTGAACTATGATATCCTCGGTTCCCACTCATTTCTTCGGCTCGGACAGGAATCACCCAAGTCCGGCCGGTGAACGGTTCGGAACGTTGGTTTAGAGTTTAACCCATCGTCGGTGAACCTTGCATATAGAATCCGAACCTTGAACCTCTTAACTGTTAGAACGATTAGTTACCGGTGTTCAAGCTCCGTTTCTACTGGTTTAACGTTTCGAGTGTAAAAGGTTGAAGAAAGTTGGAAATTATTCGTAAAAATGTTAAGATTCTTACAAATCTTAGTTTGTTTATGTGGAAACCGGTCAGATCTAAGCCATTCATGGTTGAATGAGGCCAATGTTTGGTGTTCTTCAAGAACACCATGATGACATCACCCAAGAACACTTAGATCTTGGTGATTTCATGGTTAGAAATTAAGTTTTGAAAGATAGAAAGGTGTAGAATCATGCAATGATAAAAAACGTACAAGAATTAGAGTGAAAACTTACCGGAGTTGAGAGAAATCTGAGAAAAGGTGAAGAAGAAGGCTGGTTCGGTCAGAGCTTTCCAAAAATAGAAAGTGTGACAATGACAGCCCTATTTATAGGCTCCAAAAGAGGAAAGTGGCAGCCGATCGGCCAGGAGCTCCGATCGAATGGGCTGCTCGATCGGCTAAGAAGATGCTAGCTGATCGGCTGGCCTGTTCGATCAGGATGCCTCCTGTTTGATCCGCGACCCACTTTGAGTATTTTGCGACGATTTTCGATGTTTCGATTTCGATGGGCGATGATACGAATACGATAGAGTTCCTAGTCAAATTACTTTCAGTCCCAATCACTATATCTACATACAAGCATCTACATTTCTCATTTCGACGTCGGTTTCGATTGAGTTTGATTGCTTTTCGAGTTTCGATTTGATTTTCGATTGATTCACTTGAATACCACACCAAACATATAAGTAAACACGCACAAGTAACACATAAGGCACACACACACGTATAACAATACCAGAGTTCACATAATTCGAGTCTCGAGCCTGATTGATGAATCGATTAGCTTGATTATTGATTGATTAGCTTTATCGCATTGTTACTTCCTACTATTCACAGTCGTAAATCGGTCGCATTGATTAAACATTCGATCATTCCATTTAGACAACACTTACTTCACATAATACAAAACGTAAAAAGAAACATTAACAGTCAAAGAAGTCAAAGTTGACTTGGACTTTGACTTTGACTTTGACATTCGAAAACACGGGGTGTTACAGCCTCCCCTTGTTTAGGGAATTTCGTCCCGAAATTAGGCTCGAAGCTGCACATCACCGTGAGTCGTTTGACCAATTTGACGCTTCAGATCTATTTAAACAACTGCGGGTGCTTGGCCTTCATGTCGCTTTCGAGTTCCCAAGTGAACTCCGCGCCTCGTTTGCCCTCCCATCGGACCTTTACGATAGGGATGCGTTAGCGTCTGAGTTGCTTGGTCTGGCGATCCATGATTTCGACAGGCTTCTCCACGAAGTGTAAGGTTTCGTTGACCTGAAGATCGTCGAGTGGTACGATTAGGTCATGATCAGCAAGGCATTTTCGGAGGTTAGACACATGGAAAGTCGGGTGGACGTTACTGAGTTCCTCCGGTAGTTCGAGTCTGTAGGCGACTTTTCCGATCCTTTCCAGAATCCTAAAAGGTCCAACATATCGAGGCACTAGTTTCCCTTTCTTACCGAATCTGACTACACCCTTCCAAGGAGACACCTTTAGGAGTACGTAGTCGCCAACGTCAAATTCAAGGGGCTTGCGTCTTCTATCGGCGTAACTTTTCTGTCTGTTCTGAGCTTTCACCAAGTTGTCTCGAATCTGGTGGATTTTGTTGGTCGTTTCTAGTAGAATCTCGGGACCGGTTAGTTGCGAGTGACCGATCTCGTGCCACACAATAGGCGATCGACATCTTCTACCATATAAAGCCTCGAATGGTGCCATTTGAATGCTGGCAGGATAGCTGTTATTGTATGAGAATTCCACCAATGGCAGGTGTTTGTTCCAACTACCACCAAAATCTATGACACATGCTCGAAGAATGTCTTCAAGAGTACGGATCGTTCTTTCAGTCTGTCCGTCGGTTTGAGGATGGAATGCAGTACTTAGATTAAGCGACGTACCAAGGGCCGCTTGAAACGTTTCCCACAATCGCGAAGTGAACCGAGCGTCACGATCTGAAATGATGTCACGAGGCGTACCATGATTAAATGATCTCGTCGGTGTAGATTTGGGCTAGTCGTTCCACCTTATAGTCTTCTCGTATCGGCAAAAAGTGGGCTGATTTCGTTAGACGATCGACTATGACCCAAATACTGTCGTGACCTGATGGCGTGGGCGGGAGTTTTGTTATGAAATCCATAGCTATACTCTCCCACTTCCATATAGGTATCGGCGGTTGTTCGAGTAAGCCAGAAGGTCTTTGATGTTCAGCCTTGACTCTTGCGCAAGTTAGACAACTTCCAACGTAGAGGGCGATATCTCGTTTCATGCCCGGCCACCAGTAGTTATAGCGTAGGTCCTGGTACATCTTATCTGCACCGGGATGAATAGAATACCGGGATTTGTGGGCTTCATTCATGATAATCTTTCGCAATTCGGTCCGCTTAGGGATCCAAATTCGGTCCAGATAATAGAATATCCCATCGGATTTGCTTCCAACTGAGCTCCATCGTGACAGATCCTCTCTTTCTTTAATGTACGCTCGTTAAAGCAAGCATGTTGAGCTTCACGGATAAGGGTTTCGAGGTTGTGCTGGGCTTGGGTGTTTCGGGTACTGAGCACGTAACTATTTCTGCTGAGCGCGTCGGCAACCACATTCGCCTTGCCTGGGTGATAACGAATCTCACAGTCGTAATCGTTGAGAAGTTCTACCCATCGGCGTTGACGCATATTAAGCTCTCTCTGATTAAAGATGTGTTGTAAACTCCTGTGATCAGTGTAGATCGTACACCTAGTGCCATACAGGTAGTGTCGCCAAATCTTCAATGCAAAGACAACCGCGCCTAGCTCGAGGTCATGGGTTGTATAGTTCTTCTCGTGGATCTTGAGCTGTCGAGATGCGTAAGCTATAACCTTGTCTCGTTGCATGAGGACACAGCCAAGACCAAGGTTAGAAGCATCACAGTAGACAATGAAATTGTCGCTTCCGTCGGGCAACGTAAGAATCGGAGCGTTGCACAGCATGTGCTTGAGGGTTTGGAAGGCAGTCTCTTGTGCGTTTCCCCACACAAAAGGCTTGTCCTTATGAGTAAGAGTGGTGAGTGGCACAGCGATCTTGGAGAATCCTTCAATGAATCGTCGATAATAGCCGGCTAGTCCGAGAAAAGAACGAACTTCTAACGGGTTCTTAGGCGTAATCCAGCTTTTGACGGCTTCAATCTTTGCGGTGTCAACATGGATACCCTGACTATTCACGATGTGACCCGGAAACTGAACCTCCTCCAACCAGAATTCGCACTTGGAGAATTTGGCGTAGAGTCGGTTCCCCTGGAGTAACTCGAGAACCAAACGTAGATGTTGCGCGTGTTCGGCTTTCGTTCTGGAATATATCAAGACATCGTCGATGAACACGATGATGAAACGGTCAAGATAAGGCTTACACACGCGATTCATCAGGTCCATGAAAACTGCGGGTTCGTTGGTTAGACCAAAGGGCATAACAACAAATTCGTAATGGCCATAACGGGTTCGAAAAGCGGTTTTGGGAATGTCCTCCTCTTGAATCTGTAGCTGATGATATCCTGAACGCAGATCGATCTTAGAGAAACATGATGCACCTTGTAGCTGATCAAACAAATCGTCGATTCGGGGCAAGGGGTATCGGTTCTTGATGGTTAGCTTATTCAATTCCCGATAGTCGATGCACATCCGGAACGATCCATCCTTCTTTTTGACGAAGAGGACTGGCGCGCCCCAAGGAGAGGTGCTTGGGCGAATAAAGCATTTTTCGAGTAATTCCTGGAGTTGGTTCGAGAGTTCCCTCATTTCGGATGGTGCGAGTCGGTAAGGGGCTTTGGCGACGGAGTTAGCTCCAGGAACGAGGTCGATGCGGAAGTCGATATCACGACTTGGTGGTAGTCCGGGAAGATCGTCAGGGAACACCTGAGGAAATTCACGAACCACTGGAACGTCTTTGACTTCAACTTTTTTTTCTTTCCCTTCTCCGCTACTACAATGTTGGCAAAGAAGGCTCGGTATTCCTTGCGGAGATACTTGCTCGCTTAAATACACGACATAAGCTTGAGACCTTTCGACGCTGTTTCACCGTACACACACAATAGATCCCATTCGCGAGCGAGAATCGAATCATCTTTTCAAAGCACACAACTTAAGCATGGTTTTCGCGAAGAAAGTCCATGCCTATTATGACATCAAAGCTTCCGAGTTGCATTGGAATAAGGTCGATTGGAAAGATGTGATTGTTGAGTTCGAGAGTCCAATAACGGAGTACAGAATTAACGGCAATAGTCCTTCCCGTAGCGAGTTCGACTTCGAATGATGAGGACAGATAAGAGCGCTTACGACTAAGGAGCTTCTCGAATTCAAACGACACAAAGCAGTTATCGGCTCCAGTATCAAACAAACATGATGCATAAATACCATTCACAATGAACGTACCATTAACCACGTTGTTATCCGCCTGAGCCTGACGGGCATTGATGTTGAAGGTTTGAGCGTGGGCTGCTTGCTGCTGTTGCTGAGGCTGCTGTTGTTGCTGCTGGGGCTCTTGTTTAACCACCCTGTTCGGGCACCTGTTTGCAAAGTGGTTAGGGTCGCCACATGCAAAGTAGACTCGAGCATTGACTGCAGGTGCTTGAGCTGCTTGTTGGCCTTGAGGGGCGGGGAGTAGAGCTTGATTGACGGTAGCTTGAACCGGGGCTTGACGGGGACCATAATGACAGTTCGCAGTGAAATGACCGTAAAGGTTGCAGTGAGCGCAAAAACGACAGGCTAGACCCACTGGATGATGATACGAGCATGTCGGGCAGAGCGGGTGAGGGCCTGTGTATGCACGCTTTGCTGGCGGTGCATTGATCACTGGAGCTGAGCGGTGCTGAGCTGGTACAACTTGTAGAGGAGCAGTAGTTGTTGCGGCAGCATAGCTCTTGTTGCTGGAGCTGTTGTTGTTGTTCTTCTTCTTTCTTCTTGATGACTTGGAGGATTGAGCAGATGAGTCGGTGGGTGCTGCGGTGGCTTGGTGTAGAGACTTGGTTTGCTTATCCCAAAAACCAGACTTCACTCGCTTGTCATTGATCTCAGCGGCGAGTAGGTAAGTTTCTTCAATCGTTGCTGGCTTGGCGGCGTGAACAAAGTCGGCTACACAGTCGGGTAGTGCTCGAATGTACTTCTTGATAGTTTGATCTGGGGTCTTGACTTGATCAGGACAGATGATGCTAAGCTGTTTAAAGAGAGCAGTCAGGGCAGCGTTGTCTCCAGCCTCCTGCTTGATGTTCCAAAACTCGTCCTCCAGCTTTTGGCGTTCATGGGGCGGGCAGAATTCGTCCATCATAATGGCTTTCAGCTCCTTCCATGTCAGCTCGTAAGCTGCATCATTTCCGCGCTTGTTTCGTTCGACCGTCCACCAGTCTAGAGCACGGGACTGGAAGACGCCAGTAGCATTGAGTGTGAGGAGATTCTCAGGACAGCCGCTTTGGCGCAGGGTGACTTCGATGGAATCAAACCATTGAAACATAGCAGTGGGGCCATCTTCTCCGGTAAATTCATTTGGTCCGCATGCCTTGAACTGTTTGAAGCTGAAAACAGTCTTGGCAGCATCTTTGGGAGCTTCAGTTCTCGACTCCTCAGATGATTTGCTGAAGTTTTCGTAAACGTCGCTCACAGCTTTTGCTACTTGTTTGGCGATGATAGCAGCAAGACGTCTGTCTCTCTTTTCTTGGCGAGTAAGTGGGGTTTTGTGTCCGGATGACGACATGGTCTGCAACAGACATCGGCGTAGGTCTCAGACACATCAGAATCGAATCTCACCTCACACGTCTACTACTTACTAAAGCTCAGGAACACGTCGAAACATGCATCACATAAACACATAGGCACATAACCACAGATACACGTAAGCACAGAAGCACATAAGCACAGAGTCACATAAACACAAAAGCACGTAACCACTTAATCACAGAAGCAGTCAGAAAACAGAAACCTATCCTTCAAAGCTCGCGTGTCGTTCGTATAGCGATTGCATATAGCATCGCATAATATAGTCTACCTTGGTCATAGCGTAGCATAACATCTGTCTAGATCGTAGTTGGATATCGAATTGAGATAGAACAGCAATGCGAGTCGTGTGTGTTGATCGAAATGGCAGCAAAATCGAATAATATCCAAAATATAAACACGTAAACAGACAAAGCACACAAAAACACATAAAATCAACGAGTCATCAGAGTACGCGGCTGCGGTTCTCTGATTCGAAACACATAAAAATCGAGAGGTAGATTGTCTGCGGCTACTAGACATCGACTATCCAAAGCGATTCGACTATTCGCAACGGACTTGTTGTCACTTTCAACGTTCGGGCTTGTGTCCTTGCCTCGATTCTTGGGCATTGAACACGTATTCCCTAGGTCATACTTCGTGAGTTCAAGTCGTTGGAGTCCATCGAGGCCTTGGTGAGATAAATAAAGTCCAGAACAAACTGCCAAGGTTAGGGTTTCACCCCTTGGCTTAGCAATTTCTTCCTTGTTTTAAGAAAATTTAATTTTCATCAAAATGAGGGTTTCACTCCTGATTCGGTATAATTCTCCTTATATGTAATTAAAAATATTAGGTTAAGCATGAGTAATGGATAAAGTCATCATAAGTCAGTCAATTTAGTCGGGAGTTTGCGGTTTTCACACCTATTCCTGACTGAATCGCCTGACTTTAACTGAAAATTCGAGTGCAGTGATAGCGAAGGATTGCAGAATAAGGCACATAAACTTGGTCTGTTGGTTCCTAACTATAGTCTAGGTCTCTAAGACAGCGACCCGGACTAGGTCGTGTCTAACCTAATTCCCTATAGTTATGGCTCTGATACCAATCTGTCACACCCCAACCGATGGCGGAATCATCGGGGCATGGCACTGAGTGAAACAGATTGTTCAAAGAAATTCCATAACAACTATTATTACCGAATAGTTTAAATATCACGTCCCATACCGTGACCCATAAGATAAATTTAGTTATTACAGACATAGATATCCTTCAAACAAAACATGTTCCGACAACTCAGATTTAAGCACATAAATATAAATTGTCTTGGTTTCTAGACTCTTTCCTAGCCTCGATTTCACAGCAGATAGAGCAAGTAAGCATCCTAAACACCTGTCACATACGTTAAAATAAAGTCAATACATAAAATGTAAAGGTGAGCATACAAGTTTGATAATAGCATATAGAGTTTGAACAGTTTACGCGTAACCAGCACGTACACAGAGGAAAACGAAGCATGTTAATTATCGACATGGATCTATCGATACCAATGACTGCGGGTTGACCGTCCGAGACGGTTCGCAATACATGATTACCACCGTAATCCATGCAAGTAATTGTCCTTAACAACCCCCGTGTAGACGGGTGCTGAGTCCAAACTATAGTACTACGTCGTTAAGGCGGGTAGACAGCATTCCACGTGTAAACACAATCAACAAGCATTCATTAAGTCACGTAATACATGCATATTGGTTAGCATTCAAATAGTTTGAGTAGTGTGTTCGATTGTATTTTGATATAAGCAACGTATGTAACACCCAAAAGTGCTAAAAGCAAAAAGGGATCGAGTATACTCACAGTGATTGATTATGGATTGAAGGGAGCGCAGAGAGTAGGGTTAGCCTGAATCTTTCGATAGCACAACAATGAGTAACGTGGAAATGTAAACAAAAGTGGATGGATCGAATAGGCTGGTCGATCGAACGGCAGGTTCGATCGAACGGGCTGTTCAATCGGCTGGTATGTCTGTTGATCAGTCCTGCTCGATCGGCCGGTAGGCTCGATCGGCTGGGCCATTCGAGTGGATTGTTTCTTCCTCTGGTGTGTTTATGTTTGAGGATTTGAACTTTTGAAGTTTTCGTTGTAGTATATGAGACACTAAAATGTCCTTACCTTTCAGGTCGATCGATCAAACGGTCCGTTCGATCGGCCGGCTTAACCGATCGGCTGGGAACCTTAGAAGTGATTCTCAACAGGATGTCGCTTGATCGAACAGACTGTTCGATCGGCTGGCATTCTTTACTACGAACGAGTTGTAAAATCAATCAAGTGTTGAAGCATAGTATCTCATGATCCGAACAGTAATGTTCACCAATCGAGTAACATATTCGATCGAACACCACTTCGTCAATACCATACCTCAGGAAGTTTGAAAAGTGAGACGCCATGTGCTAGCCGATCGGCTGGCCCGGTCGATCGGCTGGCATGTCCGATCGGCTGGGCTGTTCGAACAGCCTAGCCGTTCGGCCAGCAATTCTGACCTGGTCGGCCTTTCGTCTAGCTCTTGGCTGTTTAATTACTTGAGGTAGTTTGATAACGAGTTGAACTATGATATCCTCCGTTCCCACTCATTTCTTCGGCTCGGACAGGAATCACCCAAGTCCGGCCGGTGAACGGTCCGGAACGTCGGTTTAGAGTTTAACCCATCGTCGGTGAACCTTGCATATAGAATCCGAACCTTGAACCTCTTAACTGTTAGAATGATTAGTTAGCCGGTTCAAGTTCCGTTTCTACTGGTTTAAGGTTTCGAGTGTAAAAGGTTGAAGAAAGTTGGAAATTATTCGTAAAAATGTTAAGATTCTTACAAATCTTAGTTTGTTTATGTGGAAACCGGTCAGATCTAAGCCATTCATGGTTGAATGAGGCCAAAGTTTGGTGTTCTTCAAGAACACCATGATGACATCACCCAAGAACACTTAGATCTTGGTGATTTCATGGTTAGAAATCAAGTTTTGAAAGATAGAAAGGTGTAGAATCATGCAATGATCAAAAACGTACAAGAATTAGAGTGAAAACTTACCGGAGTTGAGAGAAATCTGAGAAAAGGTGAAGAAGAAGGCTGGTTCGGTCAGAGCTTTCCAAAAATAGAAAGTGTGACAATGACAGCCCTATTTATGGGCTCCAAAAGAGGAAAGTGGTAGCCGATCGGCCAGGAGCTCCGATCGAATGGGCTGCTCGATCGGCTAAGAAGATGCTAGCCGATCGGCTGGCCTGTTCGATCAGGATGCCTCCTGTTCGATCCGCGACCCACTTTGAGTATTTCACGACGATTTTCGATGTTTCGATTTCGATGGGCGATGATACGAATACGATAGAGTTCCTAGTCAAATTACTTTTAGTCCCAATCACTATATCTACATACAAGCATCTACATTTCTCGTTTCGACGTCGGTTTCGATTGAGTTTGATTGCTTTTCGAGTTTCGATTTGATTTTCAATTGATTCACTTGAATACCACACCAAACATATAAGTAAACACGCACAAGTAACACATAAGGCACACACACACGTATAACAATACCAGAGTTCACATAATTCGAGTCTCGAGCCTGATTAATGAATCGATTAGCTTGATTATTGATTGATTAGCTTTATCGCATTGTTACTTCCTACTATTCACAGTCGTAAATCGGTCGCATTGATTAAACATTCGATCATTCCATTTAGACAACACTTACTTCACATAATACAAAAAGTAAAAAGAAACATTAACAGTCAAAGAAGTCAAAGTTGACTTGGACTTTGACTTTGACTTTGACATTCGAAAACACGGGGTGTTACAAGAAAGATGTGAATTTGATTGCTTCTTGTTAGACTAGAAAATGAACAAGTAGAACTATGCTATGAACACTTGTACCTTGTGCTTTGTTGATATTGTGCACACCAAGTGTTTGATGAAATGCTTTATTCAAGAATTCAGCCATATTAACCATAAATTTTATGTAAAAATCATGATTTGAATGTGTTTGTGAAGTAAGAGTAAAAATGTATGACATCTTACCAAGGAATATTGGTTAATATGTTTATGGCATGAATTCTAAGTATGAATGATTGTGTATAGGTGTAAAGGAGGAAAGTTCGAGTCACGCGAAGCAACAAGGAAATCAAGAACGAGGTACGTTACTTGTACAAATTCAGAATTTTATCATATTGTTGTTTTACCATATGATGTGTTAAATCGAATCGATCATGAAAAAGTACTTGTGTAGAATTATTAAATGGGTCGAATATGATGGTTTAGAATGCAATAGAATGAATTCGTATGTTTGGAACCTTTTATGAATGGGTCGAAAGAATAGAATGCAAGAATGAAAGAAATGGTATTTAGAAATTTGCAAGTTGCGGATGTCATAGTGACTATAAACCCGCGAGTTGGAATCT
Source organism: Helianthus annuus (assembly GCF_002127325.2). Classification (NCBI taxonomy): domain Eukaryota; kingdom Viridiplantae; phylum Streptophyta; class Magnoliopsida; order Asterales; family Asteraceae; genus Helianthus; species Helianthus annuus. Next base: position 103,363,070 of record NC_035441.2, on the reverse strand, counting down.
TGATTTAAAGGAAAGAATCTTAGTCCTAATGAAGTTTACTTGTTGTTGTGATGTAGGTAAATCTCAAGTTTAATGACAAGCTTCGCCCGGTTCGAACACACCTCAAGCCCGTCATGTGTTCCGCACTTTTGTAAAGAAGACAATGTTTAATACTTTGTCACTTTTGTCTATATCTAGTAGTTAATCCTAGTTTTTATTATGTTTGTCTTTTGAAAACTTAGTCGGATGTAAGTACTTAAACTTAATGGTTTCAAGGGTAAAACAAGGCTTGTTTTAATATGAATAATATGTCTCTTGAAATGTAGCATATTTTTGAATGATGTTTTGATTGTGAAAAACAGGGAGATCACTCGTTTTACGAACGGGTCATGCCCAATTTTTGTTAGATATAGTATGTAAATGTTTAAAAATTTAATGGAAAAATCTAGGGTTGTTTCAAGTTGGTATCAGAGCCTAGGTTTGAGGGATTTGAGCATCAAATGCTTAAACTCAAACCGGAAGCTCGTGAGAAGTGTGTGTTCGTTCCGCGTCGCGAAGCAAGTAAGTACTCTAAAATTTGAATTTTTGCATTACGAAAAATTTAGTTATGGAATGTTATGGAATTGTTACGGGATGTTGTGGAAAGGTGTGGGATGAATCGGGTCAGTTGGGATTAGAAACGGGTCGAAAAGGGCTGCAAAAACATGAAAAAAATGGCCATAGCATGCTGGGCGTCACCGTAAGCTACGGTGGCTACCGTAGCTTACAGTAACCCCTAAGACAGAAATCATATCGTGACACAGTAGTGTCGTGGCGTAAGGAAAAAGATGCCATTGTAAGCTATGGTGGCCACCATAGCTTACGGTGGCTACCTTAGCTTACGGTGGGGACCATTTTCTGCCTATTTCAATTGTAATTTTCTGATTGATGTTTTCTATCATATGGGGAGTATTGAAAATGTTATAATAAGACTCTAAAGAATGATATTATGTATGAATGTTGAGTTTTCAAAGGAAGTTATCCAAAGGAACCTCAAGTGGAAGATGATGGAAGAATGGGGCTACGAAGCTAAGAAAGAGGCATCGCGATGCAATCATATCACATCTCAACTGGGCACGTATATTTCTAGGCTTTCACAGTTTTGGTTTAGACTTTTTTGTAAATATATTGATACCGTAGCTTACAGTAACCCCTAAGACAGAAATCATATCGTGACACAGTAGTCTCGTGGCGTAAGGAAAAAGATGCCATTGTAAGCTACGGTGGCCACCATAGCTTACGGTGGCTACCTTAGCTTACGGTGGGGACCATTTTCAGCCTATTGCAATTGTAATTTTCTGATTGATGTTTTCTATCATATGGGGAGTATTGAAAATGTTATAATAAGACTCTAAAGAATGATATTATGTATGAATGTTGAGTTTTCAAAGGAAGTTATGTATTATTAGCATGATTATATGATGGAAAGGATAAATGAATGCTTGAAATAAAGAATGATGTTTATGTGTACATGGCGGATACGAATGAGGATGATGCGACACAACAAGAATAATTGAAAACTATGATTTCGGAAGAGATTGGAAAGGCAATGCAGGCAAATATGCCTCATTTAGCCCAAGAAGTGGAAAGTCATGTGTTGGAAGTGGTGGAAACAATGATAGCGAGTAAGATGGACGAGTTGAAGGGAATGATTGGAGATATGCAAGGAAAGAAAGGAACTCGCAAATGCAATTACAAAGAATTTATGGCGTGCAACCCATTACCTTTCAAAGGAGAAATTGATCCTGTAGCATGTCAAAGGTGGATTGCAAGTACTGAGGCGGTGTTCGTAAGGAGTCATTGTGAAAAGGAGGATCAAGTGATGTTCGCCACCGGTTTGTTACAACTCCAAGCTAAAGACAGGTGGGATGCTCATAGTAAAGAGATTGGGGAAGACAAAGTTCAAGTCTTGACATGGCAAGAGTTCAAGGAACCTTTTCTAAAGTACCATTGTCCGCAATCTGCCATTGACAGGATCCAAGAAGATTTCTTACATCTCCGTCAGAAAGACGAAACCATTGATGAAATCACCAACACTTTTCTTGACAAGCTGAAATTCTGTAAAGAAATAGCGGGAAGGGAAAGAATGAAGATAAACCGCTATCATGTTGAAGGCTGAATATCGGGAGTTCATAATTCTCGCTAAATGTGAAACGTTGAATGAGCTCATTAACTTAGCCCGAGATAGGGAAATTGAACTAAGAAGACAGGCAGAAAGAGGTGAGAAGAGGGTGTCTGAGAATGTTCCCAGCTCAAGCCCGTCGAAGAAACAGAAATTTCATGATCAAAGCAAGAAGGATAAGGCGAAGGGTAGCATTCCGAAATGCAAAACGTGTGGGAAGTTACACATGGGGGAGTGCTTGAAAGGGAAGAAGGGCTGTTACAATTGTGGTCAAGAGGGACATCCATACTATAGATATCCTAATCCTTCCAGAACGTGCTATAACTGTTTCCAACCGGGTCATATTTAGGCTGAATGTCCCAAGCTTCAACAGAAAACCGATAAGGAAGTAAGAAAGGAGGAAGCCCCAAGAGCTAAGGGGAGGATGTTTCAGATCACGACTGAAGAAGCAAAGGACCACCCGAATGTTGTATCAGGTATATTCTTATTGAACTTAATGCCTACGTACGTGTTATTTGATACTGGAGCCAGTAGATCGTTTGTATCAAGTGAATTAGTGTCACACCCCTCTTTTAGAATCCAAAGAATGCATGTGCCATTAGAAGTAGAGATAGCGGATAGTAAGAGTTATTTGCTGCACGAAGTTTATAGAAATTGTGAAATTACCATTGAAGACGAGAAGTTTTTCTGTGACCTTATTCCCATGGTATTGGGAGAATTTAAGGTTATAGTTGGCATGGATTGGCTAGCTAAACATGATGCCGAAATTCAATGCGAGAAAAAGGTAATTCATGTGTTAACACCAGGAGGAAAACAAGTGGGTATACAAGGGGAAAGGAATGTTAATTCGAAGCTTTGTTATATAGTCCAAGCATTCTAGTATGTGCGAAATGGAAGTAAGGCGTTTTTAACTTACGTGATAGACACTAACCAGAATACCCCCAAAATGGAGGAAGTTGAAGTTGTGAAAGAGTTTCTTGATGTATTTCCGGAAGACTTGCCAGGGCTTCCCCCAAAACGTGAAGTAGATTTTAAAATTGAATTGTATCCCGATGCCAAGCCCGTAGCTAACGCTCCTTATAGGTTGGCCCGGACTGAAATGCGGGAGTTAATGGTCCAGATACAAGAGTTACTCGAGAAGGGATTTATACGCCCGAGTGTATCGCCATGGGGAGCGCCTGTTCTATTTGTCAAAAAGAAAGATGGTTCGATGCGCATGTGCATCGACTATCGAGAGTTGAGTAAGCTAACGGTGAAAAACCGATACCCGTTGCCCCGAATCGATGATCTCTTTGATCAGTTACAAGGGGCAAGTTGGTTTTCAAAAATAGATTTGCGGTCTGGGTACCATCAGTTAAGGGTGCGGGATGAGGATGTGGCGAAGACGGCTTTTAGAACGCGATACGGGCATTACGAGTTCTTAGTAATGTCCTTTGGATTAACAAACGCGCCCGCCGCGTTCATGGATCTTATGAATCGAGTTTGTCGGGCCATGTTAGACAAATTTGTTATAGTTTTTATTGATGATATCTTGGTTTATTCCCGAAGTAAAGCCGAACATGCATGCCATTTACGTGAAATTCTTGAAGTACTCCACAAGGAGAAATTGTACGCGAAATTCTCTAAGTGTGCTTTTTGGCTTAGAGAAGTACAATTTCTCGGTCATGTGATTAATGCGGATGGTATCTTAGTGGACCCGTCAAAAGTGGAAGCTATTATGAAATGGGTACCTCCAAAGAACCCAAGTGAAGTGAGAAGCTTTTTGGGTTTAGCAGGCTATTATAGGAGGTTTATTCAAGAGTTTTCTAAACTGGCCCTGCCGTTAACCAAGCTAACCAAGAAGAATGATAAGTTTACATGGGGTACAGATCAAGAAAGGGCGTTTCAAACTTTGAAAGAAAAGCTATTGAGTTCCCCGGTACTAACCTTACCTGATGGAACAGAAGACTTGGTGGTGTTTACTGATGCATCACACCAAGGGTTGGGATGTGTTCTAATGCAAAGATTGCCTATGCTTCAAGGCAATTGAAAACACACAAAAGTAACTACCCAACTCATGACTTGGAGTTAGCAGCAATAGTGTTCGCTTTGAAGATATGGAGGCATTATCTATACGGTACGAAAAGCACAATTTATTCTGACCACAAAAGCCTTAAATACTTTTTCGAGCAAAAAGATCTAAATATGAGGCAACGAAGGTGGTTAGGAATCACCCCAATCGGTCAAGCAACGGAAATACCCCAAGTCCCAAGTCCAGCTCACTCGGTCGGATGGGAATCACCCCAATCGGTCAGTTTCACTGTTCTTGACAGAGTTCAAGGTCTGACCCGTTGGTCGGTCGTCTCTCCGATGGAAATCCGTTTTCAAGCCAGCTCTCACTAGAAAATAAGTAGAGAGCCTGAATGAGCCTAGATTCCATCGGGTTTTGTATGAAAGTTGAAGAAAGTTAAAGAAAAGTTTGAAAAATGTTGAGTTCTTGTTGAGATTTGTGTTGAATACTGTATAAATCCTTTAGATCTGTACCATTCTTGATGAGGTGACGTCACACTACAGTTTGCATAAGAAACCGACCGAAAACCACCTTCAAGATGTCTAAATCAATGATTTCATGGTGGAAATCAGTGATTTCAGTGGAGAAGATGATGAAGATGTGTGTTGTGATGATGATTTTACAAGATTCGATGCGAATTACTTACGGATTAGCCTTGAATCGTGATGAAAAGTGTTTGAAAGAACTGGGAGCGTCTAGGTCGGATAGAGCTGTCACATCAGTGAACAATGATGTGACAGGCGAGTATTTATAGTGTGAGAGAGATATAAGGCGGTGCAAGTGCGTAGGTCGGATGGCCAGTCGATCGGATGGCCATCCGATCGGATGGTCATCCGGACGGATGATCATTCGATTAGACGACTGGTGCGAGTTAGTTTTCCAACTTTCTTTTCATTCGACGTGTTTCGTTGCGTTAACCATTGTGGATACTTTAAGCGTTATAACGAGACAAGTAGCATCGTGTTAGGTTGTGTTTCAGTGCGATAGATTGAGTTGCGCGTGCTAGCGAGTGCGCGTTTAGACGTGTTTAATACTTATGTATTATTATTATTAACTATAACAGGTCATATCATAAGTAACAGCGGTTCAATTTTGCGTTGCGTTTGCGTCGCACCACGACAAGCGAGGGGAGCAGCTTAAGTACTCACGCGATGTCATCGCGGCATTACGACGAGCGAGGGGAGTAGCTTAAGCGCTCATGCGATGTCATCATTTACGTTAGTGTAGTATGCGTTGTGATGTGCGATATAGCGTGTTGAAAATATGTGATATTATGCGAAGTAGGCAAGTAGTGTTGTAAGCGATTCGTTACATTATGATCCGAATCTCTGGTGCTAGGCGTAACGAGTGTAACCAGAGTAACAAGCACGAAAGTGCGGGTTGTTACAAAAAATAGCCCTCCACAGACCATCAAAGTGCAAAAGAGTTCCACAGCTTGCTTGACAACATTTTCTTTTAACTTCATAAACAAATTGTTTGACGTCGTAGATGGAGGAAGTTCATCTTCCTCCTAACAAGTGTCACAAGCTCCAAGCACAACTTTGCCAGAAATTACAACTTTAGTTCCAATTTCTCCGGTTCTAATTTCGGCTATACGACCAAGATTTGATCCGATACCCCTTAGTTTTGGTTTGATGGTTAATTGAACAAAAACTTAACTAAATGACTGCGTAACCATTCGGTTTTAAAATCCCCTTATCCAAAAAGTTTTGTTTCGGTGGCGGCCTAAAACCCAACAAACCAAAAATTTCATGATTCTCGCTACATTGCGCAAGCACTCCACTAGTGTGTGTGTGTGTGTAATTATTTTATTATGTCATGTAACAATAATGTAATAATACTAGAATTCTATGAGTTGAATGTAACCCCTGCAAAAATTTCATGCTTTTAATTTTTGTACTAAATATTCGTTAATACGAACATTATAATTTTAACTAAACGTCATTACTAGAACAAATCTAACTATCCAAACAATACAAGGGAAAAATTGTGTGTTTTGCAATACATCAAGTGTCCAGGAAAAAAAAGGAAAAAAAACGGTGATAAAAAATATGGAAATGCTAAAATAAGGAATCGTGAAAATGGGTTTTTGTGATTGTTTTGAGGAGACTAGAGTCTAGGAAAATATGGTGATAAATTTTTTTCAGAAATTTTAGTGTCAGATACGGGTTATTTGGGACACATTAAAGTTTTCCAGAGAGAGTTTAGGATCATGAAATCACAGAGTGTTTATGATCGTGAGGTAGTAACAATTACTAGTGTAAATGTTGATTAAGGTGAAGTGACTATTAATGGGCCAAAGAGTTAAATATTCCGCATTGTATAAGAATTAGATTTTGCCAAAAATGAGGGGGCACAAAAATTAGATTTTGCCAAAAATTTCGAGCATTTTTGGAAATTCAGATAGAGAGTATGCAACAGTTTTTGGTTGGTTCTGGTTCAAATTGTTTGGTAATGCATAGTGTCTCGTATTCTTTAGTTTGGAAACCAATTGAAGTCTCAGTCTCGTGAAGCAGGTTTGCAGAGTATATTAAGGGTTCTTTACTGAATTTCAAATTTGAGAGGAGCTTTCATTCTCCAGAGATCATTGGTAAAACAATGTAAGGGGCTTGATCATGGTGGCTCTGTCTGGAAAAGACCACCTACTAGATTTTCAGTAGATGAGTTATTTTTTGAACTAACTATCAGAGAATAATTAATGATGCTTGAAGATTACGTTGCTTACCAAATGCGGTCATGTAGAAGACTACATAATTGATCTACGAAGAACGTTTTTCTATATATTTTGAAGATCACAGTGTGTTACTAGATAATTTTTTATCCGATGAAGGTTTGGTTATTATGGAGATTACCGTTTACACTCACCAGTAGCTGAAGTTGGTTGTGCAAAATGTTGGTTACAGAAAACGGGATTTCAGATATTCATGGGTATTCGTTTATTTGAAGTTAATCAATGTGGTATTTGGAGTTTCAACCAAATGCCGGTTGTGTTTTTGAAGATCAATGGATCAAGCAAAGAGTGCATTAAAACCAAACTCGAACGTGGTTAACGTCGAAGTGAAGAAGCTGCATTGTTTTATTTCAGGTTTGTTACTGTTCATGAATAATATAGTTTAGAAAATTAAAGGATTGTGTCAGAAAGAAACCGTGCAGATGGAAACCCGAAGTATCAATCGAGAGGGAATTTATTGAGGCATGTGAGACGACATCAACAAATACTTGATTGAAGTTGCAGCATATTCAACGCGGATTTCAAGTTTAAAGTTCAAGATTCGACACAACAGACACAAGGGAATCTGTTGGTGCATTTTGTGTGTTCGTTACTGTGCGAATAGGCTAGATAGAGCGTGTGTTGAATATTGTATATTTTAGAATGTGAATAGGAGAGCAAGACTGATACACAACATAGGAGTCCTGCGAAGCGCATGAATCATTCGTGCACACAATAGTGGTGCGCTGGTGTGTCTATAAATAGAAAAGTCATGCGCTCAAGTGTAATAAGTTTGACATTTTTGGAGTTGGATCACTTGATTACTCATAGAGCTTAAACGATGTATACTCTTTGGGTAGGTAATAAAATATGTGTTGACTAGCCATTGTGCTACCGAAATTGTGTTAGATTTCCAAACTTCTGTCTAAACACTGTGCATAACGTTTAAAATTCCTAGCACTGGGAATCTACAATGGTGTGTGCCCACATACAACTCACATTAGGTACATTAGGCCAACGGTTCTATGTACACCATTTGTTTTGTTTTGCTTGATGGGTTTTTTCTTCCATATGACTTATTTGACCATATTTGTTCATATAGTTATTTGCATTCGCTATTTTGATAATATTTTTATTTATGTTTGGATGTTTGTTATAATCCGCTTGTATTCATTATGCTTGTATTAATATCACCCACATTGCTTCCAGTGCTATTTGACATCATTATCACAGTTACCTTTTGACATTATTACCGACCACACTGCACTACTATTGTTCCTACCGTTACTGAACAAGTACTTAACTGGATCATCGAACGTGTAAAGAGAGTAAAATCAACCACTTAGAATGTGAAGCTAGAGATTTTAGGAGAACATAAATGGACTTTGTAATAAATAATTTAATTATATCGTTTTGTTTTCTTTGTAAAACAATGATTAATAATATATTTTGGAATTATGCTTTGTTCTAATATCTGTAATGGTGACACATCAGTCCAAGATTGGGCGGATTGTTAGAATAACGGTGGTGGACATTTACATAAAACCATGGTAATCAAGAATATTCACTTAAGAGTACTTACAAAATTGAAAAGAAAAAAAAAGTTGATAAGAAAGTCGTTTGACTCTCGTGTACAGAGAACTAGACATAACTTAGCCACCTTTGTATATGGATATGCATTGTAAGGATAAGGGTGTTACTAAATTCGACATTAGGAAGAATTTGTGTCATAAGATCCACAAGGGTAACTACATAATCACATAGAAACCACAAGGATAATTTATATGCGTGTTCATCAAACAAAACGTGTGAAGACACTTTACATAAATAATAACAACAAAATGGAATAAAACAAAAGATTAATTTCTACATAATTATATATATAACAATACTTTTGTTTCGTAATTATTGAAGGTTGATTTCTACATAATTATATCAACTTAACAAGAGATTAAAAGTCTTTATACATATACCATTCAACTTAACAAAAGATTAAAAGTCCTTATACATATACCATTGTAGATAATTGGATGGGTACATAAGCCCATAAAGAAGAATCTTTGAAACTTGATGAGTAAGAATGATGCATACAACTCTTCTGCAAAGGCATTAGTCATCTTCCTGATAGAAATGATCAAGGTAGGAACACTAGTGATGTTTTGTTTAAACTAGAAAAGTTGTACCCTTTCACATGTTATCTTTTTTTGGCCAATCATTATTTAATTAAAACAACACACACATACGTTTTAGAACTTATTTTATTAGTTAATTAACAATTATGCATACTAAAATTATATAAGTTGAATAACAGAAAACAACAAAACAAGAATGGAACCGAGAATGAGTTGAGGAATAAGGGTAATGGGGAGAAGAAAAGGCATAATAGTAGTATTGAAGACGAGAAATATAAGAGGAATGGCGAGGAAGATCATGATTGGGGTGAAGAGAAGGAGGAGAAAAAGTCCCATAATTGAATGTAATAAGTTTGCAAGTGCATTTGTTAATACCATAAAAGTTTATAAATAGGGAGAATACGTCAAGGATAATGTATATTAGTCATGACTTTGGCATGCTCTTTATTACAAACAGCCAAACAAGTTTACAAAGACACAGATGTGTGTGCATATATCAAGTGTAGAATACAAAAAAAAAAAAAAAAAAAAAAAAAAAAAAAAAAAAAAAAACAAATATTAAATATGGAGAGAGACATCAAATATCAATGGAAAATCCTTGGTATATTTAAAGTAATTTTAGAAGTTAAAACTCGTATTCTTATACTAGTATATAACTTTAATTTAAATTCATTTAGTTACATCAGTTATAAAAAATGAATTTATAAATTTTGATTTATTGTCACAAATATTACTTAAATATGACAATTTTATATTTTCTAATCTTTATTTGAAACCATTTATGCTTTTGTTTACTAGCTCTTGTAACATGGTTTATTGTTTGCTTTCTCGGTATCTAATGTATAACGCTACACAACATACATATACATACACACATACATATATAGTGAAATGTATTATACATTTTGCCTTATAGTACGAACATACATCATGGCAAGTTCACATGTTATAAAGAAGTCGCATGTTGTTTTACAAAACCAAAATCGCATGTTCAAAATCAAAATTGTATGTTGATACCGCATCTCGTACGCATCGGACGTTAATACAATTTGTACAATAACCGGCCTATATATATATATATGTACGTATGCATGCGAGAACCATCTTTATCGCGAAAACTACGAAAATCAATGTAAACACAAACAAAATAAACCTACCTCACCACCACCCAAAAAGCTAAACACCACCCTCACCCCACCACAACCCAAAAACCTACAGACCCCCTCACCCCCCCCCCCCCCCCCCCCGTGCGCCCAAAAGAAAAACTATAACCCCCCAAAAACCTAACCCCTCCCTCACAATACCTAAAAAACCGAACCTCCACCCCTAAAAACCTATAAAAACCTAAAACCCTCGCCTCAAAAAACCTAAAAAAAATATATACTACATGATAATCGAATTTAGTATTTTTCTTGGGTGTTACAATGTGGCTACGAGGGCTGTAAACGAACAGAACGTTCAGCGAACAGTTCGTGAACCGTTCGGCGGGAAGTTCGTTTATGTTCGTTCGTTTAATAAACGAACGAACATGAACAAGAAATTTCGTTCAATTAGTTAAATGAATGAACATGAACAGTGGTCTCGTTCGTTCGATTGTGTTCGTGAACGTTCGGTAAGGTGTTCGTGAACGTGTTCGTGAACATGTTCATGAACATTCGTTGATTTGCGTTTGTTTATGTTCGTATGTTTGTATTTTAATTGAAGATCTTTGTACTTTTTTTATTTTATTTGTACTTTTTATATTATTAAAATTTTATTTATTTTATTACCCTAACAATTAAACTAGGAAACCCACTTTCACCTTGTTTATGCATCATTTCCTTTTCATTCCTCATTATTTACATAGGCGAATACGATCGACCTCTGTTCCACAATAAGGGATTCAAGTTCTAGTGCTACTCTCTAGGCCATCTATCTTTATCCTCCGTCGCGTTTGCCAAATTTATTTCTGTTTGTTTGTGTTCGTGAACCACCGTTCGCGAACACGCTTATTTCCTTAATGAACGAACAAGAACATAAAATCTCGTTCGGTAAGTGTTCATGAACCGTTCATGAACACATTTATTTCCTTAACGAACGAACATGAACAAGGCCTTGTTCGTGTTCGTTCGGTTCGTTTACAACCCTAGTGGCTACTTCACGAGTTCTATGTTTATTTTTTTTTTCAGAATTTCTTTATTATCAAACGATGTTTAATTCATGTTTGGTTTGTTTTTGTTCATATGTTTGGCTAAACTAGTAGTATCTATTTGGATGCGGTGACTCTTCAATGATTAGATCCTTGAATGTTTAATTTGTATATGTTAAAGTTTGTGATAATTGTTCATATGATGTGCATGATTGCATGTTTTACATTTATTATGATATTGAGTTGTGTGATTGAGTTGATATTTCAACGACGTATGCTTGTTAGATTCGATTCTTCTATCTCTAGGTTACATTGACTTCCATTAATCTAGGGCTTAAAACCTTAATTCATAAGGGTGTCCGGTGTGGGTGCGGCAAAGGGGTTTTGCTGCGCGGCAACACCGTCGCCGACCTTTTGTCATTGCGGTTTCTTTGCTGAATCGGGGACAATATGGCGCTCGGGAAAGGGTGAAAATTTGAACGTTGGGGGGCGAGTTAACGGCTATAATGCCGTCTAAAATATTTTTTTTTTAAATTAAACTATAAATACCAAACCAAACCATAACCAAATACCTTCAAATTTATACCCCAACCAAACCAAAAAATACCACCAATTCTTCCCAAACATTTACAAAACAAAATGGCGGATGAACTCACGTTATGGTTGCCACCCATGAGTAGCGACGATTCATCCGATAGTAGCATTCTTTTTTTTTTCAAAATCTCATTAAAGAAGCCGAACTTCAAGACACGGGCACATCTAAACGAAGGAGATATATTGAACGTCAACGTGAGGAGGGGCATGAGACACTCATGGAGGATTATTTTGTCGAAGACCTGAAGTACAACAAAGATATCTTTCGGCATAGGTTCCGTATGTCGAAACGTTTGTTTCTAAAAATTGTGGCCGACGTGGAAGCGAACGACTCGTGGTTTCAAGAGGCCCTCGATGCGCGAGGTAGGAAGGGCTTTACGCCGTTGCAAAAGGTGACATCGGCTATTAAACAACTAGCAACCGAAAGAACTTCCCGCGAGTGCCTAGAATATTTTTGCGACACGGTTTGCAAAATATACGCTCCCGAGTTCTTACTTAGACCGACAAGCCATGACCTGGCACTTTTATACGAGGCTCATGAGGAAAAACATCACCTTCCAGGTATGTTCGGTAGCCTTGATTGCACCCATTTTGTTTGGTGATTTTGCCCGATAGAGTATCGAGGCCAATATATGCGAGGAGATCACCGATACCCGACTGTTATGCTCGAAACGGTTGCATCTCAAGACTTATGGTTTTGGCATGCTTTTGCCGGTCCACCGGGTTCTCAAAACGATATCAATGTACTACAACAATCTCCCGGAACGAAATGGAACCGCGCCAAAATGTCCATTTTACGTTAACAACCATTTATACAAACGTGGTTATTTGCTCGCGGATGGAATCTACCCTTCATGGTCCGTGCGTGTGAAGTCGATCCCTTACCCTCACGAAGTAGACCAAAAGAAATTCAAGAGGCAACATGAGGCGACAAGAAAAGACGTCGAACGGGCTTTTGGTGTTTTGAAGGCGAAATGGGGTGTATTGAGTCGACCGATGGGAGCAAGATCTGTTAACAAAATTAGGAGTGTTGTGTACACGTGTATTAATTTACACAACATGATTTTGAAAGATGATGGAAGGGCAATAGCACCGGTGCACATTCGGGATTCTCCGGTCGAGCCCGCTCTAGACGATACGGTGTTGGGCGAGTTGATGGATGAAGACACGCATTGGAGACTAAAACAAGATCTCATAAATTATCTCACAAATCAACATTTACCCCACCTTTTGGTTGATTCCGACGAAGACTAGTTTAATTTATTTCAAGTTAATGTAATTTTATTGTTTTTATTTTAATGTAATTTTAATGTTTTTAAGTTAGTTTAATGTTATTGTTAATTTATTCTACATTTATTAACTTAAATATTAAATATACTAGTTTACAAAAAAAAAGTTTACCACTTCAGCAAGTGTCTAAACCATTTCCAACACTTTTCAGCAAAGTTTAAGCAGTTTTCACTGATTGACATGACGCACTCTGATTGGTTGTTTTTTTGGTTTGCCACTCTAAGGTGCTTAACCACTCCTTACACCCTAATAGACAATTTGGTGATATAATTGGTTAAATGTGTGAGCTACCTATGGAAAGGGTCTGGAAATTAGTTAGAGCTTTGTGAATAGTTAATCTTGATTAGTTGGTAAGTCAATGTTCGTTGAACAAACTTGAACCCAACCTAGAAACCATAAGGGGACCCGGGGGTGGAGGGGAAAATCCCCGTGATGAAATTATACCACGCGTGGAAAGTTACAAAACACCACCGCCACCTCTATTTTTCACGCTCCCATTTTTATAACGCGTGCTATTTTTGACGCTTGATGTTTTGATTGTTGTGAGGGAATTTGTTGGTTGAGGAGAAATTGTTAGGTGTGGTGGTGAGTCACGGGTACTTCCACTAAAAAAAAGTTGTGAGTGATGGAATAATGATTGATGATATGGCGGAACTTGATTGGATGTTGTGAGTGATGAAATTTGTACAAGTGATTGTTACCCTTACCCCACTCTTGATATCTGGTATCTTACCCAAGCTATACTTTAATACGATAACTGCGCTTACCTTTTTACATGTATACTTTAGTTATTATTTCCATTTTACCTTTTAAAACTAGTGTCTCCATTGTAATTCATTGTGTTACTATCCGCATACGTCAGATATCAATCCCGTAAAATATTTATACACGTGATTTATAAACACCAGTTAATTATATTAGGAACAATTCCCTTATTAGTAACAAAGTTTCTTGATTCTTTTCCTAATGTCTATCTAATTTTTTTCTTTATTGTTATATGTTCAATATGAAATGAACTTCCAGATTTCTAGGATGGGTTTAAAGAGGATTTATAAAAGAAAAGTTAGTTTTAACTAGAATTACGACCCGCCGCAATGCGGCGGGAATTCTTTAGTTATAACTAAGTCGATTTAGGACGCGCAGGTTATGTTGAACCTGTCAAACGGGAAAAATAGGCAATGTAAAAACGTTCACCCACACACGTACGTTGCGTCGTGTTAACTCGCAAAATTTGGAACGAAATGTAAAAACGTTAAACCAAAGACGCACGTTTGCGATGTGTTAAGTCACAAAATTTAGAACGAAACACAAAGAGAAAATTTTGCAGAAAATGAAAACTATAAAGGACCAAAGTTGAAAGCAAAAAAAGTTGGTAGGATAGATTGCAAAAGATAAAAAGTTTTGTGTTAAAAGTAAAAAACAAATAGTTTTGGGTTAAAAGTAATTTATGAAATACTTTTGTGTGAAAAGTAAAACAATAAATTTTTTTATGTAAAACCCCCAAAGCGAAGGTTACAACACATAAGTAAAAAAATGAAATTGGTTAAATCGCAAAAGATGAAACTTTTGAATTAGAAGTGCAAAATCAAATTAATCAAAGGGGTTAAATTGTATAAGATGGAAACTTTTGAATTAGAAGTGAAAAATCAAATTAATTAAAGGGGTTAAATTATCAAAGATTAAAACTTTAAACTCAAATTGTCAAAGATTAAAACTTTAGGGTTAAAAAGGAAACAAATATTATCAAAGTTAAAACTTTAAACTCAAATTGTTAAAGATTAAAACTTTAGGGTTAAAAAGAAAACAAATATTAAAACTTTAGGGTTAAAAAGAAAACAAATATTAAAACTTTAAACTTAACTTGCCAAAGATTGAAAATTTATGGTTAAAAAGAAAAAATCCAAATTTTTTTTGAGAAACTCCCAAAGCCATTGTTACAACTCTCATATGCATGAAGTATTTGCTTTTTTAATAAGGTTTTAATGCACAAATTACGTGACATTGTGAGGGGGAAAGGTGAAAATCTTAAACGACAATGAACGTATATTTGTTAGATATTTTTTGTCTAATCGGGGATTGACTTGGTAATCAAAGCGAATAATAATGCACATCAAGCAAGTTAGGAGGTGCGGGGAGTGCACGCTTGTTTGAGTTATTCGAAGTGTACGGGCGGAGCCGGTACTCTACGGGGTTCCAAGGGGGCAGCGCCCCTAGGAGCAGGGTCCAAGGGGCGGCAGCCCCTTGCGGGGTCCAAGGGGCAGAGCACTTGGCTAGGGTCGAGCTGCATCAGAAAAATTTATTTTCTAGAATTTGTCACATTTTCGAAATGATAAAAATGGCAGTTTTTTGGCAATTTTTGTCTGAAAATAGAGATAACTGCCATTAGGTAGTTACAACCCAAAAATCCAAATTTTGTAGACAGTTTTGGTTGCATTCTTCCTGGTCCATGCAATTTTTTCACAGAAAAACATACTGGTTCTTTTACTCGAAAATCAGAGTTGTATCCGATTGAATTATTCAGGTGAACCACCAAAATAATTTGATTTAAGAGTGACATCATGCCTCTCTGATCATCCGGCAATCTGAAAATTCCCCAACAAAGATCAAATTATATCCTGTGAAGATGACAAGCGGATCGATGAAGGATATGACAACCAAGTTTGACAAACTGGAGAAGTTCGAAGGGCAGGACTTCCGAAGATAGCAGAAGAAGATGCACTTTCTTCTGACAACGTTGAAGGTTGTGTACGTGTTGACTATTCCAATCCCGGAGATACTAGAGGAGGGCAATCTGGAGCAAATCAGGAAGAGGTCGAAGTGGGAGAACGACAATTACATATTTCTTAGCCACATTCTGAATGGTATGTCTGATCCCTTATTTGATGTTTATCAAAATGTTGAAACTGCAAAGTTACTATGGGACACTTTGGAAGCCAAATACATGGCAGAAGATTCTTCTAGTAAGAAGTTTCTTTTCAGTACTTTTAATAATTACAAAATAGTTGATGAAAAGCCTGTAATGGAACAATATAATGAATTGTTACGAATTCTGGGTAGTTTACCCAACATGATATGAAGATGGATGAATCCATCCCTGTTTTGAGTGTAAGTTACCTCCTTCCTAGAAAGGAGAGTTAACTTTGGTTGAACTTGGAAGCCACTTCAGAATTAAAGAAGGCTTGAGAGCACAGGAAAATGTGTTGGTCAATGATGAAAAGAAACGGGTTGGATCAAGTTTTGTGAACATGGTTGAGACAGGGGAATCATCCCAAGGAAACAGTAAGTTCAAAGGGAAACGTAAGTTTCAAGGAAACAACAATTCGAGTTCAAACAAAAAGCCGAATTACCCTTGCTGGAAATGTGGTAAGCCAGGTTCAAAGAACAAGAATGAGGCTGGTTCTAGCGGGTCTAAGGACCCGGGCAAGCAAGGTCAGAATTTAGTACAATTTAATAATTCGGTTTAGAATTATGTGTCACTAATTTCTGAGGCATTTTATGTGCAGGATGACAACATTGCTTGGTGGGTTGATTTGGGTGCAACAAGCCATGTATGCAAGGATCTTCATTGGTTTAAAGACTTTCAACTTATCGAAGACGGATCAATCATCAAGATGGGGAATGTTGAAACTGAACCAATCAAGGGAATAAGAACTGTGAATCTTGTTTTTTACTTTTGGAAAAACTTTACTTTTGAACTATGTTTTGTGTGTGCCCGGAATTCGAAAGAATCTATTAAGTGGCATTGTGTTAAATAATTGTGGGTACAAACAAGTATTGGAAAGTGACAAGTATATCTTGTCAAGACATAGTACATTTGTAGGTTTCGGTTATCTATGCAATGGTATGTTTATGTTGAATGTTGATGTCTCTTTTGTGAAAGAATCTGTTTGTGTTGCTGCAACTAGTAATGTTAATGACATAGCTTCAACTAGTAATAGTAACAACTTGACTGATTCGGAATTATGGCATGCTAGACTAGGACATGTACATTATAAAAGGATTAAGGAAATGTCTAAAATGAGCTTAATTCCACCTATTAACATAAACAATGATAAATGCCATATTTGCAAGTTGAATAAGATAACTAAAAAGCCTTTTTACGCAACATGTTCATATGGAAACTAAAATGTTAGATTTGATACATAGCGATCTATGTGACTTTGCTAGATTAGGTAATAAAAAATATGTAGTAACGTTCATAGATGATGCAACTAGATTTTGCTATGTGTATTTGTTGCATGCTAAAGATGAAGCTCTTAAAAAGTTTAAGATTTATAAACAATAGGTAGAGCTTCATCGGAGTGGGTTGATCAAAACCCTACATACGAACAAAGATGTTGAGTATTTTGATTTGGTGTATTTCCAATCAGTTGGAATAATACACCATACCACAGCTTCTTACACACCGGAACAAAATGGTGTGGCGGAAAGGAAGAATGAGACTCTAAAAGAAATGGTCAATACCATGTTGTCCTATTCGGGACTAAGTGAGGGCTTTTGGGGTGAGGCTATGTTGACAGCCTGTTATTTGCTAAATAGGGTTCCAAATAAAAGGAACAAGACTGTCGCAACCCCCGTCCCCTAACAACACGGGAACGGGCGGCCGCGACCAGTTTCAGTGGTATCGGTGTTTATCATTTTGGCAACGAAAATTACATCAGGACCGTAGTTAGAAAATATTTTATCAGAGTAAAATACCAAACTTTTATATTATTAAACACGTGGGAAACATCCCAAGTTTTAAGTACATACATTTTCATAGCGATAAACCCTATTTTATTTAATAAAAACATCTCTTTATTTTAGGTAATTTTATAGCCACTTTTCCAAGCCTTCAGTGCTGTCCAACTGGCTTCTATTTGGCTTTTACATTTTGTTACCTGAAACACGTTTAAAAACATTTTGTCAATGGGAAATACTGGTGAGTGAATCTCAGTTTAATCAAGATAAGTAAAACCATTGTACAGTATTAAGGGCGGTCGCGCAATTACATTTGTTTCCATATACTTTAATTACCACCCACGGTACTGTCAACCCGACTTGTGGTCATGTTACTACTCACAATCTAGTAACAAATTTTGTATATAAAACCCCAACATACCGACGATAATTGAACAATACAAATACTCAATCACTGTTTAATATAATGTTAATTATTTGAGGTTTTGTAAAAACAGTTTGCAAAAAGGAGGATTACTCACATTGCTGTCTTAGGGTTTTCCTTTAGGATTTCCTGGTGATTATGTATTAATTACACAAATGCACACGCGTTAGTATAATAACCCCATATTTACATTAATAATACCCTCCCCGAGACGGCATTCCAACGACTACGTCGGGCAGAACCTCGACAGCCGTTACGGAACCCTAGATCAATTGGGCAGCGTATCTAATACGTAACCGGGGTTATGATACTTACAACAAGGCAGGGTTTCGCTAATTAGGGGTATTATACCCGAAAATTACTTTAGCTCTGTAGAAATTCGAGAGAGAAAGTGTGTGTGAGCGTCGAATCGTGAAAGCTGATACTCCCAATTTATAGGGCCTGATTTGGACTCCCTCGCGGCTCGCGAAGGACACACAAGCGGCCGTCGCGCCTGGCGAACTAGGTCCGGTAGGCCCTAGGGTTGGCCAGTCAACGGTGTAGGCTCGACGCGTGTTAGACACGTGGCAGCACCGCGCTACGCCTCATGTCCATTCGCTCGCGGCCCGCGTAAGACTAGTGGTAGGTCTTCGCAGCCCGCCAGAGACCCAAAAACTTGGGTTCTAATTAAATTTAATAAAAATAGAGGTATTCGGGGCCTGTTTTCGTATACGGGGTGTATTTTAGGACGTATTGTAGGATCGTGTTTTGACCCAAACGAGTCGTTTAGAGGAGTTTTAATCTGTTTCAGAGGCGGAAACTAAGAAACAGACGTCGAAACAGCTTGCAAATCACTTTAAACTTACTTTTGATTGATATAACACTGATTACATGCAGAAAACAAACCGGCAGCACCTCGATATCAAAATCCAGAACTCTCTCTCATGATTTCGCTTGAACCTGCTATTTATAGGCAAGGGGTTCCGCTTGAAAGTGACAGAAACCATTTCAAGCGGAATCAGCTAGATGTGATTTCGCTTGAAAGTGACAACAATCATTTCAAGCGGAATCAGGTCCTTCAAGCGGAAACAGCTTAATTAACACCTAAAACTTCTATTTTCTCGTACAATGTGCCCTGATCTAACATATCTAGTACAAGACTCGATACAAGACGAAGACGACAGATGTATGCACCAACAAACTGCCCCTCAGATTTTGACGAGTCTTAAATGTCGGGTCTTCTCATCTTCAATCTTTATCAGTCTTTGGGCTTCCAGAACTTCTTCTCTTCCAGAATCTTGACCTGGCTCTTCCCTATTCAGCTTTATCAACTCATCTTAATACCAACAGTTAATCTTACTCTCGGATAACTTCAGACTCCCCCTTTCGATGTGATCGCATTCCTTATGTTGATCAGCATCATCAGCTCCAGGATCATAATCTGGTTCTCACAAATTCAAGATTGTTGTCTGGCTCATACTGTGCTCAGAATCGAAATCTGGCTCTTTCCAATCACAAGTTTTTACTCAAACCTGCATAATCTCTTCCACACAATAAATTCCATAACCATTTAATATTAAGATGTATGCACCAACTCAGACTCTCCTATTCAAAACAACCAGAATATCTGTGACCATTTGCAAAAGAATATTTAAACATTTTTAGATTTAACACAGTCTCCCCCTCACAAAATAGTCATCATGTTTAGCACTTGGAATTTTGAAAATCAGCTTTCCAACATCAGTTGTCTAAAATCTTTTTGAAATTTTCAAAATTTAAGCTAAAACACACTTAAAATCTTTCTGGATTTTTGAGATTAAAAGAAATTCATTAAAGAAATATTTACAGACAATATTTTTGTGAGTTTGTGCAAGAGGATCATATCAGTTTATGAGACAAATCACTAACACCGTTAAGCTTCATTTCATTTTAAGTTCTAAACAATTCATTTAGATTGACAGTATACTAATCCACTTAAATTTTCACACAAAGTTCAACTGATTTTCGAGATACGATATTAGTGTCTTAAGTACTTAAACTTATTCGCGTGTCCCACCACTTAAATATACTCCCGTATCCAGATCCCAATATTCAGTCTTACAGGTGAGTATACCACAGATGATATCTGTAAAGGGGTTAAATGCGAAACCGTGAGAGCTCAGGTCACAACTTCCGTTCAGCAGAGAGATGACGGTTCGACTTTCGATGTGTCCCCTTTAGAGGATCTTTTCTTCAACAGCACATGATTAGCATTTTTTAATGTTTTCATTATTTTTTATGCTGAGGGCGGGCTATATTTCAAGCATTTTGCAAAGTATTATACGGGGACTAGGTCAGAATTTCCATTCAGCAGAAGTCTCGGGATAATACCCCAGATATCACTAAGTATAAAGACCTAGTATCTCAGAAAGAGGGCCCTTTCAAACAAGATTTCGGGGGTTACCCATATATCCAAGAAATGTTACCCACGATATAAGCAAGTTTGAATTTTAGGTTTATATCTCGTCACAATCTACTAAATGTGCAAAAACCTACTGGCATATCATCAGTGAGATTGTTTATCACATTTTTAACTTTCCATTTCTTTATCATGTTGTGACAGTCCACTGATGTACTATCATTTTCTCTTTTAGACACCAAAACTCATTTTTTTGATTTTATCATGTTTTTGGCTTTTTCAAATTTTCTAATGTTTTTGGATTTTCTGAAATTTTCTTACTCCCCCTAAAATGCAAACACATTTAAAGAAAAATTGAAAACAAACTGTACAAGAAAATTTGACAACTGATATCGAATCACTTCAGAGCGCCATCCACTAGACATAAACAATCAGAACTCCCCCTTTCAACAAACTATTTTCCCGTTTAGACTTCAAAACACTTAAGTTTGTTTTAATCAAAATGTTTTTTTTTCCAGAAAATAAGTTTTATTTTAACCACTTGTAGGTTCGGGGATCAATTCATCACCTTGTTTTTCAACTACTTATATGAGAATTACATCCAGTTCAAATTAATGACCTTGAGTAATTACTTTGTCAGAACAGACCTCTGTACCACTTGTAAGTAAAATACTTGTAAGAAAATCAAGTACAACTTAATGTCCCTGATTTACCATTTGTAGGAATACCACATCTACACAAAATCATTTTACCAATAGAGATGCCGATTCCTCCTTCACACTTACCAACCTGGAAGCTCCGGCAAGTCACAATCTGTAAATTTAAACACTTTTAAAATCTTTCACAGAATCTATTTAAACAAGAATGATGCCGATTCCTGATCCGCGATTACAAACTTGGGATCTCCGGCAAGTCAGATTATTAAGGGAAAAGAATTTCCACCCAAGTCTGACCAACCTTGGGTGATTTCAACTCTGATTCAGTTGGGTTATAGGTTGCCTTCTTTGTAGCATAAAAATTTTAACCCCTTTGGCCTTTCCCTCGACCATTTTCCCAAAAATCTTTTTCACCTTTCCATTAAACGCTTTCTCAACATCAAATTCTTCCTTGTCAGAATAGAATTGATTTGAGATTTCAACCTTCCCAACCTTTGATTTAAAATTCTCATTCTTCAATGATGGAAAATCAACATCATCTACTGCAGGCATTGAATTCTCTTCTTTAATCTCAACTTGTGGCTCTTCTGGCTTTGTGGAACCAGAATCATTGCCAAATTTTTCATCAAACTTCTTAACATCTTCATGAAACTTCTTAACAACCCACATTTGGTTGTCATGTTTAGCTCTCTTTTGATAAAAAATTTTTCTTTGAACACTCACCAACTTCGTAAGTTGAATTTTCAAAAATTTTGAACTTTTCAGTTGGTGGTTCAATATCAACAACTTTTTCTTTAAGTTTTTCAGAGACTCCCTGTTTTGTCTTAGTAGCTTGAGAACAGTTCCATGCAATGTGACCACCTTCATTGCACTTGTAACAGGTTCTTGTCTCCTTTCGATGAAAAACTCCAGTTCCCTTCCTCTCAGCAAGAAACTCCTGGTTTGATTGTCTCCAGAAAGGTTTCTTCTGTTCTTCCTCAGCACTTCCTCCTGAAACAAATTTTGTGTTTGTTTTAGAAATTTTCTCATTTTTGTAATTTTCAGGTGGAATAAAACCAAAACCTTTCTTTTTGAAATTACCATTATGGTTTGATTTCTTTTGAAAACCAGAACCAGAATTGTAACCCTTTTTCTTGTTTAATCGCTGTTGAACTCTTGAAGTGTATTTTTTAGGTTTTCCAGTAAGATTTAAATCTTTTATTCCAGAAATATTAATTTCTGTCATTTTGAAAACCTTTTTGTTCATTTCAAATCTAACACTTCTTATTGGAAACTCTTTGTCAGAATATAATTTGTCAGAATCATTCAAAGTATATGCTACTTCGAATGTTTCATCATTCAAATTTGATTTTGATAATAAAAAATCTTTACTGTAGGTCCGTTTAACCGACGATTTTGGACTGTTGACTGAAGAACTTGAACCTCCAGACTTAGACTTTGACTCAGACTCCTCATCTGTATCCAACACCTGATCGACCACCTTTTTTTATTAACTCAGACTCATGATCAGTGTCAGACGATGTGAAAGTGACATCAATGTTTTCTGGTAATTCATTAGTTATATCAGACTTCAGTTTTATATTGATTGCCTTTTGAACTTGCTCCTCATTTGGTTTTCTGGGAGAGTAACCTTCCCAAATTGGAGGCGGACACTTGTTATAGCTAACACTCGGTTTCTTACCAATATCCTTCTTCTTTGGCTTCTCATCCTGAAATGCTTCTAAACCTGCAACAGTTGGATAAATTCGATCAATAAGATAATCTGAACTAGAATAACTCTATAATAATCGTCTGATTCTCTCATTCTCAATTTTCTCAGTCTCCAACTCTTGTTTCAACTTGGCACATTCCTCAATGTAGTAGTTTATAGCTTTTTGTTTCGTCATCATCGTTGCATTCATCATTGTCAAAGCATCTTCTCTCTCAGAATTTGCCTTTTGAAGACCAGTTACTATTCTATGCAATATATCATAAGATTCCTTCACGTAATTGAGATTGAACAGTAATTGTTCCTTCATCTTCTCAAGCTCAGCCAACTTCTCATCTTTTGCTGCACATTCTTTGTAAGATTCTAGACACTTTGAGCAAGGCTTGATGACTTCTACAATCTTTTCTACTTCAATAATCTTTTCAGATTCAACAACTTCTTCAGCTTCAGTCACCTTCTCTGTTTCAACAATCTCCTCAGCAACAATTTTAACTTCTTCATTTTGAACAATCTCATCTTTTTGAACAACACTTTCAGATTTCATTTGCTCTTGTTCTTTTGCTGCTCGTCTTTCCTTCAGCTTTTCCAGGCGATCTGCAAAATAAAAATGAAAGCTTTCAGGAGATAGATGAGTTTTTGCAACATTAATATGTCTTTCTTCTTCATCATCACCACTGTCATCAGTTGGTGATTGATCAAACTCTATTGACTTGTCCGAACTATCAGCTGAAGAACTAGAATCAGATGGTGTTTGATCAAAAACAGTTTCTCTTTCTGAACTTTCATCTGAACTTAGTGAGCTTTCATCTGATGAAACAGACTTTCCTTCTTCATTCTTCACACTAACACCAATAGCTTTCATCCATTCAGTAAACATATCTGGTTCTTTCACAATTTTAGCAACGAAAGCTTTAAATTCTCCTTTTTCATCAACAAACATATCCCAGCTAAAACCTTCAGGTAACCTTTCATCATCCTGATTGATTAAGCATGCTTTGCTGTTGGATGAAATGTATTTATCCCAGCTGAACCTTTCTTGATTTACCAAACATGCTCTCTTTGAAGGATCTTCTATCACTTTTATACCATGAGCCACTTGTGGTTCTTGTTGTTGTTGTTGACCAACTTGTTGATATATAGCTTTCCGGTAGTAGTCATCTCTTCCAAACGGATTCTTTACTTCATTTGCTTCTCTATTCTTGCATTCCCTCTTGAAATGACCTTTTTCCCTGCATCGAAAACAAGTAACTTTAGATTTATCAAAACCTAAAGTAGAAACATGTGCATCAAGAAAATCATTTCTTCTAGTAATCATCTTGAACTTTTCAGCTCTTCTCAAGACACTAGCTAGACACCATTTGATGTCCATTAGTTCCATTTCTTCAGCGTCTATCTGATCGTAATCCTCCTTTGTCAACATAGGATTTCCGATCCTCCCTGCAACCAAACCTTCGTAGGATTGTTGCACAGTTGCAAGTAAAGACATGTGATCTTTGGCAATTTCTTCAGAGAAGCTTTGACCTTCTGGAAGATTCAATGCAATATTGCACTGTATCGCACAACCACCACCTTTTGTACTTTGAGAATGAAAACTCAAAGTTGAACTTTTTGGATTGACACTTGGGTATGAAGAGCAACCACTGCTGCTGTTAGGATTTTGTTCAACATTTTCAGATGAGTTTCCAGCACTAAATGCGGTTTTTATTTTCAGACTTCTTTCAACCTCTTGAACACTGCCTTTGTAATACATTTTCACGTCTTGTTGACTACTCAGATTATTCATCCTCGCAATCTTTTGCTGTTCAAGATCTTGACCCTCAATCTTCTCAATGAACTGATAAATCGTCAAACCATCATGTACTCTGGTGTTTTTCAAGATCATCAAATAAGTACCCCACTCCTTTTGAGGTAACGCGTCAGCTAGCTTGTCGACCCATTCCTCTCTATCTTTGGTTATACTTAACATTGACATGGATCCTAATAAATGGCAATATCTTTCAATTAATTTCTTTGTATCTTCCTCAGGCAAACTGGTGAAGAGATCAAATTCTTTTTTAAGTAATGCCTTTTTACTCTTAATCATCTTTTCACTTCCCTCAAACTTGATTTTAAGAACACCCCAAATTGATTTTGAGGTCTTGTCATGTTGAAGCAACACAAAGATGTCCTCTTTGATGGCTTGCTGAAGTAGACTGATCATCATCTTTTCAGCTTTGTACATGTCACGTTCTTTGTCATTAAATTCCGATATTTCTTTTTCAACTTGCAGATCTGTACATGGTAGAACATACTTCTTCAAAATACACTCCCATGATCTCAGATGGTTAGCTTGAACCCAGTTTTCAAACCTATCTTTCCATCTGTAACACTCCTCAATGCTCATTAGCTTAGGGGGTTTTTGTGTAGTTCCAGTTTAATTTTCCAAATTCATGTTTTGAGCAATGGTAGCTGGAGTAGTCGAAGATGTGGCAAACGCGTTGTAAAATTCTTCACTCAAGATTCGGTAACACGTTTTTCAAAAACAGACAATTTTAAGCAGAATACTGTCTTCAAGCGAAATCAAACTCTCAAACACATAACCTGTTCAAGCGGAATACTATCTTGAAGCGGAATCAGCAACTAACAACTTCAAGCGAAATAACCAGCAATCGATTTCAAGCGAAATAACCAGTTTGGAGCGGAATCACTGCTATTTGGAGCGGAATCACTGATTTCGCTTGAACTTTCAAGCGGAATGTTGACTTTCGAGTGGAATACGACAATGTTGAAGCGAAATCACAGATTTCGCTTGAAAATCTTAAGCGGAATAAGGCAATATCGAGCGGAATCACGGATGTTCGTTCAAGCGGAATATCAACTTTGGTCCATTTTAGTCATTTTTAGGCTGAATTTTAATCTGAAACTTTTAAGGGTTTGTTAAAATGCAATTTTACACAATATATGAGAAATTTAGACGATTTTAACCGTAAAAACTTGTTGATTTTGAAAAGAAGGTGTAGAAAACAGAAATTTTGAGCTGAATCGGAAAGAACTCCTCTTCTTGAGCTCTGATACCACTTGTAGGATCGTGTTTTGACCCAAACGAGTCGTTTAGAGGAGTTTTAATCAGTTTCAGAGGCGGTAACTAAGAAACAGACGTCGAAACAGCTTGCGAATCACTTTAAACTTCCTTTTAATTGATATAACACTGATTACATGCAGAAAACAAACCGACAGCACCTCGGTATCAAAATACAGAACTCTCTCTCATGATTTCGCTTGAACCTGCTATTTATAGGCAAGGGGTTCCGCTTGAAAGTGTCAGAAACCATTTCAAGCGGAATCAGCTAGATGTGATTTCGCTTGAAAGTGACAACAGTCATTTCAAGCGGAATCAGGTCCTTCAAGCGGAAACAGCTTAATTAACACCTAAAACTTCTATTTTCTCGTACAATGTGCCCTGATCTAACATATCTAGTACAAGACTCGATACAAGACGAAGACGACAGATGTATGCACCAACACGTATTGGGATATTTTAATTATTTTTAGGGTGTCGGAATTATTTTGGAGGGTTGTTATATCCTCCCCACCTTGTTTTAGAACTCGTCCTCGAGGTCTACTGGAATAAGTGTGGATACTTCTTTTGCATTTCTGATTCAAGCTCCCATGTGTATTCTGGTCCTCTTTTGGAGTCCCATTTTACTTTGACCAGAACTAATCTTTTATGTTTGAGATTCTTGACCTTTCTGTCTTCAATCTGTAGCGGTCTTTCCACAAACTTGAGTTTCTCATTTACTGTAACACCTCGTAAAATCATACCCAATGAAATAAAGACACGTGTCATGTAAGACAAACGTGTCAGGAACCCGGATAAGATAAAAGATGTGTGGTAGGATTTAAAAAGGGCAACATGTTATTAAAACACCTCTGAGCGAACCAAGTTATAAATCCCAAGACCTTAAATCGTAATGATAAACATCTAAGATATTTAGCCGGTTGTTCCTTAATAAATAAATTCCATTATTAAGGAAATTGGGTTCTTTTAAATTGTTACTTCAAAGTTCATGATTTAAAATTCTTATGTAAAAGAGTTGAACTTGAATTAGAATGCATGTCCAAATTTCCATAAGGATCCAATGTGAATTCTTGATATTTCCGACATTTCAAAACCTCCACAAGGATCCAAGTTGTATAGATGCATGGCTAGACATGCAATGGCTGACTACATGGTCCCCATACTGATTAAAAGACCCAAGATTCGAAGACTCCAAAGTTGCATGGTCAAAACTTGAAAGTTTGCAAAATTTTGGCTTCTGGTCATCGGATACAGACCGTATGGCCTTAGGCTTACGGTCCGCAAGCACTGCAACTGGGTGATTTAATCCAAGGGTGGTTACGGACCGCAAGGCCAAGAGCTTACGGTCCGTAAGAGGTGCTTACGGTCCGCAAAGCCTCTTGCTTACGGTCCGTAAGACTGTCGCTGGCAGCAGGTTTTGGATAGCTGCATGTTCAGCCTGTTGCACCGCCTTACTTGAGTGGTATTCGAATACTGAGGCTCCTGCAACTGGTTTTGGCATCATAGGGACACCTGGGATGATCTTCCAACACATGTAGACTATTTTGGCATGATCTTGTGCAATGGGGTTCAGTATATAAGAAGAACAAGTTGTGGCATTTTCACTTTCTCACTTGGAAATTTATTCAAGACCTTTCTGGAGCTCCTCTGATCAGCACCAAGCCTTCTTAGGATCCTTAAGCATAATTAGGACTCTTGTAAGTGTCCTTAACCTCCTTTAATCTAGTTTAGCTTAGTTGATTAGCTAAAGTCAAACCGTCGTAATTAAGGTTTGACTTCGAGATTAATCAATAATTACCCAGTCAAATCTCGAATTAAAAATACCTATAAGTAGGTAATTATGTGGTAATAAACCCTTAAAAGGGTACCTTCTGATTCCCACTATAACTATGTCAAATGACGGGTCAAAGCTAATTACAAAAAGTCAACAGAAAGCTTTATTTCAAATTAATGCATAATTAGCAATGTAGGATCCATACAACCTGTTTTATCATTAAAATAACTTGGTAAATAATGTAAGAACATGTCTAAACATGTTCACCCCGACAATTTTCAGTTTAGGCTCGGTTTGGAACCGAAAGTCGCATAGTTTGACTTACACTTTGACTTTCAGTTCTGACCCGTTTAAGCCATGGTTAGGATTGCCTTAGAGCTTCTTTTGGACCTAGTTACATGTTAGTA
This sequence comes from Helianthus annuus, assembly GCF_002127325.2. NCBI lineage: Eukaryota > Viridiplantae > Streptophyta > Magnoliopsida > Asterales > Asteraceae > Helianthus > Helianthus annuus. Next base: position 103,334,942 of record NC_035441.2, on the reverse strand, counting down.
TAACCCTCAGTGATTATACGGCTTGGTTCATTAGTTATCTAAATACTATGCAAGTTTCCGTTAATTGCCTAAATGTTGACTATTATGCCCTTTTCACCTTAAAATGTGATTTTTGAAAAAGTAAAAGAGTAAGAACCTTCACTACTGATTTATAAACTTGTACCCAAAATTTGAAATCAGTTTGAGGTCTAGAATAGGAGTTATGCTCATTAGCGTAAATAAGAAACTTTTTAGTAATATAATAGCATAATTAGCATATAGCATATCTAAACCCAATTTTTGATATCAAACTTTTTACCTACTGATATAAAATAATATTTTGGGATTTTTGGAGATTTTTATTGATTTTTAGGCTTAGCATAACTTAGAGTTCTAAGCTTGATTCGGTTATCGCCGGTTTTGCCCTTTTAGGCCATAAAATGAGTTTTGTAAATCCTTTTGACCCCAAACCTTTTTCTACTGATCTAATATGATAAGTAATTTATTTTGAGCCTTCTGGAATTATAAAAATATCAGCTTTCTATACAAAACCCAGAAATGGCTCCAAATCGCCTTTTTAAGCATTTTTAACACATAGTATGTCATAAAACTATTTTATACATATAAGGTTTGATGCCTACTGATATATTCAGTAAATTTTATATTTTAATAGTAAGGAAAAGTTTTAAACTCAGATTTCCAGTTTTGACCTATTTAGGCTTATGTGAAATTAACAAAATGCCCCTACGGTGCATAGTATGGTTGTAATTAATAAATTTTACACATATATGATACTCTACTGTTATCACTTATTAAATTAAGTATATTTACTAAATAAATCAGACCTATAACTCAGATTGCTAACTAAACTCTTTTATAACCTTTTAAATGACCAAAATGCCCTTACAGGGCATAGTTTGAGTTAAAAATCACTTTGGACATAATGAAGATATCTTACTGATGTTACAACATATTTAGGGCATGTTAACTCAGGAAACTTGTATATGATTAATATGGTTACTCCTTACGCACTTTCCGTGTTCGGATCGGCTTTTGTAACTAGTTTGCATATATTAGCCGAAACGGGTCAAACCATGTCATTCTTGTCTCAAATTCCAGAATGTGTTTAGTTTACCCATATTATACAAGTATCCAAACTTGTCGGGTCTAAATCACATTCTATTCCGGTCTTTGCTTTATCACGCTTGAATCGTATCTTTCTTAAAACTATCTGGTCTAAGCTTAGGCTAAATTAAAGACTGGTTAGAAATCTAATAGGTTATTATAAACATTCGTTCCAGAATAGGAGACCCGGTAAAAGCTATTTGCAGTTGCTTATTGTGACTATACTTGCTCAGGTAAAGACTTTTAACTTATTTTCCCTATACGGGCTTGGGGTACGGTATATAAAATACCGCTTGGTCGGGCATTGAATCTTTAATCAAATGAAGGTTAAATCATTGAAATGACCCGTTAAAATTGTTTTGTTTGCTTAAAGCCTTTGGGGGGTTAATGACCATGTCCCGGATATCCTTGGCATCATTTTACGAAATGGCCATGACCTAAGCATGCGGGTGTAGGCATACACCCGTTGGTGCATAAATAAATATTAAGGTATAACCGTCGGTTTTGGGTTTAACCGCTGCGGGACTACACCATGTGGTGTGTCTATTGATCTTTAACCCGGTGTCAACCCGGGCTACTGAACGCATAAGAAACATGTAATTCTTTTACAAGTATTATATTCAAATAATTATCCTAAGTTATAAAAATCTTTTGTGCCATGTAGATTCAAATCAATTTTTCAAACCTTTTTAAAATGAGTCAGTTAAATTGTACCAGTGTAAACTGACGTATTTTCCCAAAAAGGTTAAGTGCAGGTACTACGCGTAATAGGCTGGCCTCTCCTAGCATCAAATAGAAGTCTCGCAAGCTTAGATGCCAAAATCTGTTGAACTATGTTTCCTCTTTATTTTGATCCGCCTGTGGATCTGTTTCAACTACTTGTGATACTTAAATATTACAATTTTATTTGGTTGAAATAAATATATCTTTTTGCTTCCGCTGTGCATTTATATTTGTGTGGTTTGACTATGATGATATCAACTACATCACGATACTCTCCACCGGGCCCACCGGTAATACGTGGAAATATCGGGGTGTGACATTTACCTCTATATCCTTAAGAGGTACTACCAGTGATTCATCAGATAGACATTTCTTGAGATTAGATACATGAAATACATCATGTATTCCTGTCATTTCCTCTGGCAGTTGTAGCTGATAAGCTACAGGTCCTATTCTTCTAATAATCTCAAAAGGTCGAACATACCTGGGGCTTAGCTTTCCCCTTTTGATGAATCTTACCACTCCTTTCCAAGGAGAAACTTTCAGTAAGACCTTGTCTCCTACCTGAAATTCCAGTGGCTTTCGTCTGTTAACAGCATAACTCTTCTGTCGATCACGTGCTGCTTTTAATCTTTCCTTGACTTGAACAATCTTGTCGGTTGTTTCTTGTACTATCTCTGGTCCAGATAGTTGCTTCTCTCCAATTTCTGCCCAACAGACTGGCGTGCGACACTTTCGTCCATAATGTGCTTCGAATGGTGCAACATTGATACTGGTATGATAGCTGTTATTGTATGAAAATTCTATTAATGGTAAGTGATCTTCCCAATTACCTCTGAAATCAATTACACAAACTCTAAGCATATCTTCCATTGTCTGAATTGTCCCTTCGCTTTGTCCATCCATTTGAGGATGATAAGCGGTGCTTAGATTCATCTTGGTTCCCATTGACTTTTGGACACTTGCCCAAAAATGAGAGGTAAAACGGCTATCTCTATCAGAAACAATTGATAAGGGGATTCCATGTAATGAAACTATTTCATTTACATACATCTTAGCTAATTGTTCCATACTGAAAGTTTGCTTCATTGGTAAGAAATGAGCTGACTTAGTTATCCTATCTACAATCACCCAGATTGTATCATTACCTTTTCTGGTCTTGGGTAATTTGGTAACAAAATCCATTGTTATAAATTCCCATTTCCATACGAGCATCTCTAACTGTTGCAATAATCCTGAGGGTTTCTGATGTTCAGCTTTGACTTGTGAACAGGTTAAACACTTAGTGTTGGTGCACTACATCTGTCGACTTCGTCTTGGATCGAGTCTTACATTGAATTGTAAGATTAGGGTGCGTTTTACGAGAAAATAGGAGAATGTATATGTCTTAGGTCATGATTTCGCTCATATGGTCTTAGACTGATGATTTCGCTTATTAGGACAGGAGCTGATTTCGCTCATGTGGACATGTGGTCGTTGGAGCGAAATCATCAACCCTATATATAGAGTCACATAGGCGAAATCACATATCAGAGTCTTGTATTCCATACCGAAGTGCTGCCGGTGTGAAGAACTGCTTGTATTAGTGATTATATCAATACAATCAGTAGTTAAAGTGAAGAATCAACTGTTTCTAGCTTTGTTTCTTGTTATTCCGCACCTGAAACAGAGTAGAGCTTCTCTGAACGACTCACTCGGGTTAGATCGCGATCCTACAAGTGGTATCAGAGCTCAGGAGGAGGAGTTCTGCAGAGAATAGCTGGAATTCATCGAGATTTCTTACTTCTACACCTTCTTTCATCATTTCAGAAAGTTTTACCGTTCAAAATTGGATCAAAATTTCACAGACTGTGTGTTATTGGACATAGACAAATCCCTGAAAGTTTCATACCTTAAATCGGACTAAAAATAGACAAAATTGACCTCGGACTTAATTTCGCTCATACGGACAACTTGTGATTTCGCTTATAAGTCATCTTGATTTCGCTCCTGGGTCACATAATCTGAAGGATTTCACTCCAAATTGTCTGATAATTTCGCTCATAGCTGCATAATCTGAGATTTCGCTTTTGTGTCAAGTTTAATTTCGCTCCAGAGACACTATTATCTGATTTCGCTCTTACAAACTTGGAGGTTTTGCTCAAAGGGTACATATCTTGGTAATTTCGCTCTAAGGGTTCTGGGATTTCACTTTAAGGTGCTAAAAAGTTAATTTCGCTCCTTAGTCACAGATTTTGAAATACGTGATTAGTCATCATGGATACCGAGTTCTATAACGCGTTTGCAACACCGTCTGGTCCAGCTGCTATTGTTCAAGCCATGAGTTTAGAAACGAGACGGGAACCACCCAAAAGCCCCCGAAACTAATGAGTATCGAAGAATACTACGGGTGGAAAGACAGATTCGAGAACTGGGTTCAGGCAAACCATCTTAGGTCGTGGGAATGTATACTGAAGAAATATGTGCTGCCTCGAACAGATTTGCAGGTTCTTAAAGAGTTATCAGAGTTCACATATCAAGAATAGAATATGTATAAAGCTGAGAAGATGATGATCAGTCTGCTTCAACAAGTGATCAAAGAAGATATCTTTATTCTGCTACAGCATGACAAGACATCAAAGTCGATTTGGGATGCTCTTCGTGTAAAATTTGAGGGTAGTGAGAATATGATAAAGAGCAAGAAGGCACTGTTAAAGAAAGAGTTTGATTTGTTCAGTAGCTTACCGGGAGAGGATACGAAGAAGCTGATTGAACGGTACTGCCACTTAGTACGATCCATGTCAATGTTAAGTATTACAAAAGATCGTGAATTGTGGGTAGAGAAGCTTGCTGATGCGTTACCGCAGAAAGAATGGGGAACGTATTTGATGATTCTGAAGAATACGGGTGTTTATGACGGGCTAACGATTTCTCAGTTCACTGAAAAGATCGAGAGTCAGGATCTGGAACAGCAAAAGATCGCGATGATGAATAGTCCAAGTGTTCAACAGGACGTAAAGATGTATTACAAAGGAAGTATTCCGGTTCCAGAAGCTGCTGAGAGAAGTCCGAAAATCCAAACTGCATTCAGTGCTGGGGATTCAACAGAAAAAGCTGATCAGAGTTCAAACAAAAGCAGCAGTAGATTCTCATCATTTCCAAGTGTCAATCCTAAAGAGTCAAATACAAGATTTCAGTCTCAGAGCACAAAGACAGGAAATTGTTACATGATTCAGTGCAACATCGCTCTAAATCTTCCAGAAGGTCAAAGTTTTTCTGAAGAAACTGCGAAAGATCACATGGCTTTACTAGGATCTGTGTTACTCTCGTATGAAGGTCTAGTTGCTGGTCGGATCGGAAATCCTATGCTCACAAAGGAGGATTACGATCTGATAGACGCCGAAGAGATGGAATTAATGGATATCAAATGGTGTCTAGCTAGTGTTCTTAGGCGTGCTGAAAAGTTCAAGACAATTACCGGGAGAAATGACTTTCTTGATGCTCATGTATCTACTTTAGGCTTTGATAAATCTAAAGTTACTTGTTTTTGATGCAGGGAGAAAGGCCATTTCAAGCGAGAGTGCAAGAACAAGGAAGCTAGTGGTGCTCAGAATCCGTTCGGAAAAGATGACTACTACCGGAAAGCCATTTATCAGCAGGTTGGTTAATCACAAGATTCACAGATGGCTCATGGTAGAAAGATTGAGGATTCAAAGAGAGCATGTTTGGTGGATTTTAACTGGAACAACTACATATCACCTGAAAACAAAGCATGTTTAGTCGATCAAGATGATGAAAGACTACCTGAAGGCTTCAGTTGGGATATGTTTGTTGACGAAAAGGGAGAATTCAAAGCTTTCATCGGTAAGATTGTCAGAGAACCAGACAGGTTTGCCACATGGATGAAGTCTGTTGGCGAGACTGTGAAGAGTATGGAAGAAAAGTCTGTTACATCTGACGAAAGCTCAGAAAGTGCTGATGAAAGCTCACAGAGTTCAGATGAGAATGTACAAAACGATGTTAGCTCATAAAAGGAAGTTGTTTTTGATCAAACACCGTCAGATTCTGGTGTATTAGATGCTAGTTCTGAAAAATCTGTACAGTTTGATCAGTCACCAGTTGATGATAGCAGTAGTGATGATGAGGAAGAAAAACACATTAATATTGCTAAAACTCATCTTTCTCCTGAAAGTTTTCATTTCTATTTTGCAGATCGCATGGAGAAACTGAAGGAAAAACGAACTACTAAAGAACAACAACAAATGAAAACTGAAGATGTTGTTCAGAATGTGATTGTTGAAAAAGTTGCTGAGGAGATTGCTGAAGATGAGAAAGTGATTGAAACAGAAAAGGTGAAAGAAGAAGAAAAGGTGGTGAAGACAATCGAAGTTGAAAAGATTGTTGAAGTCATCAAGCCTTGCATGAAGTGTTTGGAAGCATGCAAGGAATGTGCAGCAAAAGACAATATAATTGCTGAGTATGAGAAAAAGGAAGAGCAGTTGCTGTTCAACCTCAACTATGTGAAAGAATCCTATGATGTCTTGAACAAAACAGTAACCGGTCTTCAAAAAACAAATTCAGAAAGAGAACAAGCACTAACGATGATGAATGCTGTAATGATGACAAAGCAGAAAGCAATCAATTTCTACATCGAAGAGAGTGCTAAGTGGAAGCAAGAGTTGGAGACAGAAAAGATTGAGAATGAGAGAATTAGACGTTTATTGCAGAGTTATTCTAGTTCTGATTATCTCATTGATCGTATTTACCCAACTGTTGCAGGTATGGAAGTTTTTCAAGATGAGAAGTCAAAGAAGAAAGATACCAGTAAGAAACCGACTGTTAGCTATAACAAGTGTCCGCAAGGGTATTCTCCTAGAAAACCAAACGAGGAGCAACTTGCAAAAGCAGTCAATATAAAGCTAAAAACCGACACAACTGATGAATTACCAGAAAACATTGACGTCACATTTACCTCGTCTGACACTGATCATGAGTCTGAGTTAATAAAAAAGGTGGTCGATCAGGTGTTGGATACTGATGAGGAGTCCGAGTCAAAGTCTGAGTATGGAGGGTCAAATTCGTCAGTCAATAGTATTAAGTCGTCGATTAAACGGTCTTATAGTAAAGAATTTTTGTTATCAAAAGCTAATTTGGATGATGAAACATTTGAAGTCGCATACACTTTAAATGATTCGGACAAATTATACTCTGACAAAGAGTTTCCAATAAGAAGTGTTCTTTTGACATGATCAAAAAGGTTTTCAAAATGACAGAAATTAATATTTCTGAAATAAAAGATTTAAATCTTACTGGAAAACCTAAAAAATACACTTCAAGAGTTCAACAACGATTAAACAAGAAAAAAGGTTACAATTCTGGTTCTGGTTTTCAAAAGAAACCTAACCAAAATCGTAGCTACAAAAAGAAAGGTTTAGGATTTGTTCCACCAGAAAATCATAAAAATATAAAAAATTCTAAAACAAAAACATAATTTGTGTCAGGTGGAAGTGCTGAAGATGAACAGAAGAAATCATTCTGGAGACAGTCAAATCAGGAGTTTCTTGCTGAAAAGAGAAGAAATGGAACTGAAGTGTTTCATCCAAAGGAAACTCGAACCTGTTACAAATGTAATGAAGCTGGTCACATTGCATGGAACTGTCAAAAAAATGCCAAAACAAAATAGGGAGTTTCTAGGAAATTGAAAGAAAAGGTTGTTGATGTTGAACCACCAATCGAGAAATTCAAAATTTTTGAAAATTCAATTTATGAAATTGGTGAGTGTTCTAAAAAGAATTTTTACAAAAAGAAAGAAAAAGACAACCAAGTGTGGGTTCTTAAAAAGGTTTAGGAGAAAGTCGGCGATGAATCTGGTTCCACAAAGCCAGAGGAGCCACAAGGTGAGGTAAAAATTTCAGTAAATGATGATGATTTTCCATCACTGAAATTTGAAGAGATTAAACAGAAGGTTGGTAAGGTTGAAATCTCGAATCAGTTTTATACTGAGAAAACTAAGTTTGATGTCGAGAAAACATTCAATGAGAATGTTAAGAAAATTTTTGGGAAAATGTTGAATGGGAAAGCAAAGGGGGTTAAAGATTTTTATGCTACTAAAAAGGCAACTTACAACCCCACTGCGCAAGAATTGAAAACCATCAAGTCTGAAAAGACTTGGATGGAAGTTTGTTTTCCTTGAAGTCTTAGGACTATGCCGGAGATCCCAAGTTTATATCGTGGATCAGGAATCGGCATCTTTCTAGTGTTTGAAAAGTTTGTTTGAAAATTTTAAATGATTTTGAATTTTATAGGTAAAGGACTACGCCGGAGCTTCCAGGTTGGTAAATGCGAAGCAGGAATCGGCATCTTTGTGATCAATTCTATAAGTGGTAAAATGGTTATGTAGACGTAACATTTCTACAGTTAGTATTGTTTGTGTTTTTACAAGTGGTATTGTCTCGGATATACTTACCAGAGATACAGAAGTTTCTGTAATGTAAATGGTAAATCAGGGACATTAATTTGTACTTGATTTACTACATATGAGTAAAATAGACAAGACGATGAACCATATCCCCATACATAACAAGTGATATAACTACAAGTGGTAAAAACAAACTCATTTTCCGGAAAAATCATTTTGATTAAAACAAACTTAAGTGTTTTGAGATCTAAATGAGAAAATGGTTTGTGAAAGGGGGAGTTCTGATTGTTTATGCCAAGTGGATGGCGAATTGATGCGATTCGATGTCAGTTGTCAAAGTTTTGTACAGTTTGTTTTACATTTCATGTTTCAAGTGGGTCAAGACTCTACTTGTTTTTCAAATTTCCTTTGAAATGTGTTTGCATTTTAGGGGGAGTAGAAAATTTCAGAAAATCCAAAAACAATTAGAAAATTTGAAAAAGCCAAAAACATGATAAAATCAAAAATGAGTTTTGTTGTGAAAAAGAGGAAATGATAGTACATTAGTAGACTGTCACAACATTCTTAAGATATGGAAAGATTAAAATGTGATAAACAATCTCACTGCGGATGTGTCAGTAGATTTTTACACATTTAGTAAATTGTGATGAGATATAAACATAAATTTCAAACTTGCCTGTTCTGTGGGTTAACAACTTCTTGGATATATAGGTAACCCCTGAAATCTTGTTTGAAAGGTCCCTTATTCTGAGATACTACGTCTTTATGCTCAGTGATATTTGGGATATTATCCCGGGACTTCTACTGAATGGAAGTTCTTACCTTTAACATCCTGTTTTGTGAACCAATAAAATTATATTTAAAATTTAAAATTTATATATTGTTGAACGACTAAGTAACGAGTAAAATGGGTAGTTGAAATATTTAGTTGAAATATGAGACATTTGTACAAGTCCTGGCTATTATAAGAGACCGTTTAATATTAATAATTAAATATATTATTTTATTTACCTTACTCCGTTTTTAATGAAACTTAGGTTCAAACGTAGATAAAAATATGCTCGTTCTAATGACATATTCGTCCTTTTATAAAACATCATATTTTAAAAGTTATACAAGAAAAACGAGTGAAGCAGCTGAATTAATATAACTAAGCTAGCTAGCTAGCACGTCAAGCTAGCGAGCAAGCACGTCAATGTCCCACATCGCCCAGAAAGGAATTGAGGTGCCTGCTTGCTTCACATATATATAGGAGTTAAATTGTAGGATTTTAGATACACCAAAATTTTAATGGGAACGCTCTAGTATTGAGAATCCCGCGTATACGATACCCCGTTGGGTGTTGTTAGTAGTCGTTTTTGGAGCACGAGTAGGAGCAGGAGTAGGGAAACTCTACATCAACGTGCCGTAGATAGTCTTGAGGACCTTGAGATAGTACCTGATCATACTAGCAATTGTATCAACGGTTAGCTACTAGCAAGAGGTGAGTTTTATGAATGCTTTTCAAATGTGAACATGCTTGTCCTAAACTGTAATAATATGGCATGACTGTTGTACGCATGTATATAACCTGAGCATGACATACACATGATATTTGTGGTCCCTTATACGTGCCGCTACGGCGGGATTTGTCGGTACTACACCTGTGGTGTAGTGGGCATTAACTATATGGTTATGTAAGTTACGTGGTAACGTTGGGTTATGATAACATGGGCGGGTACAAGTCATGATTAAATAATGTGAATTGTAAATTGTGTATATTCATAAACTCACCAGTGTAATATCTGACGTCTTTTAAGCATGTGTCACAGTAAATGATGGTTAGTCTTGGGCGGGTTGTTTATCTCGGATAGGCGTGACTAGTGAAATAAAGTATCTCAAACTTTCTTATCTGGTGGAAATTTTGCGTGATCAGCTAATAGTAGTTTGACCAAACTTTGTACCTTTAAGTTTCCAACTTTTGTACATTACCGTTTGTATCAATAACGTAAGTGTTTACTGGTAAGTTGGTATCAATTGTGTATGGTGCATCCTTATCTGGGTGTGGTGTCACAGTTGGTATCAGAGCCAAAGGTTTTAGCGAATTAGGTATTTGGTATGGATACCTAGGCTTCAACCTAAGAGAACACGCCAGCTTATGTAATTTTTAGGATGCTCTGGCTGACTTTGAAATACGAATAATAGATAAATCCGGGTATGAACTTACTAAGGATATAGAGTCATTAGAAAATACCCATAGTAATAATTACAACCGATAAATCCTCATTTCGTTACCACTTTGTACACACTGCCCTTAACAATAATTACTCGTAAATCTTGTCTTCTTTACTCGTTAGGAGAAAATAATAGTAGTAATAATAATAATAATAATAATAATAATAATAATAATAATAATAATAATAATAATAATAATAATAATAATAAAATCTAAAAGATAAAATGTAATACGTATATGTTGTATACATGAAGTGCATATATATAATGATACTTGTGTATTATTTGAGTAAGTAATATTTCTTCTCAATCAAGTATCATAGAGTAAAAAAAAAAAAATGAAGGCGGCCAATAGCGTAGTTCATTGTTAATATAAATAGATGCCAACCTCCTTCATACAAATCATACACAACCTTCTCTCTCACATAAAGCACATGAGCAGAAAATGTCGGCAGAACCTTCGGTTAACAACAATCGTCAACCTAACCCATCAGTTAATCCTGCTCGTCATAGCGAACCTGTAAACTTAGGAGATGACATGATCGATCGGATTGCCGTCCGAGTTGCGCAAATCCTTGCCAACGCACAGGGACGCGAACGTCAGAATACAGAACGATCAGGGCAATCTGAGGGAAGCACTGCACCTACACCTACACCAACTCCACGAGAAGAACCTCGCCCGGAAAAGAAGGTAGATGATACGAAAGTATCTAAAGCTATAGAAACAGAAATCTCTAAAGAATGTAATTACAAGACTTTCATTTCATGTAATCCTCCTTCATTCGACGGGAAGAAAGGTGCTATTGAGGCACATGAATGGCTAAGTGAGGTAGAAGCCATTCTAGACGTCAGTGATTGCCATGAAAGAAATAAAGTTAGGTTTGCTGTTCATTTGTTTAAATCCGAAGCCTTATTTTGGTGGAGGATACAAAAGCAAACTAGAGGTGATGATCTGGCACATCGCCTGAGTTGGAAGGAGTTTTCAGAACTGTTTACAAATTACTTCTGTCCACCAAGCGAAACTGACAGAATAGAAAAGGAATTTTTGCATCTTGAACTCAGGAATAAGACATACCGGGAATATGTCACCAAATTCAATGAAATGTCTCGAATAGTGTCTTACTTGGTGAACCCTGAAGAAAATCGTATTCGAAGATTCCTGTGGGGACTCCCCACAGAATATCGCACGTTTATCAAGTCTACCAAACCAACTACCTATCATGATGCGGTAGAGGCTGGGGCAACTATCGCCACTGAGATCCAACAAAAGAAAACCCCAGAAACTATCCCGAAAAGGAAATGGGAAAACTACCAAGAACAAAAGAAACCCAATTACAGAGATTTTAAGAGGCAACGAGGACCCCCACCTAGGTGCCCAACTTGTGGAAAAGGACATTCCGGTCCATGTAACCAGTTAGTCTGTAGAAACTGTAAGAAACCTGGACACAACTATCGTGATTGTAGAGAGCCACGTAAGTGTTTCAAATGTGGAGAGACGGGCCACTATAGTGATAGCTGTCCTAAGAGGAATGAGGAACCTAATAAAGCAAGAGGGAGAGCTTTTGTTCTGAATACTGAAGAGGCTCGTAGGAACCCTGATGTCATAACAGGTATATTTCTCCTTAACAACTTATATGCTAAAATACTATTTGATACTGGTGCTGATAGAAGTTTTATATCTGAGCACTTTAGAGTTTTGATTAATCAGACTCCTTGTAAGCTAGATAAGCCATTTATAGTAGAACTAGCAGATGGGAGGGAAGAAGAAATTGTGAGTGTGGTGAAGGATTGTACCATCCAGATTAGTAAGACCCCAATATCCATAGACTTACTACCACTGAAACTTGGAGAGTTCGACGTAGTAATAGGAATGGATTGGTTATCTAGTCACCAAGCTCAAATATTGTGTGATAAGAAGCAAATTCAAATTAAGGACCCAAAAGGGGGAACTGTAACAATTGATGGGGAAAGACCTAGTAAACCCATAAGTTTTATTTCCATGATAAAAGTATCCAAGTGTATTCAAAAGGGTCATTTAGCGTACCTAGTATATGCACTAGAGGCAAAGGAAGAAAAGAAACTAGAAGAGGTAGCAGTAGTGGCTGAATTCCCTGAAGTATTCCCTGAAGATCTTCCCGGATTACCACCTGACAAACAAATTGAGTTTAGAATCAACTTGATCCCAGGAGCAACCCCTATTGTCAAAGCCCCATACCGCCTTGCCCCGACTGAAATGAAAGAGTTGAGAAACCAACTCCAGGAGTTACTGGACAAAGGATTCATACGTCCTAGCACGTCACCATGGGGAGCGCCAATTCTCTTTGTCAAGAAGAAAGATGGCTCAATGAGGATGTGTATGAATATAGAGACCTGAATAAGATCACTATAAAGAATCGATACCCACTCCCAAGAATCGATGATCTTTTTGATCAATTACAAGGCGCAAGCTACTTCTCGAAGATAGACCTAAGATCTGGGTATCATCAATTAAAGGTTAGAGAAGAAGATATAACCAAGACTGCCTTTAGGACAAGGTATGGTCACTACGAGTTCCTAGTGATGCCTTTCGGCCTCACTAATGCACCAGCTGCCTTCATGGACCTTATGAACCAAGTCTGCAAACCATACTTGGATCAATTTGTAATCGTCTTCATAGATGATATCCTAATCTACTCTAAGAGTAGAGAAACAAACGAGGGTCATCTCCGTGCCATTCTTAAGTTACTAAAAGAAGAAAAACTTTATGCCAAGTTCAGTAAGTGTGAATTCTGGACTAGGGAAGTCCAATTTTTAGGACATGTTGTTAATGAAAAAGGCATACAAGTGGACCCTACAAAGATTGAAGTAGTTAAGAATTGGGAGGCACCAAGAAATCCCACAGAAATTCGACGTTTCCTAGGGCTAGCAGGGTATTATAGAAGGTTCATTCAAGATTTCTCTAAGATAGCGATGCCTCTAACGACACTGACTCAGAAAAATACCCCATTTGTCTGGGGCAGCCAACAAGAAGAAGCTTTTAATCTTTTGAAAACAAAGTTATCCAGTGCCCCAGTACCTGCATTACCCGAGGGTACCGAAGATTTTGTAGTATATTGTGATGCTTCTCATTATGGACTAGGGTGTGTGCTGATGCAAAGAGGCAAAGTTATCGCCTATGCATCTCGACAGTTAAAGATACATGAAAGAAATTGCACCACCCATGATCTAGAACTCGGAGGAGTAGTATTTGCCCTCAAGATATGGAGGCATTACTTATATGGAACTAAGTGTGTGATCTACACTGATCACCAAAGCCTAAAGTATATATTTGAGCAAAAGATGTTGAACATGAGATAGAGGAGATGGATGGAGTTGTTGAATGACTATGATTGTGAAATTCGTTACCATCCAGGAAAAGGTAATGTAGTAGCAGATGCCCTTAGTCGGAAGGACAAAGTTAAACCTTTAAGAATACGTGCATCTAGAATTGAAGTGAAAATAGGTTTACCAGAACGAATTAAGGATGCACAGACACATGCCCTGAAAGTTGAGCAGATTAACAAAGAAAGGATGGTGGGAAAACAAGAACTACTTGTTAAAGAAGAAGATGGAATACTAAGACTCCACAATAGGATTTGGATACCTATTGTGGGAGGACTCAGGGATATGGTGATGGAAGAAGCACATAGATCAAAGTATACAATGCATCCTGGCAGTACGAAGATGTACAAGAATATTCGAGATGAATATTGGTGGCCAGGGATGAAGCAATCAATCAATGAATATGTGGAAAAATGCATGACGTGTTCACAGGTCAAAACAGAACATCAGAAGCCTGCAGGATGTTTAATCCAACCCGAGATCCCTGAATGGAAATGGGAGATGATAACCATGGATTTCATTACTAAACTTCCACGAACTAAGAATGGTCACGATACTATTTGGGTTATAGTAGATCGTTTAACTAAGTCTGCTCATTTCTTGCCAATACGAGAAGATTATAAAATGGATAAATTAGCAAGAATTTATGTCAAAGAAATTGTCACCCGTCATGGAGTACCTATCTCCATTATATCAGATAGAGATAGCCGTTTTACGTCCAGATTTTGGCAAAGCTTCCAAAAGGAATTGGGAACAAAAGTAAATTTAAGTACAGCTTATCACCCACAGACAGATGGCCAAAGTGAAAGAACCATACAAACACTGGAAGACATGCTTAGGGCATGTGTGATAGACTTTGGAGGAAACTGGGATGAGCATTTACCTTTAATAGAGTTTGCATACAATAACAGTTATCACGCAAGCATCAAGGCGGCTCCATTTGAAGCACTATATGGAAGGAAGTGTCGTACCCCAGTTTGTTGGACTGAGATTGGTAGAAATCCATTAGCTGGACCCGAAATTATTGAAGAAACTACCAATAAAATCATACAAATCCGAGAAAGAATGAAGACTGCTAGAGATAGACAGAAAAGTTATGCCGACAGACGAAGAAGACCCTTAGAATTTCAAGTTGGCGACAAGGTATTACTTAAGGTCTCGCCTTGGAAAGGTATCATTCGTTTCAGGAAGAAGGGAAAACTAAGTCCACGCTATATTGGACCATTTGAGATAATCAAAAGAGTTGGTCCTGTAGCATATAGGTTAAAATTGCCAACAGAATTACAAGGAATTCATGACACGTTTCACGTGTCAAATTTAAGAAAGTGTCTAGCGGACGAGTCACTTAAGATACCCTGGCAGGAGATCCAGATCAATGACAAGTTGAACTTCACAGAGCGCCCCATTCAGATCATAGATCGACACATAAAGAAATTAAGAAATAGGGAGTTTCCTCTAGTACGAGTCAAATGGGATGCAAGGAGAGGACCTGAAGAGACAAGGGAAAAAGAAAACGAGATGAAACAAAAATATCCACATCGCTTTGCTTAAATTTCGCGGACGAAATTTCTATAAGGTGGGGAGAGTTGTAACATCCTGTTTTGTGAACAAATAAAATTATATTTAAAATTTATAATTTATATATTGTTGAACGACTAAGTAACGAGTAAAATGGTTAGTTGAAATATTTAGTTGAAATATGAGACATTTGTACAAGTCCTGGCTATTATAAGAGACCGTTTAATATTAATAATTAAATATATTATTTTATTTACCTTACTCCGTTTTTAATGAAACTTAGGTTAAAACATAGATAAAAATATGTTCGTTATAATGACATATTCGTCGTTTTATAAAACGTCATATTTTAAAAGTTATACAAGAAAAACGAGTGAAGCAGCTGAATTAATATAACTAAGCTAGCTAGCTAGCACGTCAAGCTAGCTAGCAAGCACGTCAATGTCCCACGCCCAGAAAGGAATTGAGGTGCCTGTTTGCTTCACATATATATAGGAGTTAAATTGTAGGATTTTAGATACACCAAAATTTTAACGGGAACGCTCTAGTATTGAGAATCCCGCGTATACGATACCCCGTTGGGTGTTGTTAGTAGTCGTTTTTGGAGCACGAGTAGGAGCAGGAGTAGGGAAACTCTACATCAACGTGCCGTAGATAGTCTTGAGGACCTTGAGATAGTACCTGATCATACTAGCAATTGTATCAACGGTTAGCTACTAGCAAGAGGTGAGTTTTATGAATGCTTTTCAAATGTGAACATGCTTGTCCTAAACTGTAATAATATGGCATGACTGTTGTACGCATGTATATAACCTGAGCATGACATACACATGATATTTGTGGTCCCTTATACGTGCCGCTACGGCGGGATTTGTCGGTACTACACCTGTGGTGTAGTGGGCATTAACTGTATGGTTATGTAAGTTACGTGGTAACGTTGGGTTATGATAACATGGGCGGGTACAAGTCATGATTAAATAATGTGAATTGTAAATTGTGTATATTCATAAACTCACCAGTGTAATATCTGACGTCTTTTAAGCATGTGTCACAGTAAATGATGGTTAGTCTTGGGCGGGTTGTTTATCTCGGATAGGCGTGACTAGTGAAATAAAGTATCTCAAACTTTCTTATCTGGTGGAAATTTTGCGTGATCAGCTAATAGTAGTTTGACCAAACTTTGTACCTTTAAGTTTCCAACTTTTGTACATTACCGTTTGTAATAATAACGTAAGTGTTTACTGGTAAGTTGGTATCAATTGTGTATGGTGCATCCTTATCTGGGTGTGGTGTCACATGACCTAGTCCCCAGATAATGCTTTCTGCAAAAGCTTGAAACATAGCTTCGCCCTCAGCATGCTGATGAAACAATAAAATTGATAGTCGCTGCTGTTATAATCAAAAGATCCTCTAAAGGGGACACACCAAAAAGTCGAAGCCGTCATCTCTTTGCGTATACGGAAGTATCGACCTGAGCTCTCACGGTCCTCGCATCTAACCCCTGACAGATATCAGTTGTGGTATACTCACCTGTAAGACTGAATATTGGGATCTGGATATGGGAGTATATTCAAGTAGTAGGACACACAAATAAGTTCAAGTCATTAAATCATTAACATCGTATCTCAGATCAATTGAACTTTGTGTGAAAATTTAAGTGGACAAATATATTGACAATCTAGGTGAATTGTTTAAAACTTAAAATGTACTGCAGCTTAACGGTATTAGTGACATGTCTCATAAACTGATATGATCCTCTTACGCAAAACTTACAAAAATATTGTTTGTAAATATTTCATTTCTGCATTATTCTTGATTCTTCAAGTGGTGTCAGTTATTTTCTTTCAGAAAATCCAAAAAGATTTTGTGTGTGTTTTAGCATAATTTTTTTTGAAAAAAGTCAAAAATATTTTCGATAACTGATGTTGGAAAGCTGATTTTCAAAATTCCGAGTGCTAAACATGATGACATTGTTGTGAAGGGGAGTGAATAGTGAATATCAAATTGTGCTTTGAAATCAACAAGTGGTTCATCAAAAGGAATAGTTTTTTTGAGAGAGAGTTGTTGTTGGTGCATATGTTTATGAGAGAGAGTCATCTGATTATTTCAGAGTGTTGGTGCATACAAATTGTTAAACTTAGAAAATTTACTTCTGGGTTAAGAATGTGCAGGAATAGCCAGGTTTCGATCTTGGACCTGAAGATAAAGAGCCAGGTTAATTCAATCCTGAGACCTAAGCTGAACGAAAGCTAGGTTACGATACCTGAGGACTCTGATTGAGGAAATCCAGGCTAATTGATTCTGAAGATTCTATGGACAGAACTAGAGCCAAGTTTCGATCCTGGAAATTAAACGCTGTGAACAGAGGTAGTGCCAGGTTTCCGATTCTGTGGACAAAGTTAAAGCCAGACAAAGATCCTGAAACAGATGTTGCTGAAGAACAAAGAAATGCCAGCAAATCGAGAGGGGGAGTCTGAAGATTTTCAAGCAGATATTGTTAAAGAGGAATCTGTTGATGAAGATAGAGAGAGAGAGAGAGAAAAGCCCAGAGACTGATCAAGACTGAAGAAATGAAGACACGACATTGTCGTGACTCGATGGACGACTCGTCAACATCTGAGGGGGAGTCTGTTGGTGCACTACATCTGTCGACTTCGTCTTGGATCGAGTCTTACATTGAATTGTATAGATTAGGGCGCATTTTACGAGAAAATAGGAGAATGTATATGTCTTAGGTCATGATTTCGCTCATATGGTCTTAGACTGATGATTCGCTTATTAGGACAGGAGCTGATTTCGCTCATGTGGACATGTGGTCCTTGGAGCGAAATCATCAACCCTATATATAGGGTCACATAGGCGAAATCACATATCAGAGTCTTGTATTCCATACCGAAGTGCTGCCAGTGTGAAGAACTGCTTGTATTCATGATTATATCAATACAATCAGTAGTTAAAGTGAAGAATCAGCTGTTTCTAGCTTTGTTTCTTGTTATTCCGCACCTGAAACAGAGTAGAGCTTCTCTGAACGACTCATTCGGGTCAGATCGCGATCCTACACTTAGAAACATAAGCTGCTATATCCTTTTTCATTCCTATCCACCAAAAATTCTTTTATAAATCTTGATACATCTTATCACTTCCAGGATGCATCTTATACTTAGATTTATGGGCTTCTTCTAATATACGGTGGCGTAGGTTCCCTAATTTAGGTATCCACATTCTCTTCTTATGGAATCTCCAAATTCCATCGGTTCTTTGTTCTAATTCTTTAATCATTCCTTTCAACTTTTCAGTATCATCCTTGATTACTGATTCTTGTGCTTCTCTAATCTGTTCATTTAAATCTACTTGTAGATTTAATTTAAGAGAACGTACTCTTTTTGGCTTTTCATGATACTTCTGATTTAAAGCATCAGCTACCACATTTGCCTTTCCTGCATGATACTGGATATTACAATCATAAACACTAAGAATTTCCATCCAGCGCCTTTATCTCATATTCAACTCCTTTTGCCAGAAAACATACCTTAAACTCTTATGATCGGTGAAAATGGTAAACTTACTACCGTAAAGGTAATGTCTCCAAATCTTAAGGGCAAAAATTATGGTTCCTAGTTCCAAATCATGGGTTGAATAATTTTCTTCATGATTCTTAAGTTGTCTAGACGCATAGGCTATAACCTTTTGACGTTGCATCAACACACATCCATAACCTAACTTAGAAGCGTCACAATAGTGTACAAAGTCTTCAGTTCCTTCTAGTAATGCTAGTATGGGTTCGTTGGTTAACCTTTGCGTAAGAATTCTAAAGGCTTCTTCTTGTTTTGGTCCCCATTCAAACTTAACAGATTTACAGGTTAGCTTAGTGAAGGGAATGGCTATTCTAGAAAAATCTTCAATAAATCTTCTATAATAACCGGCCAATCCTAAGAAACTTCTAACCTCGGTTGGTGATTTAGGGGTTTTCCATTTGGTAATCGCCTCGATCTTTGTAGGATCCACATGAATTCCTTCATGATTGACTAAATGCCCAAGAAATTGCACTTCTTCTAACCAAAACTCACACTTTGAAAACTTTGTATAAAGCTTTTCCTTTCACAATAAGCTTAGAAGTGCGTGCAGGTGCGCTGCATGTTTCTCTTTACTTTTTGAGTAAATGAGAATATCATCTATAAAAACAATTATGAATTTATCCAAATATGGCTTACATATTCGGTTCATCATGTCCATAAATGCGGCTGGGGCATTGGTTAAACCAAATGGCATGACAGTAAATTCATAATGGCCATACCTTGTTCTGAAAGCGGTCTTAGGAATGTCCTCTTCGTGTACCTTTAATTGATGATACCCTGATCGTAAATCTATTTTCAAGAAAAATCGAGTTCCTTGTAACTGATCAAACAATCATCGATTCTTGGTAATGGGTACCGATTTTTAATCGTGACTTTGTTCAATTCACGGTAATCAATGCACATTCGCATTGACTCGTCTTTCTTCTTAACAAACAATATCGATTCTCCCCATGGCGATAAACTCGGCTGTATGAATCCTTTCTCCAACAATTTGTCTAACTGCTTCTTTAACTCTTGCATCATTGCGGCTGCTAAACGGTAGGGTGCTTTGGCAATAGGTGTTGTTCCTGGTAGCAGATGGATTCTGAATTCAACTTCTCTGTCTGGTGGTAATCCTGGTAATTCTTCTGGAAACACATCTGGAAACTGAGATACTACTGGAATATCTTTCAGTTCTTTTCCTTTAGTGTTAGTGATTATGGAAATCAAATACACTAATGATCCCTTTCTTATATAACTAGCTGTTTTCATCACAGAGATGAATTTCGTGGATCTAGATGGTTTATTTCCTTTAATTGTGATCTTTTCACCTTTTGGTGAACTTACTTGGATTGACTTTTGATCACATAAAATACCGGATTTATTGGCTATTAACCAATCCATTCCTAATACAACATCAAATCCTGCCAGATTCATTGGGTAAAGGTTTGCAGTAAACTTTTGATTTAAAAATTCTATTCTTGCTCCCTGCAAGATTTCAGAAATCTTAATGGTTTCCCCATTTGCTGTCTCTACTAGACATTCTTGTGTGAGTTTAGTTAATGGTTGATTGAGAAGTTTGCAAAACTAAGTATTAATAAAACTTTGGTTTGCACCAAAGTCAAATAATACTTTAGCAAAAACATCATTAGCTAAAAACGTACCGGCAATCACGTCCGGAATCATCTTTGCTTCTTCTGCGGTCAGCACAAATGCTCTAGCATTTTTAGTAGTCTTGTTATTCATGGCTGTAGCTAGTTTCGGACAGTTTAGCTTGATATGACATTTTTGCCCACAGTTGAAGCACATTCCATTATTAGGTTTCTTCCTACAGTCTTCTTCCTTGGGTCCTGGTATTTTGCAGAAATTACAGTAGGTAGAGCATCTTCTTGAATGCTTCTTCTTGCAGGCCTTGCAGTAAGGTGTAGAGGTAGAACCTACATTTTTCCCACGGTTGGAATTACCGTAGCGGTATTCCTGGGTAAGCCTTTGAGCTAGGTTCTTCCTCTGGTCTTCTTCCCGTGTACGCACTAATTCATCAGTCAACGTATTTCCTAGTTCTACAGCTTCTTCTATAGTTTGGGGTCTAGCCGCCTTGACTACATGCCTAATCTCACTGATTAATCCCCAAATGTAACGAGAGATTAATACTGGTTCTGGTAATGCAAGGGTTGGCACTATTCTAGCATATTCAAAGAATGTAGTAGTATAACCCTTACTATCCACTCCAGTCATTCTAAGGTTTAGGAACTTATTTGCTATCTGTTCTTTTTCATTGGGAGGGCAAAATTTCCTTTCCACCATATTCTTAAATTCCTCCCATTCCATATTGTAAACCCTTTCACTTCCCATAGACTGGAGGATAGTGTTCCACCATTCTAAGTCTGAGTTCTTAAACAGATTGGAAGCAAACATTATCTTATGCTCTTCTGCGCACTTGCTTATTTTCAAGACTGCCTCAGTCTTTTCTATCCAGCGTAGACTTGCAATGGGTCCCTCATTGCCCGAGAATTCTATTGGTTTACACGACCAGAATTCCTTGTAAGAACAACCATAAGACATGGTTCTTCTTCTTTTAGGAATGGGCACTTGAAGTATTGGTCCATTGTTTACGTTGTGTTCTGGTTCAGTAGTTCGCTTACTACAATTGTTACTTTTATTATCAGCTTCCTTAACCGTTTGAATAATATATGGCATTGCGTCTATGATTCCTTGTGCCACTATGTGTTGAATGGCATTGTTATTCACTCGGTTTCCATTATTATTGTTGTTCGGGTTATCGTTGTTATTCTGGTTTTCATTATTCTGGTTTTCATGGTTCACTTCATTGTCCATCTGAATTTCAAACATTTATCAGATATTAATATCACAAAATTTAATGCAAACAATCACACAACAAGCATATTGATCAAAATCGTCGAACATTGCGACTTACTCTATTTTATACTGTGCATCCATATATATTACAATACAACTGAAATGGAAATTACAATACTATTAGGCATCCGTAGCTACTATCTAGATTTGTTTTTCCAAACATACACACGCATTATATATATATATATATATATATATATATATTAATATTATTACTAAGGATAGGGGTTCATCCAAAAGTCCATATTACGTTCGTCATATTTCCAGACAAGTCGTTCTCCTATCTGTCTCATCCTTTCACTACCTTCTAAAATCTCCTCACCAAAGGTTCGGAGTTCTTGCACATTTTCTGCACTCATTGGGGTGTGCAGGGGCTGGTACTGGGTTTGGGAACTGGGGCATGGGTTCTCGGTAAGGGTAAGAGTTTTCTAGAATTTCCCTGATGAATTGATCATTATCATAATAGGGGTCTAGAGGCTCTAGATTTGGGTAAGCTGCTAGGTTTGGCATGGGTTCATCTTCTGGTATTGGGTAGCGTTGCTGGTAATCCCTATGGTTGTCAAACCACGGGTCGTAGTTTGGGTCTAAGGGATTGGGTGCTGGCACTCTAGGTATGTCTGCTGGGTCAAAATCATGCATTTGGATTTGGTTTTTTGGGTTGGCTTCAGTCTCCATTGGTTGTGTGGGAAACAAGGGTAATGGTTGGGGTGCTATGAGTTGCTCTAGATTAGGGTTTGCAGCTGTGGTTGCTAATATATGGAAATTTGCTAGACTCCTATTGAGCATATCCTGAGCGTGAGCATCTGTTTCTCTCTTAGCGGCTGCTAAAACACGATGCTGTTGTAACTTTTTCATCCTTTTCCTACGTTCATGTGCTCCTCTGCTGAACCATCCTCTCTTCTTAGGGGGGAATAGCTCTTCAGATTGGGCCTTGAACACGAATATCCCATCTTCATAGTCAGCTGAATACCCTGAGAGGGTAGGCTGTGAAGAGGTGCCTTCGTCCTTAGGTGAGCTGGACAACTGACAGTAAGCGTCTGAAGGTCCTTGGTAGCCCATACTGTAAACTAACAAATAGTCAAATAACACACAACAATAATATACAGATACGCACGTAGTTCCCTAGATAATTTCCTAACATTTTGAATAATATATTGGTGTCAGCAGAACACTTTTGTGGCTGAATCAGTGGCTTAGCTCTGATACCACCTTCTGTCACAACCCCCGTCCCCTAACAACCCGAGAACGGGCGGCCGCAGCCTGTTTCAGTGGTATTGGTGTTTATCATTTTGGCAGTGGAAATTACATCAGGACCGTAGTTAGGAAATATTTTATCAGTGTAAAATACCACACTTTTATAATATTAAACACGTGGAAAAAATCCCAAGTTTTAAGTACACACATTTTCATAGGGATAAACCCTATTTTATTTAATAAAAACATCTCTGTATTTTAGGTAATTTTATAGCCACTTTTCCTAGCCTTCAGTGCTGTCCATCTGCCTTCTATTTGGCTTTTACATTTTGTTACCTGAAATGCGTTTAAAAACATTTTGTCAGTGGGAAATACTGGTGAGTGAATCTCAGTTTAATCAAGATAAGTAAAACCATTGTACAGTATTGAGGGCGGTCGCGCAATTACATTTGTTTCCATCTACCTTAATTACCACCTACGGTACTGTCAACCCGACTTGTGGTCATGTTACTACTCACAATGTAGTAACAAATTTTGTATACAAAACGCCAACATACCAATGATAATTGTAGAATACAAATACTCAATCATTGTTTAATATAATGTTAATTATTTGTGGTTTTGTAAAAACAACTTGCAAAAAGGAGGATTACTCACATTGCAGTCTTAGGGTTTTCCTTTAGGATTTCCTGGTGATTATCTATTAATTACACAAATGCACACACGTTAGTATAATAACCTAATATTTACATTAGTAATACCCTCCCCAAGACGGCATTCCAATGACTACGTCGGGCAGAACCTCGACAGTCGTTACGTAACCATAGATCAATCGGGCAGCGTATCTAATACGTAACCGGGGTTATGATACTTACAACGAGACAGGGCTTCGCTAATTAGGGGGTATTATACCCGGAAATTACTTCAGCTATGTAGAAATTCGAGAGAGAAAGTGTGTGTGAGCGTCGGAAAGTGAAAGCTGTTACTCCCAATTTATAGGGCCTGATTTGGACTCCCTCGCGGCCCGCGAAGGACACACAAGGGGCCGTCGCGCCCTGTGAACTAGGTCCGGTAGACCCTAGGGTTGGCCAGTCACCGGTGTAGGCTCGACGCGTGTTAGACACGTGGCAGCTCCGGGTTGCGCCTCATGTCCATTCGCTCGCGGCTCGCGTAAGACCAGGGGAAGGACTTCGCGGCCCGCCAGAGACCCAAAAACTTGGTTTTTAATTAAATTTAATAAAAAGAGGTATTCGGGACCTGTTTCGTATATGGGGTGTATTTTAGGACGTATTGGGATATTCTAATTATTTTCAGGGTGTCAGAATTATTTTGTAGGGTTGTTATAAAGACCACCCCTTTTGAGCTTTGGTATAAAAACCACCTGAG
Organism: Helianthus annuus; assembly: GCF_002127325.2. Classification (NCBI taxonomy): domain Eukaryota; kingdom Viridiplantae; phylum Streptophyta; class Magnoliopsida; order Asterales; family Asteraceae; genus Helianthus; species Helianthus annuus. The sequence continues at coordinate 103,310,615 of NC_035441.2, read as the reverse complement.
CTGCATAAGCTGAGAGTTTGGGGTTGTAGAGCCGTGGTGAGGCTCACTGATCCTAAGATAAGGAACATAGGGGAAAGAGGTATAGACTGCATTTTCATTGGGTATGCGGAGCATTCATTTGCTCACAGGTTCTATGTTATAAAACCGAATGACTATGTGTCAGTGCATACGGTAATTGAGGCAAGAACTGCAGAGTATGATGAGAATAGATTCTTTTCAATACCTAGGCCTAGAGACACGGTTCCATGTTCTAGTAACTCTCACGTGGTTGATCAAATGATTGATACTCCTCCGGAACCTAGGAGAAGTGGTAGAGCAAGAAAAGCTAAATCATTTGGTGATGATTTTCAGCTATATTTGGTTGAAGGATCTAGAGATGAAATTAAAATTCAAAATCAATACTGTTTCAATATTGAGGAAGATCCTAAAACCTTTAGGGAAGCCATGGCATCTCGGGATGTAGCTTTCTGGAAAGAAACTATAAATGATGAGATGTACTCTATTATGCAGAATAACACTTGGAAACTGTCTGATCTACCCCTAGGTGTAAACCACTTGGTTGTAAATGGATCTTCAAGAAGAAGATGAAAGTAGATGGCTAAATTGATAAGTTTAAAGCCCGATTGGTTATCCAAGGCTTTAAATAAAGGGAAGGAATTGACTACTTTGATACATATGCTCCTGTAGCAAGAATATCCACTATTAGATTGTTGGTTGCCTTAGCTGCAATATACAATCTTGTAATTCACCAAATGGATGTGAAAACCGCTTTCCTGAATGGTGATTTGGATGAGGAGATATATATGAAACAACCAGAGGGCTTTGTTATGTCTGGCATTGAGAATAAGGTGTGTAAGCTAGTTAAGTCATTATATGGCTTAAAGCAAGCACCAAAATAGTGGCATCAAAATTTTGATGATGTGGTTTTGTCTAATGGTTTTGTATAAAACCAAGCAAAAAAGTGTGTGTATAGCAAATTTGATGATTCCAGGAAAGGAGTCATAATTTGTCTATATGTAGATAACATGTTGATCTTCGGTACTGACCATGATCAAGTTGATAAAACAAAGAAATTTTTGCCATCTTGCTTTGAAATGAAAGACATGGGGGAGGCGGAAGTGATCCTTGGTATAAGGATTAAACGGGAGAACAATGTCGTATCTATCTCTCAATCTCATTATATTGAGAAGATATTGAAAAAGTTTAATTTTCATAATAGTTCCCCGATTAGCACTCCAATGGATCATGTTTTTAAGCTCTCACCTAGTGAAGGTGTAGCTGTAAGCCAACTTGAATATTCAAAGGCCATTGGATATCTCATGTACGCCATGATTAGCACTAGACCGGATATAGCTTATGTTGTTGGAAAGCTTAGTAGGTATACTAGCAATCCACGTGCAAGTCATTGGCAAGCAATGAATCGAGTATTTAGGTACTTGAAAGGAACCTTGAAATATGGTTTGACTTATACTGGATTTCCTTCGGTTTTAGAAGTTTATTCGGTTGCAAGTTGGATTAACAACAAGGAAGATCATTCTTCCACAAGTGGATGGACTTTTCTGCTTGGAGGAGGTGCCATATCTTGGGCATCTAAGAAATAGACTTGCATAACTGACTCGACAATGGAGTCTGAGTTTGTAGCATTAGTTGCAGCTGACGAAGAAGCTGAGTGGCTAAAAAACTTGATTTATGAGATTCCATTGTGGCCTAAACCTATATCACCAATATCTATTAGATGTGATAGTGCTGCTACCTTGGCTAAGGCCTATAGCCAAGTGTATAATGGGAAGTCTAGACACTTAGGTGTTAGACACAGCATGATTCGTGAGCTCACCATGCATGGGGTGATATTGGTGGAGTTTGTGAGAACTCAACAGAATTTAGCCGACCACTTAACCAAAGAGTTATGTAGAGATCTTGTGCACAAGGTGGCTGTAGGGATGGGATTAAAGTCCACCTGAGATTTCCCGTGTTAAGATATCCAATTCCCACATCTAGAAATTGGAACACATTAGTAACATCATCCCAAGGTATGTGTTCAGACCTGCAAGTTAAAAAAGGTTGAAGGTTTTTTTCTTAATAGTTCTTTGAAAAATTGCATATGCAGGTGCAAGAATAAAGATCTACCTATATGAGCATGAAGTTTAGCCGCTTCAAGAAGCTAGGACTTGGCTTTGATATGTTCATTGAAGGATGGGACACAGGCTAGTAAAAATAGTGTCAGGAAACAACATTAGAGTATGTAAACTTGTGTGTATATTATCTTCATGTATTCACTGAATAGAAAGGATTCAATCCTTAGCGACACCCCTATATTCGAATATGTGGAATGTGTAATATACTAATGTGAAATTCAATCGTCTCGATATTTCATTTATACATAAGTTTGATTGTTGTGAATTTGTTTAAGCTAATCAAGGATTACGCTAAAATGGGGGAGGATTGTTAGATATTTTAGTGTAATCAGGGATTGACTTGGTGATCAAAGCGAATAATACTACACATCAAGCAAGTTAGAAGGTGCGGGAGTGCATGCTTGTTTGAGTTATTATAATTCGAAGTGTACAGGCGGGGTCTGTACTCTACGGGGTTCCAAGGGGCAGCGCCCCTGGTGGGGTCCAAGGGCAGAGCCCCTGGCTGGGGTCGAGCTGCATCAGAAAATTTTCATTAAATTGACTTAATGAAACTGCATCAGAAAATTTTTATTTTCTGGAATTTGTCACATTTCGAAATGATAAAAAATGGCAGTTTTTTGGCTATTTTTGTTTGAAAATAGAGATAACTGCCTTTATGCAGTTACATCCCAAAAAACCCAAATTTCGTAGATAATTTTGGTTGCATTCTTTCTGGTTCATACAATTTTTTCACATAGAAACATACACTGGTTCATTTTTCTCGAAAATCAGAGTTGTATCCGATTGAATTATTCGGGTGAACCACCGAAATAATTTGATCTGAGAGTGACATCACGCTTCTCTGATCGTCCGATTCTAAAAATTCCCCAACATATATTAATATTGCGAAGCTTGTACAAAAATGAACAAGGCGTTAGGTTTCTATGGAGCTTGTTTTTTTTTCTTTTTTACTTTCATGGTTCCTTAAATCTAGATTCAGATGCTTGTATGTGGATATTGTTAGAGGGAAGCACCCAATTCTTCCATCCATTACACCAGTGAGTCTGACTTATACGAAAAGGAAAAAATCCTTATAGGAGCAACATGTTTAAGGTCTATAGGGGGGATATTTCTTCTCTATAGGTCTTTTTCACCAATAGAGAGTACATGTCTCTATAAAAATTGTCTCTAGCTCCGTCCCTATAGGTCATGCAAGTCCTCCGTATAAGTGTCGTCCCTACAGAAAAACTTGTTGAGACGACATGTCGTCTCTACAGGTTTGTGAAAAAAATAATTGAAAAATAGAACTAATATTTATTAAATAAAAAATCATTTATGAAAACATTTTTAAACCCTTTAGAGACAACATGTCGTCTCTATAAGTTTTCTTTAAAAAAAAATAAAAAAAATGTTTGGTCACTATGGAGACGATATGCCGTCTCTATAAGTTTTCTTCTTTTGTATTTTTAATTATTTATTAATCAGAACTAAAAAAGAAAACAAAAATATTTTTCCCTATAAAGACGACATATCGTCTCTATATGTTAGAAATATTTATTATGGCTCACATTAACTATTTACATGACTAATATTTATAAAAAATAGGTATATATGAAATACAATGCCTAAAACAATAATATAAAGAAATAATATGAACAAGTTATCAAAAATAGGTACATATGAATACAAAATTATATATATATATATGGTTCCCATTAAGTCTAATTGCTTTCTAAATCGATATTCACTGTCGGATCATGCTGAGATGAAATCTCTGCCGTTTAAACTCCCAAAAATAACCGCTCTAATGGCGGTTCCCGGAGGTTATGGTCGGTTTTTGTAGCTGGTGGTTACCTCCACCTTTTGCTGCCCACTACCTCCACGATTTAACCGCCTAGAATATTACCTTTAACCATTTTGGGTATTACATATTCTAATGTTCCTGATCTGGTGTGTTGTTTTATATTGTTTTTCAGTTAACATCGCTCTCGTCTTCCACCTCAATTAACACCAAAAAATCCCTTTATCTTCTCCATGATCACATTCAGGTTCGTAAAATTGTCTTTCCTTTTTTATTTGATTGTCATTTGCTTACAGATCTGTAATTGCAATTCTGTCGTTTCACGTGTTAATTTTTTGATATTAAGATCTATCAGTTTCTTCATATTGTACTTAATTGATTATGTTTCAAAGGATATGAAATCAAATTTAGTCATTCACAACTTTAACAGTTGTTTGATTGATTTTGCAGGATCTTTCTTTGGGTTAATGGCTAATCAGTTTGATTTCATTCTCATCAGAGCTTGATTGTAATTTGTAAGTAATATCATATATAGCTTGTGAGTACGATTGTGTTTATAGATGAAACTCGCTAGATTATAATTGACTTGCCACCATCGCCATAAAATAGAATAAACATATGTGCCTCGCCCATAATCCCGATAATCGGCCTAAGGCATCAATTCAACGCAGAGAGAGAACCTAACCAAACCACCGGGCTTCGAGGTTTGTTTCCCAGTGCTCCAATTTTAATATATATCTGAAGCAATTGAATAAACTTAATAAACTTAATAGTCCAGTGTTTTTCTCAACTAATTTTGGTTTTGGCAGTGAAATCTTGACGTTTCTATAGAGGATTCACAAGATGTTTGCAAACACGTTGATATGGATAATTGTAAATGTTCGACATCAAGTTCTGTTACCGATTATCTGTTCGGCAAACCATAATCCACCAGTTGATGGGGGCAGAAAGGTATAATTTGTTTTATTAAAAACATACTGTTTTACTTTTATAATTTTGGCAAGGAGTAAATCTTAACTTGTAGTTGCCGGTACTAACTAATTTTATCCGAAACTAAAGTAGATTTAATTGGAAGGGTAGTGAATTAAGTTATTTTATGTCTTAGAATCTGATTTGGGAATTTCTTATCATTTTATGAGTGTAGTGAATGTTGTATTTAAAACAGATGGCAAGACCTACTTTGAGTGTGATGAAGTTGCACCACCAGCAAAAAAAAGGTACAAACTTACTTGGTGTGTCTATACTATATATACAGTTTAATCACATCATGCATTTGTTCCTTAATATGCTAGCATCTTTGAATTAATGTACGTATGTGTATGCCAGGATGTCTGTTACGATGGACTAATCTTTGCAAAACAGCTATACTATGACACCTTCTACCCTATTGAGTGTTTAGCGCAATGTATTTAGAATAAGGTTTTATGAATTTTCAGATTAAAAATAATCAAAGCTGGAAACAGGTAAGGAGTTGCATTGAGAAAAATGATTAATGAGGTCATATCTCTACTAATTACACTTTAACATTAAGCACCCGATTATGTATCATTTTAGGTGTTCAAGAGCATAGATGGCAACCAAGATTCTGTGAACGAAGTCGATGAAGCGATTTCTGAACTAGGGAATTGGAGGGTTGGGAGCGGAATTGGAGAAGGGAACCTATTCTTGATCCTGAATCAGACGAATTGAACAATTGTAATGAGTTATTAAGTGCTATATCACTCACAACAAATCCAGACAATTAGGTTTGGGAGTTGAGCCCTTCTAGCTCCTTTTCAATGAATTCGTGCAGAAAATTATTGACGAGATTTGTAGTCCTGTTTTATCCTTTTCCATGGGTAAATTGGGTCCCAAGGAAAATTATTATTTCCACCTAGAGAGAGCGGAGCAAGATCGCCTACCCACTTTAGAAGGGATTCACAAACATAACATATTCCGAGGGCCAATGACTTGTCGGTTATGCAGATCGAATGAGAACTCGGATCATCTTTTCACTTCGCGTTACTTTGCTGTAGTAATTTGGAATAAAGTTAGCAAGTGGTGTAAAATTCCCCCATTTTTGCTTTCTTAACAAGGGACCTTTTTAATATTCATAAAAACTCTGATGTGGGCAGTTTTAAGCAACGGGTAGTTCAAGTGGTTGTGTTGGTGACTTGCTGGATCATTTCGAAGAGCCGCAATGAATTATTTTTTAGGAAAAGGTTGTGCATTGACAGAATAATGGGAGAAATGCAGGCCACTTCATTATGTGGGTCAAGAATCGAGCTGAACGACATGATCTAGACCGGGTTTCCCAGTGTTATTATAACTTTCAAAATGTATAATTTCCATTTCCAATGGTTTTAATGAGGATGTAAAATGGTGTAGTTCCTTCCTCCTAGCTGCTTGCTAGGAGAACTATTGTAATATTTTGTTGATGCATATAATATTTTTCCTTAAAAAAAAAACATCAATTCTCATTTCCCAAAGACGGGCATTTCGTTTAACCTTCTTTCAAGTTTGTTTTCAATGCAATATGAGTTACTGAAATTGTCTCCAATCTTGCTTTTTTCGTTTTAGGCATATGTTATAACCACCTTCCGAATCCATCTCCGCCGTCGGATCATGCTGAGATTAAATCTTAGACCTTCAAACTCACAAAAAAACCCGCTCCTGTGGTGGTTGAGGGCAGTTTCTCAGTTGGTGGTTATGCTCCACATTATTCTGCGCACGATCTCCCTATTCAGAAGCAGTTACCAAAACTGTAAAAGTGGCAGTTCATAGTAGTTCCACACCTTCTCTTCTATTCAGATCAATACTTTGTAGTCTATATGTTTTGCTGAGAAATATAGCGATACATTTGGTTGAAGGTTTAGCAACATGTACCAGCTTCTATGTGAATGTGTGTTGCCGTGTACTGTGTTTGGTTTGGTTTGTATCAATTATCATGTGGGTTGGCTTTTTGCTATACGGGTCGTACGTTATTAGACATTCCGCACATGTTGTTGTACTTTACCATGCATGCGTTTTGCCTATTGTTTACTTTTTCCATCAAAATGACACTATTCATGTTTCCGTACTCTATCAGTTTTACTTTCTATCGTTTTGTGGTTGTAAACTGTCAACGTTCGTTTTCCTTTTATAAATTAAAGAATAGAGCTTTTGTTTGTCACGTTGATTAATTTTGTGCAAGCTTAATATAGATTAGCTTCATTTCTCACATTCATATAGATTTGTGTAATCCGACTCTATTTTATTTCTTTGTGTTCATAGGTTTATTCATGTTGTTAATATATATTACATTAACGTAACCCATCCACCAGAAGAAGCCGGTACATGTGTCAAGTATGGTGGGAAGTGTGAGAATTATCTTTCCTCTGGATGTGAGCCAGGTGCAAGCGTGATGGAATGGACTGGGGGGTATGGGGGAGCAGATTCTGGATGCTGTTGATAATCTAATGTGTTGGTTTTACTTTGTACCATGTAATTATCCAGCTCCTTGCTGGTGTGTCTTTTAATGAAACATTGGCTTTGATGTTCAAAAAGAAAAGGATTGATGTAGTGTTAATATTATGGCGTTAACGTTCTCTTCCACTTAAAGACTTAATGTAATTTGAGTTATTGAAATTGTCTCCAACCTTGCTTTTTTATTTTTAGGCATATTATATATGTCTGCGAATAAAAAACTTGTCATTAGAGACTTACGTTGCAATCGTACTAACAACCAGAATATAGTTGTTATGGTCTCATGCATATGGACAACATACAACCCCAAAACAAACCGTGTTCTTTCTAACGACATCATTCTTTCATATGAACGCGTAAGATGATATTTATTTTCATATACAGTGCTATAACATATTCTTTTTTCTAAAACTTAGCATTGTTTCTTTTTAGGGTTAAAGTATTTTCATATATAGTGCTATAACATATTCTTTTTTTCAAAAACTTAGCATTGTTTCTTTTTAGGGTTAAGGAAATATACCGTGTTTGACAAATGGGCACCATGCATCAAGTCAACATGTCGAAAAGAGGTCACCTTTGAGGTTAAAGAGGACGATCCAAAAGTCGAAAAATTGAGGCAGCAAACCATGTTTGAATGTTATTACAGTTCCCCCAATGCTTCCTATTGTTTGCTTTTGCATTAACATGACACCATTTCATGTTTTACCAATCTATCAGTTTTATTTTATATTGTTTTGTGCTTTTGTGGTTATACATTGTTTACGTTCGTTTTGCTTTTATAAATTAAAGAATCGTGCTTTTGTTTGTAATGTTGTTTTAGATTTGTGTCCACTTAATGTGGGTGTTTGGGATTGCTTATTTTGAGCTCCTTTTAACTTTTTGACTTCCTAAAAATTAATAAGTCATTTTTGTAGTGTTTGGATAATGTGTTGAGAAGGACTTTTTGTGGTTTGAAAAGAAGAAAAAGAAAAGTTAGATGATTGTGACTTTTTCAAAAAGGAGAAAGGGGATCAAATGCGGTGTTTGTCCGCTGGTTGATCTGAGTTTGGCATGTCAAACGATGGAACTGAGGTTTGGTTGTATTCCTCATTTGTTTTGCTTGTGTTGGTTACCCAAAAAAAGAAAGGGGATCAAAAAGAAGAAAAGGAGAAGCAATCCCAAACACCCTCAGTATAGATTATCTTTGTTTGTTACACTCTTAGCGTGACCCGTCCACCGGACGGGTATTAAACTAAATATCATCTGGAGTGACATAAACTCACAATCATTTTATTCAACACCTATGTCAACAACTTCTATGGTAAAGTTAGGATATTATCAAGGTGAATTACGTTTATGAAACGAATTTGCATTTCTACTAAATTTATAATACAAATTAGTTTCTTTATTGTCCTTCACAAGTCATATTTATACTAAATTTATAATACAAATTAATTTCTTTATTGTCCTTCACAAGTCATATTTGGGTGGTGAACTTGCATTAGGGGTGATGTTGCAATTATATATATATATATATATATATATATTTAGTTTTCGAAGTACCATGAATAGTAATTTCAATTTTAAAACAATATATAGCTTTTTAATATCTTATTGTATTAATATATTTTTTTAATATTTATTTTTAACTTTTAATATATTTTAATTTTTTCTTTTTACTTTTAGCTTTTAACTTATTTTTATTTTTTTCTTTTCTTAAACCATATTTTCTTTATCATTTATTTTGTTTTTAATAGTATTTTTTATTTTTTTTAAATCTTCTTACTCTATCAATTAATTTGATATTTTTTAATAACTTATGTTCGTTATTTTTTTTCTAAAAAACTGAAGTATGTAGTTGACCTTAATTTTTACCCTCGATTAATATAAGTTTGAATAGTAATTTAAAATAATATATAGCGTTTTAATATTTATTATATTAATATATTTTTTTAAAATTTACTTTTACCTTTTAACATATTTTAATTTTTTCTATTTACTTTTAGCTTTTAACGTATTTTTATTTCTTCCTTTTCTAAAACCATATTTATTCTATCATTTATTTTGTTTTTAATAATATTTCTTTTCTTTTTTTAAAACTATCTTTATTTTATCAATTAATTTGATATTTCTTTAATAACTTATGCTCGTTAATTTTTTTTTTTTTTTGTAAAAACTTAAGTACATAGTTGAGCTTAATTTTTACCCTCGATTAACATAAGTTTTACTAAAAACGAATTTATATTCAAAAATAAAGTATTTATTTGCTATCGTAAAATACGATGATAAACTGAACTGATTCTAACAGTTTGGCTTTCTAAACAGCATGCTAAATTTTCAAAATCTTTGTTTCACATTATCATTTTCTCCGTTTCGGCGCAACGCGCGACTGAAAAAAAAAAACTAGTTATAATGAATTGTGGTGTTCTAGAATATTTAAATAAAGATACAAAAATAATAAAAAAAACGTGTCTTAATAACTATAAGAAAGTCGTTCGTTCGATAAAGATACAAAAATAATAAAAAAAAACGCGTCTTAATAACTATAAGAAAGTCGTTCAACCGTCACATACAAAGAACTTGACATGTTACATGTCTCAAATTTTAAAACAATTTGTGTCACAAACAATTCAGGGACAAGAACAATCTTTTATATGACAATCTATATGTTTACCTCTTCAAACAAATATGAGAAAGCAACTAACATAAACATTCTAAGATTGATCAATTGTACGTAAATAGCTAAACCCCCCAAGAATAATTAATTTGATTGAACACGAATACAACCCCATATTTTATTGCATATATTTCTTGTACACTATTTTAGTTTCATCATAATGAAAATGAAAGATTATTTGACATAACTTAAATAACGAAAAACAAAGATCTAAAAGTATATACACATAGATATTTAGATAAATAAGTCCATGAAGACGTATCTTCGACCTTGACGAGTAATAATAATGCATACAACGTACGCATACTAATCTTTTCCCATGGAATTAATCATCTTATCCATATCAAATGATCTAGTTAGGAACACCTTTGAAGTTTCGTTTAAACTAGAGAAATTCTGCTATTTCTCTGAAAAAAAGTTGAACAAGTGTTTTAGTCGACCACTCATTATTTTCTGTACAATATAATATTTTATATTGTCAAGTAAATATAATGTATTAATTCAATCATTAGATGAACCCAATGGTAACAAGCAAGAAAACAAAAACGACAAGGATGAAAACTTGAACAGGAAGAGTAAAAGGAAAAAGAAAAGGAAAAAAAATAGTAATGGTGGCTAGAAAGATATGAGGTATGATGAGGGAGGCGAAGAGTGGAATTAAGAGTTGAAGGAGAAGAAGTCCCATAATTGAAATGAATCAAAGTCACTCTCTACAATTCATCCATGGAAGTTAATAAATAGAAAAGGATACCTAAAGGATATTGATTGTTACCCATGATTTTGGCATGATCTTTATTACAAACACGTTTAAAAGAGAAATTCAGTAAAACCAAGGAAAATAATCCGAAACCTCACAACATACAAAATGTTGCGAGTAAATCAACCTAGTACAAACAAATATCTATAAAAAGGGAAATGATAAGGCTGTAAAAATCATTGATCCTTGGAAAAAGACTGAAAATGAAAATGATTGTGATTGTGCATTAATGGCCACCAAGTTAGGAGTATCTACATGCCTAGATAGCCTATGGATGTAAAGCTCTACTGACAAACTTCTATGCTCATGGAGGTGGTGATATTTCCTTTGGAAATAATTCCAAAAGAAAGGTTCTAGGGTCAGGGATGTCCAAGCTGGAAAAATAAAATTTGAAAATGTCAATCTAATAGACAATTTAAAATTTAATTTACAAAGTGTCTCACAAATGAGTGATAAAGGCTATGGCTCATTTTCTACAAAGACAACTTGTAAAATTGTTAGACCAGAGGTTGTCAAAAATATAGACAAAATTATAGCTGAAAGTACTGCACAACTTGTTGCTCATAAAAATGGCAATGTTTATGTGGTAGATATGTCCAAAGAAAACCGAAAAACCAATGTTTGCCTATTCTCTGTTGCCTCTACAAAAGAGACTGAGTTGTGGCATAGAAGGTTGGGACGTGTTAATTTAAAAAACAATTAACACTCAAACAAAAGAAAAACTTGTTAGAGACCTTCCAGCCAAACAATGTAAATGAGATGAACATTGTGTCTCTTGTTTAAAAGGAAAGCAACACAAAGTTTCACACAAACCCATTAAAGAATCCAAAACAACCAAATGCCTACAATTGTTGCATATGGATTTGTTTGGCCTAGTAAAAATCATGAGCTTGAGAAAAACGCAATAGTGCTTGGTGATAGTTGATGATTTTTTTAGGTTTACATGGACATTCTTTCTTCACTTAAAAGATCTTCCTGTAAAGTCCATCAGAAGTGACAATGGGACAGAATTCAGAAACCAAGAGGTTGATGAATTCTTCATATCCAAAAGAATACTGAGACAATTCAGTATTCCCAGAACACCTGAACAAAATGGGGTTCTTGAAAGAAAAAACAGAACCCTTATTGAGGCTGCTGAAACTATGTTTGCAGATTCTGGTCTTCCCTTGTCCTTTTGGGCAGAAGTTTTGAATATTGCATGTTATGTTCAGAACAGGGTTTTAATAAATCCTAGACATCAAAAGACTGCCTATGAGATTTTGTTCAAAATAAAACCATTGATATCATTTTTTAAGATCTTTGGGTGTCCATGCTTTATCTTGAATCTCAAAGATTCAGTTTCAAAGTTTGCAGCAAAAGTGGACTATGGATATTTCTTGGGATATTTTTCTACAGCCAAGCCCTATAAATTTTTTAACACAAGGACCATGACTATAGAAGAGACCTTGAATGTAAGATTCAATGAATTATCCTCCTTGAAAATCCCTAAAAACCTTGCAAAACTATTTGATCTTGATAAATTCAATTTTAAAGAAGTAACTGCTAAGGATGGTGTTGACACACGTAAATAAAGTGCAGCTCAATAGGATTACAGGTTTAATATTGAGATCCCATCTCAATACAAAGTCACATCTGATCTACAAAATTCTTCTGCACAAAAAAAAAAAAAAACAGTCAATCAACGATAACTAGAACCACTGTTGACTAAAGTCGACCCCAAACCTCAGATGCTGTTTGTGGTTAAACCACTGATCTATCCTCATCAACAAATAAGTCACCACTTGGCCCAATACCTCCACCACCATCTCAAACCACAGTTGACCATATTATAATGTTAATAGAGGTTTCACCAGAAAATTCCCATTTATGCCCCTCACCACAAAATTCTATCATTCCATATACACTGGAAACACCATTCTTCACATATCTCATCCATAAGAACAAGTTATAGGTGACATCAATGCAGGAGTGCTCATAAGAAGCCAAACCTTAAATGTCTGCCTATTTGCAGGCTTTCTATCTCTCATCCAACCTGTTAAATACCATGAGGCATTGAAAGACAACAATTGGGTAGAAGCCATGCAAGATGAGCTTCTTCAGTTTAAAAGACAACAAGTATGGGAACTTGTACCATTACCAGATGTTGGTGCAGTTGTCTGTCGACTACATCTTCGTTCGAGTCTTAGGACAGGGTTGTTCGTATTGTATATGTGTTTAGAGTTTTAGGGCCGCTTATAGGGTAAATGAGTTGGACCGCTTTTGTGGCAATCAATGTGGGTCGCCCATATGTCAACTGGTAGGTTCGCTCATATGGACTTGTCCATATGAGCGGTTCCTGACTCCTATATATAGGTGTCATATGGGCGGTTCCAGTAAAAAAAAGAAGTTAAGTGTGTGTTTTTCAAGGTGTAAAGGCGAAGCCCTGTCCGTTTGTCTCCTCGAGCTTGTAATCAGTCAGTGAATCAATAAAGGAGACGTTAAAGTGTGAAATCAAGCTTTACAAAGATTAATTCAATGAATTCCGCCTCTGGATTAGTCTAAGTGCTCTTCTGAACGACTCATCGGGTCAGCAAACGATCCTACATGTGGTATCAGAGCTTAGGAGGAAGAGTTCTTGCTGTTTAGCTCGATTTTTGCTCGAAATTCTCACTTCTACACCTTCTTTTTCTGATTCGGAAAGATTTCACGGTCGGAATTTGATCAAAATCTCAGGGATTGTGCGAAATAGTACCGTGACAAACCCTGGAAAGTTTCAGATTAAAATTCGAAGTTTTTAGGGGTCAAAATGATGTTTGAAAGTGGACCATGTTTTTGACTTGTTCTGGAACCGCTCGAAAATTTGGTCTGGAACCGCTCGAAAATTTGGTCTGGAACCGCTCGAAATTTTGGTCTGGAACCGCTCGAACGGACGGAACTTGAACCGCTCATTCGGTCGAATTGTCCTTGGACCGCCCATTCAGACATAGTTGGACCGCTGATCTGTAAATTTGAGGACCGTTAATCTGAACATTTGAGAACCGCTCATCCGGTCGATTGAGTTGGGACCGCTCGAACACTCAAGAGTTTGAACCGCTCTTTTGGACTAGACTGGATTGCTTATCTGTACAATCCTGAATCGCTTATTGATCAAATAACCTGGTCCGCTTCAAATCAACATTCATTTGGATCGCTTATTCGGACAGTTTGTTTGGACCGCTTATTCGACAAACTTGTCTGGGCCGCTTATCAGAACAATTGTTGATTCGCGTTTGTGTTCACAATATATTTGTCGGGATATTTTAGAAAACTGACAATGAGGTTTGATGTGCAAGAGAACAATGATCTTGAGAGTATGAATAGTTGGTATCGAGGTTATTTTAGTAGTTCTTGTCAGAAAATATCAAAAGAAATTTGGTATGAACGTTTCAAAAGCTTTTTGAGTAAGAAAGATGAAAAATTGGATGATCTGGAGAAACGTTTTGATCGTTTGATAGACTATTTGAAGGAAAATCAAATAGTGATATCAGAAGAAGCTGAGATGGTATCAAAGTTCGCTAACGGTTTATCAGTTGAATGGGATGAAGTTGTGAAAAATTTGAAAGAAAATTCTAATTTTTCAAAATTAACTCTGAATAAATTCATCGGCGAACTTAAAAATCATGATTATGAAAATTATCAAAAGAAGAGAGAAATATTGGATAAGATAAAAATAAATTTGGAAGATTTGAGTTTAGAAGTGATAAAAGAAATGAACAAAAGAATCAATTTGTGTTTGGGAACAAAAAGAAAGTCGGTGTATGATATGAAAAGAGGCTGTTATATTGATGATAATAGAAATCCTCTTGATCTTGTTACAATCTTTGGTGCAGGTACATATAAGATAGAGAAAGAACAAGTGCCGAAGGTTGAAGAATCTGTGAAGAATGAAACTTCATGTTCTGAAACAGTATGCTTCGAATGCGACAACTTCAAGACTGAAAATGACAAACTCTTGAAAGATGCGGAAAGTTTGACATCGAAGGTCAAGAAGTTGGAAGATGAGAAGCAAACTGATATTAAGCAGATTCTTATGGTTCAGGAAAATTGTGAAAAATTGAAAGTTGAAAATGACAAACTGTTAAGTAACTTGAACAGTTTGACATTTGAAAACAGGAAGTTGAAAGAAAATATAAAGGTTTTTGAAAACAAACAGAAATCGTCAGAAGATGAGGATTTCTGGATCAAGCTGGAAAACAAAAACTTGAAAGCAAGTGAATCAAAATTTCAGGAACAGATAAAAGTTTTGATGAATGAAAAATCTGTTCTTGAAAATTTGAAAAATGAAAATGAAAATTCAATCAAGTCTCATCTTGAAAGAATATCTAAGCTTGAAGACGAAGCTAAGAGTTCAAGGATCAAGATTGATGAACTTGAAAAGAAATTGATCAGTTTTGCGACTAAATCTGACAAGTTGAATATTCCTTGTCCAAAACCGATCAATTCAGTTCCAATAAGTGACGATGTCACAAACTTTGATTCTGTCAAAGTTGAAGATTGTGATGAGACACCTGATGATGAAAATATTAAAAAAGAAAAACAAAAATTGTTTTTAAATTTGAAAGAAAAATTTCAGAAAACTGTTCTACAATCAACTGAAAAAGGTGAATGTTCTAAACAGAAACCTTTGAAGAAGAAAGTGGAACAGAAACAAAAAGATAATAAAAGTTCATCAGATCGATCATCCTATCAAAAGAAAAAACCACAAAAAGTAAAAAACAAAAACTCAAAAATTGTTGGTAATAAGTGGTGCAGGTTGGACCACAGTGCTTCAAAGCCAAATCCAGCAAAGTTGAGAAAGGAATATCACCAAGCCAAACAATGCTTTGACTTGAGCGTTTGGACTCAAAATGGTGATAGGTACGATAACAGAGTGTGTTACAGCTGCGGCTATCATGGACACATTGCTGTTAACTGCCGGAGTTGGAGTTATGAGACCAGAAGGTGCTTTAATTGCAACATCAAAGGTCACATTGCCAGAGATTGCCCAAGGAAATCTAGTGAAAGATTGAGGGCTAATTCTCAGAAAATGGCAAAGATCCCAGTCAAAGTCAAGCCCCAGGAACAGAAGGCTCGGAAACCTAAAGTTCCAGTACAGTCAACTCAAGAAAAGAAAGTAAAACTTTCACAGGGGCAAAAAGACAGACTGAGGAAAAAGAGAAAGAAGGCGAGAGAGTATCTTGAGAAGATTTTGTCCTCGGGTTCATCTGTTGGAAAGAATAAGAGTTCTGATGAATCAACTTCCTCAGTTGCAAAGACAAGCAAAAAGAATTCATCAGATACAAATCTGGGGACAGAAAAAAGAGAGAAAAAGAAGAAAATGGTCGGCGATGAATCTGACAGGTCAAAGTCAGACAAGCCACCTGCAGGCAATGATTCTGGTATGGTAAAACCAGAGGAGCTTTTGGTTGAGGTAAAAAAGGAGAATTCAGGTTTAGCAATGGATGATGCAAATTTTCCACCATTGTTGAACAAGAATTCGAAATCACCCAGGGACCGTCAGGCTTGGGTGAATCTGTTTAAATGAAAAACCTGACTTGCCGGAGATCCCAAGATGGTATCGTGGATCATGAATCGGCACATTTCTTGAGAAATTTCACTTTGGTGATTTTTCGATTTACATGTGGTAAATCAGGGACATTAAATTGTACTTGATTTTCTGCAGATGGATTATGTTAAAACTGGAAATGATATATCTTTAAAAGGTTTGAAGAAAACAAGATGAAGAGATAACCCCGAACTTACAAATGGTTTGAACACAAACTAATTTTTCCAGAAAAATCATTTTGATTAAAACAAACTTAAGTGTTTTGAGATCACAATGGGAAATAGTTTGTGGTGAGGGGGAGTTCTGATTGTTTATGCCAGGTGGATGGAGAATTGAAGTGATTTTCATCATGTTGTCATTTTTATACAGTTTGTTTCAAATTTTCCCAAAAAATCAAAATTGAAACATATTTTGATTTTAGGGGGAGTAAAATTTTAAAAAAATTAGAAAATTTGAAAATGTCAAAAACATTGAAAAATTGTAAAATGAGTTTTGTTGCGAAACAAGAGGAAATGATAGTAAATCAGTTAGACTATCACAGCATGCTAAAGAAATGTAATGCAAAATGTAATAAACGGTCTCACTGATGATGTGACGATAGGTTTTTGTACATTTAGTAGATTTATTCGGGATATAAACCTAAAATTTCAAACTTGTGAAATTCGTGGGAAACACTACTTGGATATATAGGTAACCCCTGAAATCTCGTTTGAAAGGTCTCGTATTCTGATATACTAGGTGTTTATACTCTATGATGTCTGGGGTATTATTCCGGGACTTCTGCTGAACGGTAGTTCTGACCTAGTCCTTGGCTAATACTTTCCACAAAATGCTTGAAATATAGCATAAAGCCCTCAGCTGATTAGACAATAAAATTGATGATCAGTTGTTGTAGCTGAAAAGATCCTCTAAAGGGGACCCACTGCTAAGTCGAAGCTGATATCTCTCTGCTGAACGGAAGTTCTGACCTGAGATCCCTCAGTTCTCGCATCTTTCCCCTAATTTATGTACAGACATCATTGTAGTGTTCATACCTGTAAGACTGAATATTGGGATTCTGGATACGGGAGTATATTCAAGAGGTGGGACACATGAATTGAACTAAGTTCATAAATTACCTAAATAGTATCCTGAATAGATTGAAAATTGTATGAAAATTTAAGAGGACAATTATATCGTCAATCTACGTGAATCGTTTAGAACTTAAAACGATTAGAAGCTTAACGGTGCTTGTGTTATGTCTCAAAAACTGATATGATCCTCTTGCACAAACTCACAAAAATATGTTTGTTTTGCGTTTAAATTTCTGTCTTTGCATTTACATTTTATATTTTGAAAAATCCAAAAAGATTTTCGACAACTGATGGTGAAGAGCTGATTTTCAAAATCTCAAAGGCTAAACTTGATGAACAGACGGGTTGGTTAAATCATTTGAAATGTTTAAAATGATTCATTAGGTTGAATCAGAAATTGAAATATTTCAAATTTGTGAATCAGTGTTTAATTTGAAAAAGTTATCGAATAATTAGTTGATTCATTAAGTTGAATCACAATTATTTTGGTTTGTGATAGAGTGTTTGAGTTTTGCAGGCTTCTGATCCTGTTGCTACAGAGAAAGCCAGGAGTTGATTTCAATGGTGATAACGATTTCCAGACAGAGATCCCAGCATGAAGATAGGGGGAGTCTGACGAAAGTTAGAGCCAGAGAAAGACCCAGGCATATGATTTCAGGAAGAAGTTTCTGTAGAAGATTTGATTCCAGGCTGAGTTCCTGAAGAAGACCGAACAAGAGTGAAGAGCTGGAAATGATTGAAGACTCTCACTGAAGATTCCGTCAACATTCAAGGGGGAGTCTGTTGGTGCAGTTGTCTGTCGACTACATCTTTGTTCGAGTCTTAGGACAGGGTTGTTCGTATTGTATATGTGTTTAGAGTTTTAGGGCCGCTTATAGGGTAAATGAGTTGGACCGCTTTTGTGGCAATCAATGTGGGTCGCCCATATGTCAACTGGTAGGTTCGCTCATATGGACTTGTCCATATGAGCGGTTCCTGACTCCTATATATAGGTGTCATATGGGCGGTTCCAGTAAAAAAAAAGAAGTTAAGTGTGTGTTTTTCAAGGTGTAAAGGCGAAGCCCTATCCGTTTGTCTCCTCGAGCTTGTAATCAGTCAGTGAATCAATAAAGGAGACGTTAAAGTGTGAAATCAAGCTTTACAAAGATTAATTCAATGAATTCCGCCTCTGGATTAGTCTAAGTGCTCTTCTGAACGACTCATCGGGTCAGCAAACGATCCTACACCAGAGGATACTTGTCTAATTGGTACAAAATGGGTCTTCAAAAATATAACTAATGAAAAAGGCATTGTTGTAAAAAACCTAGGCCTAGAGACACGGTTCCATGCTCTAGTAACTCTCACCTGGTTAATCAAGTGATTGATACTCCTCCGGAACCTAGGAGAAGTGGTAGAGCAAGAAAAGCTAAATCATTTGGTGATGATTTTGAGTTATATTTGGTTGAAGGATCTAGAGATGAAATTAAAATTCAAAATCAATATTGTTTCAATATTGAGGAAGATCCTAAAACCTTTAGGGAAGCCATGGCATCTCGGGATGTAGCTTTCTGGAAAGAAACTATAAATGATGAGATGTACTCTATTATGCATAATAACACTTGGAAACTGTCTGATCTACCCCCTAGGTGTAAACCACTTGGTTGTAAATGGATCTTCAAGAAGAAGATGAAAGTAGATGGCTAAATTGATAAGTTTAAAGCCCGATTGGTTATCCAAGGCTTTAAATAAAGGGAAGGAATTGACTACTTCGATACATATGCTCCTGTAGCAAGAATATCCACTATTAGATTGTTGGTTGCCTTAGCTGCAATATACGATCTTGTAATTCACCAAATGGATGTGAAAACCGCTTTCCTGAATGGTGATTTGGATGAGGAGATATATATGAAACAACCAGAGGGTTTTGTTATGTCTGGCATTGAGAATAAGGTGTGTAAGCTAGTTAAGTCATTATATGGCTTAAAGCAAGCACCAAAATAGTGGCATCAAAATTTTGATGATGTGGTTTTGTCTAATGGTTTTGTATAAAACCAAGCAAAAAAGTGTGTATATAGCAAATTTGATGATTCTAGGAAAGGAGTGATAATTTGTCTATATGTAGATGACATGTTGATCTTCGGTACTGACCATGATCAAGTTGATAAAACAAAGAAATTTTTGCCATCTTGCTTTGAAATGAAAGACATGGGGGAGGCGGAAGTGATCCTTGGTATAAGGATCAAATGGGAGAACACTGGCGTATCTCTCTCAATCTCATTATATTGAGAAGATATTGAAAAAGTTTAATTTTCATAATAGTTCCCCGATTAGCACTCCAATGGATCATGCTTTTAAGCTCTCACCTAGTGAAGGTGTAGATGTAAACCAACTTGAATATTCAAGGGCCATTGGATCTCTCATGTACGCCATGATTAGCACTAGACCGGATATAGCTTATGTTGTTGGAAAGCTTAGTAGGTATACTAGCAATCCATGTGCAAGTCATTGGCAAGCAATGAATCGAGTATTTAGGTACTTGAAAGGAACCGTGAAATATGGTTTGACTTATACTGGATTTCCTTCGGTTTTAGAAGTTTATTCGGTTGCAAGTTGGATTAACAACAAGGAAGATCATTCTTCCACAAGTGGATGGACTTTTCTGTTTGGAGGAGGTGCCATATCTTGGGCATCTAAGAAATAGACTTGCATAACTGACTCGACAATGGAGTCTGAGTTTGTAGCATTAGTTGCAGCTGACGAAGAAGCTGAGTGGCTAAAAAACTTGATTTATGAGATTCCATTGTGGCCTAAACCTATACCACCAATATCTATTAGATGTGATAGTGCTGCTACCTTGGCTAAGGCCTATAGCCAAGTGTATAATGGGAAGTCTAGACACCTAGGTGTTAGACACAACATGATTCGTGAGCTCACCATGTATGGGGTGATATTGGTGGAGTTTGTGAGAACTCAACAGAATTTAGCCGACCACTTAACCAAAGAGTTATGTAGAGATCTTGTGCACAAGGCGGCTGTAGGGATGGGATTAAAGTCTACCTGAGATTTCCCGTGTTAAGATATCCAATTCCCACATCTAGAAATTGGAACACATTAGTAGCATCATCCCAAGGTATGTGTTCAGACCTGCAAGTTAAAAGAGGTTGAAGGTTTTTTTCTTAATAGTTCTTTGAAAAATTGCATATGCAGGTGCAAGAATAAAAAGCTACCTATATGAGCATGAAGTTTAGCCGCCTCAAGAAGCTAGGACTTGGCTTTGATATGTTCATTGAAGGATGGGACACAGGCTAGTAAAAATAGTGTCAGGAAACAACATTAGAGTATGTAAACTGGTGTGTATATTATCTTCATGTGTCACTGAATAGAAAGGATTCAATCCTTAGCGACACCCCTATATTCGAATATTTGGAATGTGTAATATACTAATGTGAAATTCAATCGTCGCGATATTTCATTTATACATAAGTTTGATTGTTGTGAATTTGTTTAAGTTAATCAAGGATTACGCTAAAATGGGGGAGGATTGTTAGATATTTTAGTGTAATCAGGGATTGACTTGGTGATCAAAGCGAATAATAATACACATCAAGCAAGTTAGGAGGTGCGGGAGTGCACGCTTGTTTGAGTTATTATAATTCGAAGTGTACGGGCGGGGTCTGTACTCTACGGGGGTTCCAAGGGGCAGCGCCCCTGGTGGGGTCCTAGGGCAGAGCCCCTGGCTGGGGTCGAGCTGCATCAGAAAATTTTCATTAAATTGACTTAATGAAACTGCATCAGAAATTTTTTTTTTTTGGAATTTGTCACATTTTCGAAATGATAAAAAATGGCAGTTTTTTGGCTATTTTTGTCTCAAAATAGAGATAACTGCCTTTATGCAGTTACATCCCAAAAAACCCAAATTTCGTAGATAATTTTGGTTGCATTCTTTCTGGATCATACAATTTTTTCACATAGAAACATACACTGGTTCTTTTTTCTCGAAAATCAGAGTTGTATCTTATTGAATTATTCGGGTGAACCACCGAAATAATTTGATCTGAGAGTGACATCACGCCTCTCTGATCGTCCGATTCTGAAAATTCCCCAACGTATATCAATATTGCGAAGCTTGTACAAAAATGAACAAGGCGTTAGGTTTCTATGGAGCTTGTTTTTTTTTCTTTTTTACTTTCATGGTTCCTTAAATCTAGATTCAGATGCTAGTATGTGGATATTGTTAGAGGGAAGCACCTAATTCTTCCATCCATTACACCAGTGAGTCTGAGTCTGACTTATACGAAAAGGAAAAAATCCTTATAGGAGCAACATGTTTAAGGTCTATAGGGAGGATATTTCTTCTCTATAGGTCTTTTTCACCAATAGAGAGTACATGTCTCTATAAAAATTGTCTCTAGCTCCGTCCCTATAGGTCATGCAAGTCCTCCGTATAAGTGTCGTCCCTACAGAAAAACTTGTTGAGACGACATGTCGTCTCTACAGGTTTGTGAAAAAAATAATTGAAAAATAGAACTAATATTTATTAAATAAAAAATCATTTATGAAAACATTTTTAAACCGTTTAGAGACAACATGTCGTCTCTATAAGTTTTCTTTAAAAAAAATAAAAAAAATGTTTGGTCACTATGGAGACGATATGTCGTCTCTATAAGTTTTGTTCTTTTGTATTTTTAATCATTTATTAATCAGAACTAAAAAACAAAACAAAAATATTTTTCCCTATAAAGACGACATATCGTCTCTATATGTTAGAAATATTTATTATGGCTCACATTAACTATTTACATGACTAATATTTATAAAAAATAGGTACATATGAAATACAATGCCTAAAACAATAATATAAAGAAATAATATGAACAAGTTATCAAAATAGGTACATATAAATACAAAATTATATATATATATATATATATATATATATATGGTTCCCATTAAGTCTAACTGCTTTCTAAATCGATATTCACCGTCGGATCATGCTGAGATGAAATCTCTGCCGTTTAAACTCCCAAAAATAACAGCTCTAATGGCGGTTCCCGGAGGTTATGGTCGGTTTTTGTAGCTGGTGGTTACCTCCACCTTTTGCTGCCCACTACCTCCACGATTTAACCGCCTAGAATATTACCTTTAACCGTTTTGGGTATTACATATTCTAATGTTCCTGATCTGGTGTATTGTTTTATATTGTTTTTCAGTTAACATCGCTCTCGTCTTCCACCTCAATTAACACCAAAAAATCCCTTTATCTTCTCCAAGATCACATTCAGGTACGTAAAATTGTCTTTCCTTTTTTATTTGATTGTCATTTGTTTAGAGATCTGTAATTGCAATTCTGTCGTTTCACGTGTTAATTTTTTGATACTAAGATCTATCAGTTTCTTCATATTGTACTTAATTGATTATGTTTCAAAGGATATGAAATCAAATTTAGTCATTCACAACTTTAACAGTTGTTTGATTGATTTTGCAGGATCTTTCTTTGGGTTAATGGCTAATCAGTTTGATTTCATTCTCATCAGAGCTTGATTGTAATTTGTAAGTAATATCGTATATAGTTTGTGAGTATGATTGTGTTTATAGATGAAACTCGCTAGATTATAATTGACTTGCCACCATCGCCCCATAAAATAGAAGAAATATATGCGCCTCGCCCATAATCCCGATAATCGGCCCAAGGCATCAATTCAACGCAGAGAGAGAACCTAACCAAACCACCAGGCTTCGAGGTTTGTTTCCCAGTGCTCCAATTTTAATATATATCTGAAGCTCTTGAATAAACTTAATAGTCCACTGTTTTTCTCAACTAATTTTGGTTTTCGTAGTGAAATCTTGACGTTTCTATAGAGGATTCACAAGATGTTTGCAATCACGTTGATATGGATAATTGTAAATGTTCGACATCAAGTTCCGTTACCGATTATCTGTTCGGTAAACCATAATCCACCAGTTGATGGGGGCAGAAAGGTATAATTTGTTGTATTAAAAACATACTTATTTACTTTTATTATTTTGGCAAGGTGTAAATCTTAACTTGTAGTTGCCGGTACTAACTAATTTTATCCGAAACTAAAGTAGATTTAATTGGAAGGGTAGTGAATTAAGTTATTTTATGTATTAGAATCTGATTTGGGAATTTCTTATCATTTTGTGAGTGTAGTGAATGTTGTATTTAAAACTGATGGCAAGACCTACTTTGAGTGTGATGAAGTTGCACCACCAGCAAAAAAAAAGGTACAAACTTACTTGGTGTGTCTATACTATATATACAGTTTAATCACATCATGCATTTGTCCCTTAATATGCTAGCACCTTTGAATTAATGTACGTATGTATATGCCAGGATGTCTGTTACGATGGACTAATCTTTGTAACACAGCTATACTATGACACCTTCTACCCTATTGAGTGTTTAGCGCAATGTATTTAGAATAAGGTTTTATGAATTTTCAGATTAAAAATAATCAAAGCTGGAAACAGGTAAGGAGTTGCATTGAGAAAAATGATTAATGAGGTCATATCTCTACTAATTACACTTTAACATTAAGCACCTGATTATGTATCATTTTAGGTGTTCAAGAGCATAGATGGCAACCAAGATTCTGTGAACGAAGTCGATGAAGCGATTTCTGAACAAGGGAATTGGAGGGTTGGGAGCGGAATTGGAGAAGGGAACCTATTCTTGATCCTGAATCAGACGAATTGAACAATTGTAATGAGTTATTAAGTGCTATATCACTCACAGCAAATCGAGACAATTAGGTTTTGGTGTTGAGCCCTTCTAGCTCCTTTTCAATGAATTCGTGCAGAAAATTATTGACCAGATTTGTAGTCATGTTTTATCCTTTTCTATGGGTAAATTGGGTCCCAAGGAAAATTATTATTTCCGCTTAGAGAGAGCGGAGCAAGATCGCCTACCCACTTTAGAAGGGATTCACAAACATAACATATTCCGAGGGCCAATGACTTGTCGGTTATGCAGATAGAATGAGAACTCGGATCATCTTTTCACTTCGCGTTACTTTGCTGTAGTAATTTGGAATAAAGTTAGCAAGTGGTGTAAAATTCCCCCATTTTTGCTTCCTGAACAAGGGACCTTTTTAATATTCATAAAAACTCTGATGTGGGCAGTTTTACGCAATGGGTAGTTCAAGTGGTTGTGTTGGTGACTTGCTGGATCATTTCCAAGAGCCGCAATGAATTATTTTTTGGGAAAAGGTTGTGCATTGACAGAATAATGGGAGAAATGCAGGCCACTTCATTATGTGGGTCAAGAATCGAGCTTAACGACATGATCTAGACCGGGTTTCCCAGTGTTATTTTAACTTTCAAAATGTATAATTTCCATTTCCAATGGTTTTAATGAGGATGTAAAATGGTGTAGTTCCTTCCTCCTAGCTGCTTGCTAGGAGAACTATTGTAATATTTTGGTGATGCATATAATCTTTTTCCTTTAAAAAAACATCAATCCTCATTTCCCAAAGACGGGCATTTCGTTTAACCTTCTTTCAAGTTTGTTTTCAATGCAATATGAGTTACTGAAATTGTCTCCAATCTTGCTTTTTTCGTTTTAGGCATATGTTATAACCACCTTCCGAATCCATCTCCACCGTCGGATCATGCTGAGCTTAAATCTTAGACCTTCAAACTCACAAAAAAACCCGCTCCTGTGGTGGTTGAGGGCAGTTTCTCAGTTGGTGGTTATGCTCCACATTATTCTGCCCATGATCTCCCTATTCAGAAGCAGTTACCAAAACTGTAAAAGTGGCGGTTCATAGTAGTTCCACACCTTCTCTTCTATTCAGATCAATACTTTGTAGTCTATATGTTTTGCTGAGAAATATAGCGATACATTTGGTTGAAGGTTTAGCAACATGTACCAGCTTCTATCTATGTGAATGTGTGTTGCCGCGTACTGTGTTTGGTTTGGTTTGTATCAATTATCATGTGGGTTGGCTTTTTGCTATACGGGTCGTACGTTATTAGACATTCCGCACATGTTGTTGTACTTTACCATGCATGCGTTTTGCCTATTGTTTACTTTTTGCATCAAAATGACACTATTCATGTTTCCGTACTCTATCAGTTTTACTTTCTATCGTTTTGTGGTTGTAAACTGTCGACGTTCGTTTTCCTTTTATAAATTAAAGAATAGAGCTTTTGTTTGTCACGTTGATTAATTTTGTGCAAGCTTAATATAGATTAGCTTCATTTCTCACATTCATATAGATTTGTGTAATCCGACTCTATTTTATTTCTTTGTGTTCATAGGTTTATTCATGTTGTTAATATATATTACATTAACGTAACCCATCCACCAGAAGAAGCCGGTACATGTGTCAAGTATGGTGGGAAGTGTGAGAATTATCTTTCCTCTGGATGTGAGCCAGGTGCAAGCGTGATGGAATGGACTGGGGGGGGGGTTATGGGGGAGTAGAGTCTGGATGCTGTTGATAATGTAATGTGTTGGTTTTACTTTGTACCATGTAATTATCCAGCTCCTTGCTCCTTGCTCCTTGCTCCTTGCTCCTTGCTCCTTGCTCCTTGCTCCTTGCTCCTTGCTCCTTGCTCCTTGCTCCTTGCTCCTTGCTCCTTGCTCCTTGCTGGTGTGTCTTTTAATGAAAGATTGGCTTTGATGTTCAAAAAGAAAGGGATTGATGTAGTGTTAATATTATGGCGTTAACGTTCTCTTCCACTTAAAGACTCAATCTAATTTGAGTTATTGAAATTGTCTCCAACCTTGCTTTTTTATTTTTAGGCATATTATATGTGTCTGCGAATAAAAAACTTGTCATTAGAGACTTACGTTGCAATCGTACTAACAACCGGAATATAGTTGTTATGGTCTCATGCATATGGACAACATACAACCCCAAAACAAACCGTGTTCTTTCTAACGACATCATTGTTTCATATTAACGCGTAAGATGATATTTATTTTCATATATAGTGCTATAACATATTCTTTTTTCTAAAACTTAGCATTGTTTCTTTATAGGGTTAAAGTATTTTCATATATAGTGCTATAACATATTCTTTTTTTTTCTAAAATTTAGCATTGTTTCTTTTTAGGGTTAAAGAAATATACCATGTTTGACAAATGGGCACCATGCATCAAGTCAACATGTCGAAAAGAGGTCACCTTTGAGGTTAAAGAGGACGATCCAAAAGTCGAAAAATTGAGGCAGCAAACCATGTTTGAATGTTATTACAGTTCCCTCAATGCTTCCTATTGTTTGCTTTTGCATTAACATGACACCATTTCATGTTTTACCAATCTATCAGTTTTATTTTATATTGTTTTGTGCTTTTGTGGTTATACATTGTTTACGTTCATTTTGCTTTTATAAATTAAAGAATCGTGCTTTTGTTTGTAATGTTGTTTTAGATTTGTGTCCACTTAATGTGGGTGTTTGGGATTGCTTATTTTGAGCTCCTTTTAACTTTTTGACTTCCTAAAAGTTAATAAGTCATTCTTGTAGTGTTTGGATAATGTGTTGAGAAGGACTTTTTATGGTTTGAAAAGAAGAAAAAGAAAAGTTAGATGATTGTGACTTTTTCAAAAAGGAGAAAGGGGATCAAATGCGGTGTTTGTCCGCTGGTTGATCTGAGTTTGGTATGTCAAACGAGGGAACTGAGGTTTGGTTGTATTCCTCATTTGTTTTGCTTGTGTTGGTTACCCAAAAAAAGAAAGGGGATCAAAAAGAAGAAAAGGAGAAGCAATCCCAAACACCTTCGGTATAGATTATCTTTGTTTGTTAAGCGCTTAGCGTAACCCGTCCACCGGACGGGTATTAAACTAGTTATCATCTGGAGTGACATAAACTCACAATCATTTTATTCAACACCTATGTCAACAACTTCTATGGTAAAGTTAGGATATTATCAAGGTGAATTACGTTTATGAAACGAATTTGCATGTCTACTAAATTTAAAATACAAATTAGTTTCTTTATTGTCCTTCACAAGTCATATTTATACTAAATTTATAATACAAATTAATTTCTTTATTGTCCTTCACAAGTCATATTTAGGTGGTGAACTTGCATTAGTGGTGATGTTGCAATTATATATTATATATATATTTAGTTTTCGAAGTACCGTGAATAGTAATTTCAATTTTAAAACAATATATAGCTTTTTAATATCTTATTGTATTAATATGTTTTTTTAATATTTAGTTTTAACTTTTAATATATTTTAATTTTTTCTATTTACTTTTAGCTTTTAACTTATTTTTATTTTTTTCTTTTCTTAAACCATATTTTCTTTATCATTTATTTTGTTTTTAATAATATTTTTTATTTTTTTAAATCTTCTTACTCTATCAATTAATTTGATATTTTTTAATAACTTATGTTCGTTAATTTTTTTTCTAAAAACTGAAGTACGTAGTTGAGCTTAATTTTACCCTCGATTAATATAAGTTTGAATAGTAATTTAAAATAATATATAGCGTTTTAATATTTATTATATTAATATATTTTTTTAATATTTACTCTTACCTTTTAACATATTTTAATTTTTCTATTTACTTTTAGCTTTTAAGGTATTTTTATTTCTTCCTTTTCTAAAACCATATTTCTTCTATCATTTATTTTGTTTTTAATAATATTTCTTTTCTTTTTTAAAAACGAATTTATATTCAAAAATAAAGTATTTACTTGCTATCGTAAAATGACATGATGATAAACTGAACTGATTCTAACAGTTTGGCTTTCTAAACAGAATGCTAAATTTTCAAAATGTTTGTTTCACATTATCATTTTCTCTGTTTCGGCGCAACGCGTGACTGAAAAAAAAAACTAGTTATAATGAATTGTGGTGTTCTAGAATATTTAAATAAAGATACAAAAATAATAAAAAAAACGTGTCTTAATAACTATAAGAAAGTCGTTCAACCGATAAAGATACAAAAATAATAAAAAAACGTGTCTTAATAACTATAAGAAAGTCGTTCAACCGTCACATACAAAGAACTTGACATGTTACATGTCTCAAATCTTAAAACAATTTGTGTCACAAACAATTCTGGGACACGAACAATCTTTTATATGACAATCTATATGTTTACCTCTTTAAACAAATATGAGAAAGCAACTAACATAAACATTCCAAGATTGATCAATTGTACGTAAATAGCTAAACCCCCCAAGAATAATTAATTTGATAGAACACGAATACAACCCCATATTTTATTGCATATATTTCTTGTACACTATTTTAGTTTCATCATAATGAAAATGAAAGATTATTTCGACATAACTTAAATAACGAAAAACAAAGATCTAAAAGTATATACACATAGATATTTAGATAAATAAGTCCATGAAGATGTATCTTCGACCTTGACGAGTAATAATAATGCATACAACGTACGCATACTAATCTTTTCCCATGGAATTAATCATCTTATCCATATCAAATGATCTAGTTAGGAACACCTTTGAAGTTTCGTTTAAACTAGAGAAATTCTGCTATTTCTCTGAAAGAAAAAAAATGAACAAGTGTTTTAGTCGGCCACTCATTATTTTCTGTACAATATAATATTTTATATTGTCAAGTAAATATAATGTATTAATTCAATCATTAGATGAACCCAATGGTAACAAGCAAGAAAACAAAAACGACAAGGATGAAAACTTGAACAGGAAGGGTAAAAGGAAAAAGTAAAGGAAAAAAAATAGTAATGGTGGCTAGAAAGATATGAGGTATGATGAGGGAGGCGAAGAGTGGAATTAAGAGTTGAAGGAGAAGAAGTCCCATAATTGAAATGATTCAAAGTCACTCTCTACAATTCATCCATGGAAGTTAATAAATAGAAAAGGATACCTAAAGGATATTGATTGTTACCCATGATTTTGGCATGATCTTTATTACAAACACGTTTAAAAGAGAAATTCAGTAAAACCAAGGAAAATAATCCGAAAACTCACAACATACAAAATGTTGCGAGTAAATCAACCTAGTACAAACAAATATCTATAAAAAGGGAAATGATAAGGCTGTAAAAATCATTGATCCTTGGAAAAACACTGAAAATGAAAATGATTGTGATTGTGCATTAATGGCCACCAAGTTAGGAGTATCTACATGCCTAGATAGCCTATGGATGTAAAGCTCTACTGACAAACTTCTATGCTCATGGAGGTGGTGATATTTCCTTTGGAAATAATTCTAAAAGAAAGGTTCTAGGGTCAGGGATGTCCAAGCTGGAAAAATAAAATTTGAAAATGTCAATCTAATAGACAATTTAAAATTTAATTTACTCAGTGTCTCACAAATGAGTAATAAAGGCTATGGCTCATTTTCTACAAAGACAACTTGTAAAATTGTTAGACCAGAGGTTGCCAAAAAGATAGACAAAATTATAGCTGAAAGTACTGCACAACTTGTTGCTCATAAAAATGGCAATGTTTATGTGGTAGATATGTCCAAAGAAAACCGAAAAACCAATGTTTGCCTATTCTCTGTTGCCTCTACAAAAGAGACTGAGTTGTGGCATAGAAGGTTGGGACGTGTTAATTTAAAAAACAATTAACACTCAAACAAAAGAAAAACTTGTTAGAGACCTTCCAGCCAAACAATGTAAATGAGATGAACATTGTGTCTCTTGTTTAAAAGGAAAGCAATACAAAGTTTCACACAAACCCATTAAAGAATCCAAAACAACCAAATGCCTACAATTGTTGCATATGGATTTGTTTGGCCTAGTAAAAATCATGAGCTTGAGAAAAACGCAATAGTGCTTGGTGATAGTTGATGATTTTTTTAGGTTTACATGGACATTCTTTCTTCACTTAAAAGATCTTCCTGTAAAGTCCATCAGAAGTGACAATAGGACAGAATTCAGAAACCAAGAGGTTGATGAATTCTTCATATCCAAAAGAATACTGTGACAATTCAGTATTCCCAGAACACCTGAACAAAATGGGGTTCTTGAAAGAAAAAACAGAACCCTTATTGAGGCTGCTGAAACTATGTTTGCAGATTCTGGTCTTCCCTTGTCCTTTTGGGCAGAAGCTGTGAATATTGCATGCTATGTTCAGAACATGGTTTTAATAAATCCTAGACATCAAAAGACTGCCTATGAGATTTTGTTCAAAATAAAACCATTGATATCATTTTTTAAGATCTTTGGGTGTCCATGCTTTATCTTGAATCTCAAAGATTCAGTTTCAAAGTTTGCAGCAAAAGTGGACTATGGATATTTCTTGGGATATTTTTCTACAGCCAAGCCCTATAAATTTTTTAACACAAGGACCATGACTATAGAAGAGACCTTGAATGTAAGATTCAATGAATTATCATCCTTGAAAATCCCTAAAAACCTTGCAAAACTATTTGATCTTGATAAATTCAATTTTAAAGAAGTAACTGCTAAGGATGGTGTTGACACACGTAAACAAAGTGCAGCTCAATAGGACTACAGGTTTAATATTGTGATCCCATCTCAATACAAAGTCACATCTGATCTACAAAATTCTTCTGCACAAAAAAAAAAACAGTCAATCAACGATAACTAGAACCACTGTTGACTAAAGTCGACCCTAAACCTCAGATGCTGTTTGTGGTCAAACCACTGATCTATCCTCATCAACAAATAAGTCACCACTTGGCCCAATACCTCCACCACCATCTCAAACCACAGTTGACCATATTATAATGTCAATAGAGGTTTCACCAGAAAATTCCCATTTATGCCCCTCACCACAAAATTCTATCATTCCATACACTGGAAACACCATTCTTCACATATCTCATCTATAAGAACAAGTTATAAGTGACATCAATGCAGGAGTGCTCATAAGAAGCCAAACCTTAAATGTCTGCCTATTTGCAGGCTTTCTATCTCTCATCCAACCTGTCAAATACCAAGAGGCATTGAAAGACAACAATTGGGTAGAAGCCATGCAAGATGACCTTCTTCAGTTTAAAAGACAACAAGTATGGGAACTTGTACCTTTACCAGAGGATACTTGTCTAATTGGTACAAAATGGGTCTTAAAAAATATAACTGATGAAAAAGGCATTGTTGTAAAAAACAAAGACAGGCTTGTGGTTCAAGGGTATAAACTTGAAGAAGGACCAGTTACTTTTAGTTGTTGGGAGAAGAGATCTAGTGTTATTCACCTGAAAAGGGAATGAGCAAAAGGAAAAGAGACGACTTTGAGATTTAGGGTTTTCTTAAAATCACCCACGAGATGAGTATTAGGTTTTGTGAACTGAAGTGAAATGTATGAAAGAATCAAATGGAATAAAGGAGGTCATGATGGTTTCCCTCCTAAATAAACTAAAGAAGGCCAAAGCAAATGCCACGTGACAATTAATAGCCTAAGTGAAGAACAGTCGACCAAAGATTGTTTTTATTTATTATAATGTATAGATGAATCAATAACATATAGAAGCATGAGAACAAAACAAAAATTATACATATAATTCTTTTATTGTGCCTTTCGATCTCTAAAATATTAGAAAAATAAACATAATACTTATAGATGTATGCGTAGTTTTTATATTTATGTTATCAGTATTAACAAACAATAAAATAGTTAACGAGTCGGCTCGATTTGGATCGAACTGGTGAAAACATTTTACGAGCCGAACTCGAGCTCAACTTTTCAGTTTAATAAAATAAATGAGCCGAACCGAGCTAACTTGTTTGAGTTCAAGTTTGAGCTCGAGCTCAACCTAACTTGGGTGGATTACAGCCCTAGACTCTGTTGGAAGGAATACCGAAACATAGTCAAACACAAATGAGTTGGCTAAGTTATAGGGGTAATGTAACACCCCAACCCGAATAGGGCTGACGTGTCACTATTACAGATATAAAAAAACCAAACACAATCCATTTAAAGAAGAAAAGTTGAGCCCGAAAAATAAACAAAAGTCTTAAAACAGACCAAGAAATCTAAAGTCTTAATTAATTTGAATAATGAAATAAACAAAAGTCTTTATTCTTAAACTGCATTTTACTCTCATCATCACTGGTTCCCCGATTACCTGACAACAAAAGACAACACAACAAAGAAAAAAAATACGGCTGAGTCAAAGGTTGCTCAGTAACAGTAACGGAAAAATCAACAGTACAAGTAAAGAACAGATATAAAAAAACATAAAAAATATGAAATTCAACAGACTTTATTTCAAACTAGAAACCAAACTTCTACGGAAACAAAAACTGAACAGAGAGTCTGAGGTATAACCCAATACTTGACCAGAACATAAACGAACACATATCGAAGCATATCATGACGATATCAGAAACATATCAAACATATATAGATGTCAAACTACGTGACTACACATAACAATAAATTAAGTCACGTCAGACGGGTTGCGCCTCATGTCACCGGTGTAGGCTTGACGCGTGTTAGACACGTGGCAGCTCCGGGTTGCGCCTCATGTCCATTCGCTCGCGGCCCGCGTAAGACCAGGGGCAGGTCTTCGCGGCCCGCCAGAGACCCAAAAACTTGGTTTTTAATTAAATTTAATAAAAAGAGGTATTCGGGACCTGTTTCGTATATGGGGTGTATTTTAGGACGCATTGGGATATTCTAATTATTTTCAGGGTGTCAGAATTATTTTGGAGGGTTGTTATAAAGACCACCCCTTTTGAGCTTTGGTATAAAAACCACCTGAGCTGCATAAGCTGAGAGTTTGGGGTTGTAGAGCCGTGGTGAGGCTCACTGATCCTAAGATAAGGAACATAGGGGAAAGAGGTATAGACTGCATTTTCATTGGGTATGCGGAGCATTCATTTGCTCACAGGTTCTATGTTATAGAACCGAATGACTATGTGTCAGTGCATACAGTAATTGAGGCAAGAACTGCAGAGTATGATGAGAATAGATTCTCTTAAATATCTAGGCCTAGAGACACGGTTCCATGCTCTAGTAACTCTCACGTGGTTGATCAAGTGATTGATACTCCTCCGGAACCTAGGAGAAGTGGTAGAGCAAGAAAAGCTAAATCATTTGGTGATGATTTTCAGCTATATTTGGTTGAAGGATCTAGAGATGAAATTAAAATTCAAAATCAATATTGTTTCAATATTGAGGAAGATCCTAAAACCTTTAGGGAAGCCATGGCATCTCGGGATGTAACTTTCTGGAAAGAAACTATAAATGATGAGATGTACTCTATTATGCATAATAACACTTGGAAACTGTCTGATCTACCCCCTAGGTGTAAACCACTTGGTTGTAAATGGATCTTCAAGAAGAAGATGAAAGTAGATGGCTAAATTGATAAGTTTAAAGCCCGATTGGTTATCCAAGGCTTTAAATAAAGGGAAGGAATTGACTACTTTGATACATATGCTCCTGTAGCAAGAATATCCACTATTAGATTGTTGGTTGCCTTAGCTGCAATATACAATCTTGTAATTCACCAAATGGATGTGAAAACCGCTTTCCTGAATGGTGATTTGGATGAGGAGATATATATGAAAAAACCAGAGGGTTTTGTTATGTCTGGCATTGAGAATAAGGTGTGTAAACTAGTTAAGTCATTATATGGCTTAAAGCAAGCACCAAAATAGTGGCATCAAAATTTTGATGATGTGGTTTTGTCTAATGGTTTTGTATAAAACCAAGCAAAAAATGTGTATATAGCAAATTTGATGATTCCAGGAAAGGAGTCATAATTTGTCTATATGTAGATGACATGTTGATCTTCGGTACTGACCATGTTCAAGTTGATAAAACAAAGAAATTTTTGCCATCTTGCTTTGAAATGAAAGACATGGGGGAGGCGGAAGTGATCCTTGGTATAAGGATCAAACGGGAGAACAATAGCGTATCTATCTCTCAATCTCATTATATTGAGAAGATATTGAAAAAGTTTAATTTTCATAATAGTTCCCCGATTAGCACTCCGATGGATCATGCTTTTAAGCTCTCACCTAGTGAAGGTGTAGCTGTAAGCGAACTTGAATATTCAAGGGCCATTGGATCTCTCATGTACGCCTTGATTAGCACTAGACCGGATATAGCTTATGTTGTTGGAAAGCTTAGTAGGTATACTAGCAATCCATGCAAGTCATTGGCAAGCAATGAATCGAGAATTTAGGTACTTGAAAGGAACCGTGAAATATGGTTTGACTTATACTGGATTTCCTTCGGTTTTAGAAGTTTATTCGGTTGCAAGTTGGATTAACAACAAGGAAGATCATTCTTCCACAAGTGGATGGACTTTTCTGCTTGGAGGAGGTGCCATATCTTGGGCATCTAAGAAATAGACTTGCATAACTGACTCGAAAATGGAGTCTGAGTTTGTAGCATTAGTTGCAGCTGACGAAGAAGCTGAGTGGCTAAAAAACTTGATTTATGAGATTCCATTATGGCCTAAACCTATATCACCAATATCTATTAGATGTGATAGTGCTGCTACCTTGGCTAAGGCCTATAGCCAAGTGTATAATGGGAAGTCTAGACACTTAGGTGTTAGACACAACATGATTCGTGAGCTCACCATGCATGGGGTGATATTGGTGGAGTTTGTGAGAACTCAATAGAATTTAGCCGACCACTTAACCAAAGAGTTATGTAGAGATCTTGTGCACAAGGTGGCTGTAGGGATGGGATTAAAGTCCACCTGAGATTTCCCGTGTTAAGATATCCAATTCCCACATCTAGAAATTGGAACACATTAGTAGCATCGTCCCAAGGTATGTGTTCAGACCTGCAAGTTAAAAAAGGTTGAAGGTTTTTTTTCTTAATAGTTCTTTGAAAAATTGCATATGCAGGTGCAAGATAAAGAGCTACCTATATGAGCATGAAGTTTAGCCGCTTCAAGAAGCTAGGACTTGGCTTTGATATGTTCATTGAAGGATGGGACACAGGCTAGTAAAAATAGTGTCAGCAAACAACATTAGAGTATGTAAACTTGTGTGTATATTATCTTCATGTATTCACTGAATAGAAAGGATTCAATCCTTAGCGACGCCCCTATATTCGAATATTTGGAATGTGTAATATACTAATGTGAAATTCAATTGTCTCGATATTTCATTTATACATAAGTTTGATTGTTGTGAATTTGTTTAAGTTAATCAAGGATTACGCTAAAATGGGGGAGGATTGTTAGATATTTTAGTGTAATTAGGGATTGACTTGGTGATCAAAGCGAATAATACTACACATCAATCAAGTTAGGAGGTGCGGGAGTGCATGCTAGTTTGAGTTATTATAATTCGAAGTGTACAGGCGGGGTCTGTACTCTACGGGGGTTCCAAGGGGCAGCGCCCCTGGTGGGGTCC
Source organism: Helianthus annuus (assembly GCF_002127325.2). Classification (NCBI taxonomy): domain Eukaryota; kingdom Viridiplantae; phylum Streptophyta; class Magnoliopsida; order Asterales; family Asteraceae; genus Helianthus; species Helianthus annuus. Next base: position 103,274,954 of record NC_035441.2, on the reverse strand, counting down.
AAGGGCAGAGCCCTTGGCTGGGGTCGAGCTGCATCAGAAAATTTTCATTAAATTGACTTAATGAAACTGCATCAGAAAATTTTTATTTTCTGGAATTTGTCACATTTTCGAAATGATAAAAAATGGCAGTTTTTTTGGCTATTTTTGTCTGAAAATAGAGATAATTGCCTTTATGCAGTTACATCCCAAAAAAACCCAAATTTCGTAGATAATTTTGGTTGCATTCTTTCTGGTTCATACAATTTTTTCACATAGAAACATACACTGGTTCTTTTTTCTCGAAAATCAGAGTTGTATCCGATTGAATTATTCGGGTGAACCACCGAAATAATTTGATCTGAGAGTGACATCACGCCTCTCTGATCGTCCGATTCTGAAAATTCCCCAACATATATCAATATTGCGAAGCTTGTACAAAAATGAACAAGGCGTTAGGTTTCTATGGAGCTTGTTTTTTTTTTCTTTTTTACTTTCATGGTTCCTTAAATCTAGATTCAGATGCTTGTATGTGGATATTGTTAGAGGGAAGCACCCAATTCTTCCATCCATTACACCAGTGTCTGACTTATACGAAAAGGAAAAAATCCTTATAGGAGCAACATGTTTAAGGTCTATAGGGAGGATATTTCTTCTCTATAGGTCTTTTTCACCAATAGAGAGTACATGTCTCTATAAAAATTGTCTCTAGCTCCGTCCCTATAGGTCATGCAAGTCCTCCGTATAAGTGTCGTCCCTACAGAAAAACTTGTTGAGACGACATGTCGTCTCTACAGGTTTGTGAAAAAAATAATTGAAAAATAGAACTAATATTTATTAAATAAAAAATCATTTATGAAAACATTTTTAAACCCTTTAGAGACAACATGTCGTCTCTATAAGTTTTCTTTAAAAAAAAATAAAAAAATGTTTGGTCACTATGGAGATGATATGTCGTCTCTATAAGTTTTCTTCTTTTGTATTTTCAATTATTTATTAATCAGAACTAAAAAACAAAACAAAAATATTTTTCCCTATAAAGACGACATATATGTTAGAAATATTTATTATGGCTCACATTAACTATTTACATGACTAATATTTATAAAAAAATAGGTACATATGAAATACAATGCCTAAACACAATAATATAAAGAAATAATATGAACAAGTTATCAAAATAGGTACATATGAATACAAAATTATATATATATATATGGTTCCCATTAAGTCTAACTGCTTTCTAAATCGATATTCACTGTCGGATCATGCTGAGATGAAATCTCTGCCGTTTAAACTCCCAAAAATAACCGCTCTAATGGCGGTTCCCGGAGGTTATGGTCGGTTTTTGTAGCTGGTGGTTACCTCCACCTTTTGCTGCCCACTACCTCCTCGATTTAACCGCTTAGAATATTACATTTAACCGTTTTGGGTATTACATATTCTAATGTTCCTGATCTGATCTGGTGTATTGTTTTATATTGTTTTTCAGTTAACATCGCTCTCGTCTTCCACCTCAATTAACACCAAAAAATCCCTTTATCTTCTCCAAGATCACATTCAGGTACGTAAAATTGTCTTTCCTTTTTTATTTGATTGTCATTTGTTTACAGATCTGCAATTGCAATTCTGTCGTTTCACGTGTTAATTTTTTGATATTAAGATCTATCAGTTTCTTCATATTGTACTTAATTGATTATGTTTCAAAGGATATGAAATCAAATTTAGTCATTCACAACTTTAACAGTTGTTTGATTGATTTTGCAGGATCTTTCTTTGGGTTAATGGCTAATCAGTTTGATTTCATTCTCATCAGAGCTTGATTGTAATTTGTAAGTAATATCATATATAGTTTGTGAGTATGATTTTGTTTATAGATGAAACTCGCTAGATTATAATTGACTTGCCACCATCGCCATAAAATAGAAGAAACATATGCGCCTCGCCCATAATCCCGATAATCGGCCCAAGGCATCAATTCAACGCAGAGAGAGAACCTAACCAAACCACCGGGCTTCGAGGTTTGTTTCCCAGTGCTCCAATTTTAATATATATCTGAAGCTCTTGAATAAACTTAATAGTCCACTGTTTTTCTCAACTAATTTTGGTTTTGGTAGTGAAATCTTGACGTTTCTATAGAGGATTCACAAGATGTTTGCAATCACGTTGATATGGATATTTGTAAATGTTCGACATCAAGTTCCGTTACCGATTATCTGTTCGGTAAACCATAATCCACCAGTTGATGGGGGCAGAAAGGTATAATTTGTTGTATTAAAAACATACTTATTTACTTTTATTATTTTGGCAAGGTGTAAATCTTAACTTGTAGTTGCCGGTACTAACTAATTTTATCCGAAACTAAAGTAGATTTAATTGGAAGGGTAGTGAATTAAGTTATTTTATGTATTAGAATCTGATTTGGGAATTTCTTATCATTTTGTGAGTGTAGTGAATGTTGTATTTAAAACTGATGGCAAGACCTACTTTGAGTGTGATGAAGTTGCACCACCAGCAAAAAAAAAGGTACAAACTTACTTGGTGTGTCTATACTATATATACAGTTTAATCACATCATGCATTTGTCCCTTAATATGCTAGCACCTTTGAATTAATGTACGTATGTATATGCCAGGATGTCTGTTACGATGGACTAATCTTTGTAACACAGCTATACTATGACACCTTCTACCCTATTGAGTGTTTAGCGCAATGTATTTAGAATAAGGTTTTATGAATTTTCAGATTAAAAATAATCAAAGCTGGAAACAGGTAAGGAGTTGCATTGAGAAAAATGATTAATGAGGTCATATCTCTACTAATTACACTTTAACATTAAGCACCTGATTATGTATCATTTTAGGTGTTCAAGAGCATAGATGGCAACCAAGATTCTGTGAACGAAGTCGATGAAGCGATTTCTGAACAAGGGAATTGGAGGGTTGGGAGCGGAATTGGAGAAGGGAACCTATTCTTGATCCTGAATCAGACGAATTGAACAATTGTAATGAGTTATTAAGTGCTATATCACTCACAGCAAATCGAGACAATTATATATATATATATGGAACCCATTAAGTCTAACTGTTTTTCAAATCATTCTCCACCATTAGATCTTGCTGAAATTAAATCTCAGCCACTTAAACTCACAAAAATAACTTCCATGGTGGCAGTTTAAGGCAGTTCAATAAAGGTTTCTTCAACAGGTGGTTACCACCGTCTTTTTCTACCCATTATCTCCGTAATTCAAGCCTGTCCTCAATTCAGTTGAATGGTATTTGGTTACACACTCTCTCTCCCATGTTCTTGCGGTTAACGCCGGTTGAGCACCCACTCCTCTTATTACGGTTACTTCGTTCCTTTATTAATGCCACTGGTGTCCACCGCCACTGCCACAGTCGATGATTTTGAGAAGTGGGCACTGCCATTCGACCACAATTTGGTAATTCGTTTGCTTGGCTTGTCGTTCTCATCGTTTTCAGTAGTTCCCCTGGCATAGCTTGAAGCACCATCAATCTCTCACACTCTCGGTAATGTGTTCTGTTTTTCAAAGCCCTAATTAGAGCGAATTAGTTAGGTGTTTGTTTGTTTTGATGAATTCCTCATACTATTGAAATTGATGGGATGCATATAGAATTTAGGTCTGTTTTATAACATACATTATGCTTGTAATAGTTCTAATCATGTTCTTGTGCTTCTAGGGCTTTCCGAATCAACACAAGGCGGCTGTAATGCTTCTAAGCTCCATTGCATTTTTTATCTTCAATTACATTCATCCAGCGCCGAAATTGTAAGATTTACCTTTTTTCGCACCTGTTGGTTCGTTTCTTCATTTTCCATCGACTTCACTCCACTGATTGTTATGTGTTTGACCTAATTTCCTCTCAATGCTTCCTACTATAGAGAGATAACGGTAAATCAATCATCAATCTAGAGATTGTTGCTAATATGTGTGTGTTTGTGTGTGTGCAGGTTTAGATTCTTGATCAATTTTCGTTGTTAATTATATATTTGAAAATCAATTCATGAATGTAATATTATTGGTTTTTCAATTGATAATTGACACTCTTTAATCATGATTAAAGTGAGTATATAATGCTAGTAATTGTCTAATGCAAGTGCTATTTGATCCGCAGACTCAATAAGGTTGAGTGGAATGTCATAGAAGACTTACATTAGGTTTTTTAACGGTGAGTAATTACTTAATGTGCATCTCTCTAATTTTTAATTTTTAATTTTTAATTTTTAATTGTTTTTTCTAGAGTTGTGTGCTCTTTTTTTTATTTCATGTAGATTGCTTAGTGGGATGTATTGATGATGTTAGGGGTATACAACAAGTAAATAATGCAAAAGGCATGGATAGATATATCAAGGCTGACTATCAGGTTCTTTTGGGATGGATTGAGGTTATTGTTTACAACATATGTATATATGTAAATCTATAATCATCTATTTTTATAGCATTTTATGCAGTTTTGTAACTGACCTTTTCTTTTTGACAATGAATATTCTAGAAAGGTCATGGAGGAAAGAAATGAAAATTCTTCAAATTTTCAGGTAAAAGGGCTGCTAAGTACCAATATTATAGTATATTGTTGTCACGTATCAATGAATCAATGTATCATTACTTTTATTTAATAAAAAATTGTGGTATAAGTTTTTGATTTAAGAGTAAACTTGTGTGACCTGTGAGTAAGTTTTACCATATATAGACATGCCTTTGTGAATATTTAAATTATTTGAACTTGCAAGGGAACCTATTTGTATCTGTTTCTTTTTTTTTTTGTTTTTTGTTTTATTATTTTTTTTTTTTTTGTGCAAAAACACAAATTACCTAATCAAGGCGATTGATGTCATTTCGTTTGCTTTATGTATACAAAATGATATATGCCTATAGAACTATGGTTATTATGTTTGCCAAAAAAAAATCATGAAGCTGCAAAGTAATTATTCAATATTAATATCTTTTCAGGATGAATAATGAACTTTTTGGTGCTGGATCAAGTGGATATTGATTATGATATTTTTGTGTTAGTTATCTCATCAAGAAGCTGGTAACGAGGCTGCAGAAGCCTTAAGCACGCAAGATCACTTAAAATAGAACGGGTCGAAAGTGAAGGTGATGGGGTTACGCCATTGCCCAACTATCTTACCCTAGCAAACCTGCTGGCATTTAGGGTCATTCATTCATTTGCAAGGCGATGTACCATACGCCACTCCGGTGTATGGTATGGCGAGTTCTGAATTCGGGTAAGTGTTTTGCACCTTTGTTTCGTTATTAAATGCTTTGTTTGTCGAAATCACTTGGCTTTCAAATAGAATTCTCTATTAGCTTTAATTAATGTTGTTTGCTGATGTCGACAATTGAAGGTGAATCCAACGGGTAAACAGGTGGGAGTGGAGCCTAGAGACGTCTAAACAGTTTTTTGTTCAAAGTTTGCGGGACTGCATCCAACAGGTAATTTTTTCAGATCTGTGCATTAATTATACGTGGAACAAGTGGGCCCTGGTGTTGGGTTAATCTTGATGTTACGGGTACGGGTCAAGTCGGTGACCGGTTTTTTTTAAATGGGTCACCAAATAGCAAACGGGTCGCGGGTCAACGGTAACGATTAATGGGTCATGGGTCAGTAGACTATTAGGCCAGCAAATACCTCATGTAATCATGGGTTTGAGAGATTGTGGTGAATGAAGACTTTGACAGGTTTGATCGAGCTTCATGGAAAATAAACGTTGAGATGAGATGAACATGGAACGCAAGAAAAATAGGAACTGATAGTTTGACTGAGCAAATACCTTTGTTTATTATAAATTATAAATAGGTTGTAATTTTTCTTTTTGTATGTACCCTATTTTCATTCAATACAGTAGCTTTCTTCATCTTCATATTTATGTATACATATTACATAATTCTATGTTGAGTGAGTGTTGAGGGGTCCTGAACCAACACCTGGGAAGGTAAACTTTCGGGTTTGGCGTCTGCTTTTGGGTCGGGTTCCAACTGCAGAGGCACTTGCAAGGAGGAATGTCATCTTGAGCTTCACTCTTGTAAAGTGAGATGAAAATGTTGAATCTACAGAGCGTATTTTGGTCAAGGGTTCGAGGCTCGGATTATGGTCTTTTTGTTTTTATTGATGTTTAAGGCTAAAAAGACGTTTGGAATGAGCTTTTAAAAGGATGTTACAATGGAATTGATAAGTAAGATCCAGGAGGATAATATTATTTGCTGGGATTCCAGGAGGATATTTAACGTTCGTTTGCCTTTGATAACTTAGAGAGTGGTGCTTTTGTTTGTCACGTTGATTAAGTTTGTGTGCGCTTAGCATATGTTATCTTTGTTTCTCATGTTGTTTAGTCTTGTGTATAGTTCTTTGTGTTTATAGGTTCATTTGGGTTATTAATATATAGTACATAAACGTAACCCGTCCACCGGACGGGTATTAAACTAGTTAGGTTTTGGTGTTGAGCCCTTCTAGCTCCTTTTCAATGAATTCGTGCAGAAAATTATTGACCAGATTTGTAGTCATGTTTTATCCTTTTCTATGGGTAAATTGGGTCCCAAGGAAAATTATTATTTCCGCTTAGAGAGAGCGGAGCAAGATCGCCTACCCACTTTAGAAGGGATTCACAAACATAACATATTCCGAGGGCCAATGACTTGTCGGTTATGCAGTTAGAATGAGAACTCGGATCATCTTTTCACTTCGCGTTACTTTGCTGTAGTAATTTGGAATAAAGTTAGCAAGTGGTGTAAAATTCCCCCATTTTTGCTTCCTGAACAAGGGACCTTTTTAATATTCATAAAAACTCTGATGTGGGCAGTTTTACGCAATGGGTAGTTCAAGTGGTTGTGTTGGTGACTTGCTGGATCATTTCGAAGAGCCGCAATGAATTATTTTTTGGGAAAAGGTTGTGCATTGACAGAATAATGGGAGAAATGCAGGCCACTTCATTATGTGGGTCAAGAATCGAGCTGAACGACATGATCTAGACCGGGTTTCCCAGTGTTATTTTAACTTTCAAAATGTATAATTTCCATTTCCAATGGTTTTAATGAGGATGTAAAATGGTGTAGTTCCTTCCTCCTAGCTGCTTGCTAGGAGAATTATTGTAATATTTTGGTGATGCATATAATCTTTTTCCTTTGAAAAACATCAATCCTCATTTCCCAAAGACGGGCATTTCGTTTAACCTTCTTTCAAGTTTGTTTTCAATGCAATATGAGTTACTGAAATTGTCTCCAATCTTGCTTTTTTCGTTTTAGGCATATGTTATAACCACTTTCCGAATCCATCTCCACCGTCGTATCATGCTGAGATTAAATCTAAGACCTTCAAACTCACAAAAAAACCCGCTCCTGTGGTGGTTGAGGGCAGTTTCTCAGTTGGTGGTTATGCTCCACATTATTCTGCCCATGATCTCCCTATTCAGAAGCAGTTACCAAAACTGTAAAAGTGACGGTTCATAGTAGTTCCACACCTTCTCTTCTATTCAGATCAATACTTTGTAGTCTATATGTTTTGCTGAGAAATATAGCGATACATTTGGTTGAAGGTTTAGCAACATGTAACAGCTTCTATGTGAATGTGTATTGCCGCGTACTGTGTTTGGTTTTGTTTGTATCAATTATCATGTGGGTTGGCTTTTTGCTATACGGGTCGTACGATATTAGACATTCCGCACATGTTGTTGTACTTTACCGTGCATGCATTTTGCCTATTGTTTACTTTTTGCATCAAAATGACACTATTCATGTTTCTGTACTCTATCAGCTTTATTTTCTATCGTTTTGTGGTTGTAAACTGTCGACGTTCGTTTTCCTTTTATAAATTAAAGAATAGAGCTTTTGTTTGTCACGTTGATTAATTTTGTGCAAGCTTAATATAGATTAGCTTCATTTCTCACATTCATATAGATTTGTGTAATCCGACTCTATTTTATTTCTTTGTGTTCATAGGTTTATTCATGTTGTTAATATATATTACATTGACGTAACCCATCCACCAAAAGCCGGTACATGTGTCAAGTATGGTGGGAAGTGTGAGAATTATCTTTCCTCTGGATGTGAGCCAGGTGCAAGCGTGATGGAATGGACTGCGGGGGGGGGGGGGGGGGGGGTTATGGGGGAGCAGAGAGTCTGGATGCTGTTGATAATGTAATGTGTTGGTTTTACTTTGTACCATGTAATTATCCAGCTCCTTGCTGGTGTGTCTTTTAATGAAAGATTCGCTTTGATGTTCAAAAAGAAAAGGATTGATGTGGTGTTAATATTATGGCATTAACGTTCTCTTCCACTTAAAGACTCAATGTAATTTGAGTTATTGAAATTGTCTCCAACCTTGCTTTTTTATTTTTAGGCATATTATATATGTATGCGAATAAAAAACTTGTCATTAGAGACTTACGTTGCAATCGTACTAACAACCGGAATATAGTTGTTATGGTCTCATGCATATAGACAACATACAACCCCAAAACAAACCGTGTTCTTTCTAACGACATCATTCTTTCATATGAACGCGTAAGATGATATTTATTTTCATATATAGTGCCATAACATATTCTTTTTTCTAAAACTTAGCATTGTTTCTTTTTAGGGTTAAAGTATTTTCATATATAGTGTTATAACATGTTCTTTTTTTTCTAAAACTTAGCATTATTTCTTTTTAGGGTTAAAGAAATATACCATGTTTGACAAATGGGCACTGTTTTGGTCAAAAATCTGATGAGGATAATGCAACCAAACTCTTTGTTACGGGGTATGATGCTTGAAATGAGGATCAATGATAAGGATCACTTAAATGTAATTTGCACAATTGACACAAAGATTTATACGAGGAAAAAGCCCTTGATCAATGAATGATCTCCGGCATAAAAAACCTCGGGTGATGGAAACTACCGATCACCAAGTTCAAATTAACCAACAAATGTTTACAACTTCGGATAGTAACGAGCTAGGTACAAGGATCACTATGGTGTAACGTGCAAGAATGTGTGAAAACTGTTAAGTGTTTTGCTGTATGCTTGAGAGTGCAGTTGTACGAGTGTGTGTAGCTGAAATTAGCTAAGTGTTCTAAAAGCTAGCTCGTTACCCCTTTAAAAATAGAAGTTAACTAGCCTAACAAACTATCCGAAATTCGTGCCATGCTCCCACGTTCTCCACAACGTCCATTTCCAGTCAAACGTGTGCGAAATAGCCGTGGAATATTCCTTAGTAACGTTGCCAAGACCAGGTCCAACTTGTTACTCCTGCAAAACAATACGAAATTCAAAGAGAACAATCGTTAGTATAAGGATCCTTAGGGTGATCCATGATCCTGATCCTGAATCACTTCTGAGGATCACTATCTGTCACAGAAGTAAGGATCACTAATAGGATAACAAGTGAGGATCACGGGCTATTAGAAAATCCTCCCCTAAAAATTGCCCCCAAAATATAAGGAGTAATTTGTAAAATGAGCGAGTTATATTTTACTGATCTTATCCGCAACTAACTAACGGATATATAGCCGTTGTAATCGAACCATCCGTTGCAATTCTGACGTCATAGAAGTGACAACCCTGCACGATCATGATTATAAATAGGAGATAGAGATAGGATCAATTAGCATTTAAATTTCAGAGATACTCCCTTTATAATCTCATCCGAAGATCAAACAGGTATTCTCCATTCATCTTCTTCCTTCTCTTACTCTGTTTTATTTCTCTTCCCATCATCTCGTTGACAATGATGCTCCGGAACTCTCCTGCTAAGGATCACCAGAAAGACAGCCCTTTCAAAAGTCAAGGAATCATTACAGATTCCGCAAAGGAACACTGCTGTTTCACCGATCCTCAGATCGATAGGATCCGCTATTGCTTTCCTGCAGACACCGTATTTAAACCCTTCGATCCCATTGCCCTGAGCGATCATATCTCTGAATCATGGGTTGCCTTCCCTGTTACTCCGTTCACCATAGGATACACCTATCCTTTCCCGAACTTTACCCAGTCCTTCTCCTCCCTAACTGGCATCTCGTATATCCAAGCCATGCCAATGATCTGGAGGGTTTTGTATACCCTTGAAAGGATCATTGAGCAGGAGGGGATAGACCTAGGAATGTCAGAGTTGGGCGAGATGTATGATCTCACTACCTTTGGTTCCCACCGGTACTTGTTCAAACGAAAGCCTGGTGAAGAACACCTAATCTTCAAGGCCACCAAGAACGACACTAATTGGAAACGGCGTTTCTTTTTTGTCAGAAGAGATACCATCCCCAATGGAAAAGATCTGCCAAAAAATGGGTCGCCCATGGTAGGATAGAGGATCCTGAGAAGGATCACCAAACAGTCTCCTTCTGTTTGAAAATCACTAACACCGTTTTGTTCTTTGTTATGCAGCTATTACCGTCTCACACCTTAGACTGTCTCCTGCTGCCAAAGAGAGGCTTGCTGCCTTTAGAAGACTCAATCCTGAAATCAGATCATTCAAGACGACCACCCAGGATTCACAAGAGGTATCCTCAGGTTCTGTCACGATGTCAAGTAAGTATCTTGTTTAAAAATTCAAATAAACAGTTAAATATAAGTAGGATAAAGATACTTATCTTGTTTTGATTGTGTAGGTGCTGGAAAATCCTCAAAGTCTGCCTCAAAGTTCAGCGTCACTGATCTTGCTAATGTCAGATCCTCCAAGAAGAAAACTCCTGCCAGCCCAACTGCTTCAATCCCCTAGGCACCCCTCAAAGGAAGGGGAGGCAAGAAGAGAAAGGCCTCCGAAGCTGAGGATCTGCAAGGTCTGCCCTTGATCCGCCAACAATTCCTTGACTACTTCAATGAGGTAAGGATCACTGTCCCTGCTTGTATATCCTGCTTGTTTAAGGATCACCTGGTTCTGAACTGTCCTTTATCCTCTTTGTAGAAATTCGCTGAGATTGAGGATTATGTTGGCCACGTTGAGGATCAGGATAGGAAGATTGCTGACATCCAACAGGTTGCACTGCTAAAGGATCTCATAATTGCCGACCTTCAGAAGGATCTCCAGAATGCCAAAAACAAGACGGCTAAGGTGTTGATCAATGCTGACTACGAGAAGCACGAGATCACCGAGGATGCCAAAGTCTCTGTCGCCATAGCGATGTACAAGACCAAACTGCAAATGGCCTTGGAGGCTCAGGATCCTGACTTTGACAGGAGCACCTGGGATGTGGAAGGCTGGAAGGCAAGGCTGGCTGAGCTGGATGATGAAGAGGAGGCTGAAGAAATCCTGACGATTGAGGCTGGAGGCAGTGGCAAGGATCAAGGTGGTGAAGCAAGTGGAGCCGGAGGTGGTGATGCAGCGAAGGTTTAGGCTGCGTGATTGGGCGATGATGGAAACTTCTAGACATAGCCGTAGCCCAATTTTTTAGTTTGATGGTTGTTTCTGTTGAACAGTTGTTGGTTTGTATTTTGAACAATAGCTTTAGGTTTAAGGATCCAGGATCCTTCAGACAATAGGCAGGATTGCAAATGGTGGAGGGATCCTCTGTTTGGGGGATGAAGCCATTGTGATCCTGCCGCCTTTTAATTACCTGCATGCTAAGACCGCATAAACAATGGACACCCGTTGCCAACCCATGTGGACGGGCCACGTTTTGCTGGTAGAAACGTGGGTTGGCAACCTTGACAACTTTTGGTAGTTTAACGTTTGTTAATAAAATAACTTTAATCTTTTTTAGCTTATCTTGTGTTGTTATCCTTGTTTGCCTTTTTTTTTAATTTTCAATTGCTTTGATATACACTTGTCTAAATAAGAAATCTTGAATAAGTTAGATTGAAAATACTTAGGATATGATCTAGGATCAAATATCCTATAGTTGAAAAATCCCAAAAAGTAGGATATTTTAAGGATCATAAGTTCAGTTGTCAAATTAAAAGGGTTATTCAAATAAACAATGAACAAAATTAAAATAGTTAAGGATCATACCTGAGGATCCAAGTTAGGATCCTAACCCTTAATTCCATAACCAGGATAACTGTAAGGCAAACCTTAGAGAGAAGTAAGGATCAAGGATCCTTAGTTGTTTAACTTCAAAGACCTGAAATAGAGCATAACTTGGGACTAAGCCAATATAAGATAAAAGTTAGCAACTAGGGACAAGCCCAAGGATAACTGGGGACAAGCCCAAGGATAACTGGGGACAAGCCCAAGGATCGTTTGTAAATTGGAGTATGGCCCTAACTGGCGACTATCCAAACTTAGTGACATGAAAATGCCAAAACCTTAGCTAACGTGAAAACGTTAGAAACCTTAGGAATGGATGTATGGTACGTCAACCATTATACGTAGGATCCTAGGTATAGCCAGTACAATGGAATTATCAGCCCCTAAAGCGAGTACTGGTCCCACTGCCATGAACTATACCAGGATCATCATGCGCTACAGGCGGAACTGGGGTCAAGCCCAAATAACTGGGGTCAAACCCAACGAACTGATTGCTTCTGTGGATAATCAACATCTTGCTAAGGATACCTAAACTTTCAAAACTCAGAATCACGTGAGAGATGGATAAAGGACACATGATCCTTATCCTTATATGAGAAAATAAGGAAATGAAATAGTTTGAGATTAGGATATTACCAAAGTAAGGATCGTCTGTGCTTTAAGGATCCTTCAAGGATACCCATAATGTAAGGATCATCTGTTCTATGAGGATCCTGCTCACATGAAATATTTCTTCAAATGGACAGCATTCCAGGCTCTTGGTAGCAAATCACCTTCCATAGTCAGCAATCGATATGCCCCCTTTCCTGCCTCAGCTTCAATCAAATAAGGGCCTTCCCATTTTGGTGCCAATTTCCCATCAGCAGGATTGGTGGTATTCTGAAATGCTTTCCTTAACACCATATCACTGATTTGAAACTTCCTGATCCTGACATTTTTGTTGTAAGCACCAACCATTCTTTGTTGATAATTGGCCATCCTTATCCTAGCCAGATCCCTGATTTCTTCAATAGTATCCAGATCTTGAACCAAGTTCTCATCATTCTCCTCAGGATCACGGATACTTGTTCTAGCAGTTGGAACCACCATTTCTGTTGGGATCACTGATTCTGCCCCAAATACCAAAGAGAATGGAGTCTGGCCTGTAGCATTCTTGGGGGGTTGTCCTATCAACCCAAAGCACATAAGGTAGTTCTTCTGCCCATTTCCCTTTTTTAGATCCAAGCTTCTTCTTCAAATTGTTGATGATGATCTTGTTGGATGATTCTGCCTGACCATTAGCTTGTGGGTGGACTGGTGTTGATGTTATCATCTTAATCCCCCAGCTGTCACAAAAGTTAGTAGTTCTGCCCTCAATAAATTGGGAACCATTATCACATATAATCTCAGAAGGAATACCAAATCTAGTTATAATATTTCTTTTAGTGAAGGATATCACTTCCTTTTCTCTGACTTGGGCAAAAGCTTCAGCTTCTATCCACTTGGAGAAGTAATCAGTCATAGCAAGCATGAACACTTTTCCACCAGAGGAGGATATAGGATGCAAAAATTCAGCTGGTTGGTGGAGGATATTGCTGTGTCTCTGACAAGGATCACACTTCTTAGCATACTCCACAGCATCTCTTTTCATAGTTGGCCTATAGTATCCTGTCCTCAGGATCCTTGAGAATAATGCCCTGCCCCCAGTGTGGTTTCCACAATCTCCTTCATGGAAGTCTTTTAAAACTTCTTGGATTTCAGGATCCTCAATGCATCTTAAATATGGTCCTGCAAGAGATCGCTTATACAACATATTATTTAAAATTGTGAATTGAGATACCTTAGTTTTGAAAGCCCTAGGGTTTTCTCCTGTAGGAATCTCTCCGTGTTGTAAGTATCTCATGATTGGGAGGATCCATGATCCTAAACGAGATTGAGTATCCTCACTAGGGATAATTGCAGAATCCTCTCCTATTCCCATGGCCACATGATCCTCGATGGCGGGAGCCAGGATATGGATAATGGGGATACTTATATCCTCCGGGATCTTCAAAGATGATCCTAGATTAGCTAATGCATCAGCTTCTGTATTTTCTTCCCTTGGTACCTGTGTCAAACTAAAGGAAACAAAAGAGAGTGCCAATTCTTTGACTATCTCTAAATATTTGGTTAGCTTTTCACCTTTAACAGCATAGGATCTATTAAAGTGATTAGTGATTAACAGTGACTCTACATGTACCTCAAGATACTTGATCCCCATATGCTTAGCAATTTGCAAACCGGCAATCAAGGCTTCATACTCAGCCTCATTGTTAGTGGTTTGAAACTCACAAGCTATAGAGTGGGGTATTATGTCCCCCTGTGGCGATTTTAGTAGTATTCCAAGCCCTGTGCCTTTGACATTCGAGGATCCATCAGTATAGAGTATCCAAGGATCCTTGGTCTCCTCTAGCTGATGGACTTCTAACTCAGCTTCCTTTTGTAAATCACTACTGAAATCAGCCACAAAGTCTGCTAATGCTTGGGATTTGATGGCTGTCCTAGGCTCATATCTTATATCATATGCACTAAGCTTCACTGCCTACTTAGCCATCCTTCCTGACATCTCAGGTTTCCTGAGGACATTCTTAATTGGAAAATTAGTTTTAACAATAATGACATGAGTTTCAAAATAATGTGTCAATTTAGTAGATGCCATGATTAAAGCAAGGATAAGCTTTTCAAGGTGTAAATACCTGGATTCGGCATCAAGTAAACTCTTACTTACATAATAGACAGGATGTTGTGTACCTTCGTGATCCTTAACAAGGACTGCACTTACTGCTTTTGAGGATACTGCAAGATATAAGGATAGCATATCTCCTTTTTCTAGTTTCATCAAGGCCGGGGCTGAGGATAGGTTATCCTTGAGAGCTTTTAAGGCGTTTTCATGCTTCTCAGTCCACTCAAATTTCTTGTTCTTCCTTAGGATATCATAGAATTCCTTGCACTTCTCTGAGGATTTGGATATAAATCTGTTCAAAGCTGCTATCCTGCCTGTTAGCCTCTGGACATCCTTAGCATTGGCAGGAGATTTGATATTCACCAAAGCTTTGATTTGTTCTGGGCTGGCTTCAATGCCTCTTTTTGTCACCATATATCCTAAGAATTTACCTGCTTTAACACCAAAGTGACATTTTGAAGGATTAAGTTTCATGTTATATTTGTCAAGGATATCAAATGCTTCCTCCAAATCCCTTAGGTGATCCTCAGCTTTTACGGATTTTACCACCATATCATCTATGTAAACCTCCATAGTTTGTCCAATCTGATCCTTGAACATCATATTCACCAGCCTTTGATAGGTTGCACCTGCATTCCTTAATCCAAACGGCATAGCAATATAACAATATATACCGGTTGGAGTCATAAAGGCCGTATCCTCTTGATCAGATGGTTCCATCTGAATTTGTTGGAATCCAGATGAAGCATCCATAAAAGTCAACAGTTCATGACCCGTCGTTGCATCCACCATGGAGTCAATGTGGGGTAATGGGAAAGGATCCTTGGGACATGCCTTATTTAAATCTGTGAAATCGACACATACCCTCCACTTTCCATTTTTCTTTTGAACAACTACCACATTGGCCAACCATCTTGGATACTTGACCTCTCTAATCATACCTGCTCAAAGCAATTTCTCTACCTCTTCCTGGATAATGGCATTTCTTTCCGGTGTAAACTTCCTCCTTTTTTGATGGATTGGTTTGAATGACCTGTTAATTCCAAGTTTATGAGTGATAATATCTTTAGATATACCTGTCATATCCTCATGTTTCCATGCAAAGGTAGTTTTCCTCCTTTTGAGGAAGGATATGAGGTCTTCTTTCATTTTGCCAAGGATCCCTGATCCGATATAGATTTTGGATTCATGATCACCAGGATCCATGAGGATTTCTACTACATCATGCTCTCTTGCCTCCAAGACATCCCTTGGAGGATACTTTGATTGCTATTGCTCCCTTGACTTTGAGGCTGGTTTCATCGATGAAGTGTAACAGTTCTTAGCTTCCTGTTGATCACTATCAATCTTCACTATTCCCCAAGGACTAGGGAGCTTCACGCATTGATGGTAGGTGGATGGGACTGCCTTCATATCGTGTATCCAGGGCCTGCCAAGGATAACATTACAAAAAGATAAACAGTCAATAACACAAAATTTTTTATAAGAGTGTAGGCCTTCAATGTATATTGGGAGTTTAATGTCCCCCAGAGTATTCTATGTTTCGCCACTGAATCCCACGAGCACAGAGGATCTCGGTATGATATCTGATTCGGGGATACCCATCTACTTTAGAACATCAAGCTGGATAATGTTCACAGAACTTCCTCCGTCTATAAGGATCCTGCGGACAAAATGGGTAGAAATGAAAAGAGTGATAACTAAACCATCGTGATGAGGATCCTGGATATCAACACGATCATCATCATCAAAGGTTATGACATTTCCTTCGGAGACACTTGATGTTCGAACGGGTCTTTCTCCATTATCCATTTTGGTTTCCTTTGCATGCCTTTTAGCTGCTGAGAAGTGTTTTGGTCAAAAATCACACAAGGATAATGTAACCAAACTTTATGAAAACGGGGTATGATGCTTGGTTAACTATGAAAGTAAAGGATCACTTCTGTGATTAAGATGCAAAGACACAATGATTTATACGAGGAAAAAGCCCTTGATCAATGAATGATCTCCGGCATAAAAAACCTCGGGTGATGGCAACTACCGATCACCAACTTCAATATAACAAAAATATGATTACAACTTTGGATGATAATGAGCTGAGTACAAGGATCACTGAGTGTCTAAGTGTTTGAGAGTTGTGTCGTATGTCGTGTGTGTTCTTCCGAATGAAGAAGAGTGGT
This sequence comes from Helianthus annuus, assembly GCF_002127325.2. NCBI lineage: Eukaryota > Viridiplantae > Streptophyta > Magnoliopsida > Asterales > Asteraceae > Helianthus > Helianthus annuus. The sequence goes on along the minus strand of NC_035441.2, from coordinate 103,258,135 downwards.
ACTTATACATGTGTGGGTGACCTATTTTAGGTAAAATGACTAGATATCAGCTCATTACCCCTTTAGAAATAAAGATAATCTAGCCTAAATTGCTGCCCATAAATCAAGCCATGTTTCCATATCTTGTGCAATGTCTATCTCTGATTTAGCTCTTGCCATATTTGTGAAGACGCGTCCCTGGATCATGGTCTTTAGAGCATATCCTGCTAGATGTTCCTGCAAAACAATAATGTAGTAAGCGAAGGTGACCGTTAGTATAAGGATCACCATAACGTCCCATGATCCTGATCTTGAAGTCCGGCTGAGGATCACTGCCTGCCAAAGAAACAAGGATCACTGGTTAGGATCACGTATAAGGATCACTTATAGTAAAAATCCAGCCCTAACAATTGCCCCCAAAATATAAGGAGTTAATTGTAAATAGACGAGTTATATTTTGTTTCGATCTTATCTCTAACGGGTGATTCCGATTAACTAGCCGTTACACATGGACTAGCCGTTGTGATCATTACGTCACAGATGTGACAATCCCTGCAAATCATCATTATAAATAGGAGATAGGGTCAGGATCAGTTTGTATTTAAATTCAAGATACACTCTCCTTATATTCTGCACCGAAGGTTGTCCAGGTATCCTCTTCTTCTCTCTTTCCCTTCTTCCTTTTCTTTACTCTGTTTTTTCTACTCCGTCTCTGTTTCTATTCCGTCACAAAACATGTTGCTCCGGAATTCTCCACACAAGGATTCCAAGAAGGATAGTCCCTTAAAAAGCCAGGGGATTATCAAGGATTCTCCTACGGAGAGGTGTTGCTTTAGTGATGCTCACGTAGACAAGATTCGTCATTGCTTTCCGGCGAATGTTGTTTTTAAATCCTTTGATCCTACTGCTTTGAGCGACTTTGTCTCAGATGTCTGGGTGGCTTTTCCTGCTACTCCGTTTGCTATAGGTTACTCATATCCTTTTCCAGACTTTACCCAGTCTTTCTTTTCCTTAACCGGCATCTCTTACATCCAAGCTATGCCGATGATCTGGAGGGTTCTTTATACCTTCGAGAGGATCATTGAGCAGGAAGGAATTGATTTGGGGATGGCGGAGCTAGCTGAGCTCTATGATCTTACTACGTTTGGATCACATCGGTATCTGCTGAAACGGAAAGCTGGGGAGGATCACCCTATCTTCAAAGTTACCAAGAATGATACAAACTGGAAACGTCGGTTTTTCTTTGTTAAGAGGGATTCCATCCCGGATGGGAAGGATCTGCCCAAGGAATGGGCCACTCATGGTAGGGTAGAGGATCCTCGAAGGATCACTATCAGTCCTGTTCTCATATGATGAGGATCACTGATGTCTTTTTTCTTTTGTCTTTTTTATGCAGCTATCTCCGTTGCTCACTTAAAGTTGACCCCTGCTGCCAGAGAAAGAGTGTTAGCTTTTAAAAAGCTTGATCCTGAAGTCAGAAGCTTCCAAGTCACCATCCAAGATTCTCAAGAAGTATCCTCTGCATCTGCCACTATGTCAAGTAAGTACCCTTACAGAAAATAAATTATATGTAGGATTGTTTGATTAATAAAGCAACTTATCTTGTTTTTTTTTTTTTTTTGATTGTGTAGGTGCTGGAAAATCTGCCAGGTCCGTTAAATCAGCCTCCAAATTTGGGATCAGTGATCTTGCCAATGTCACGTCTTCAAAGAAGAAGGCTCCTGCTGCCAGTCCTTCAGTCTCAGCTCCCAAAGCGTCTATCCGGGGCAAGGGGAAGAAGAGGAAGACTACTGAAGATCTACAAGGATTTCCCCTCCTTCGTCAGCAATTCCTTGACTACGTGAATGAGGTAAGGATCACTGCCCCTGTAGGTTATCCGCCTATCATATCATGTTTGTGTATCCTGCTTTTCTTGAGGATCATCTGAGTCTGAGCTTGTCTTTATTCTCTTGTTTGCAGAAACTTGCTGAGATTGAAACTTATCTTGGCAATGTTGAGGACCAGGAGAGCCAGATTGCTGACCTTCAACAAATGGGCGTGCTTAAGGATCTCAAGATAGGAGATCTTGAGAAGGAACTCCGGGTCATGAAGGCTGAGGCTGCTCAGAGGTTGATTGATATGGATAACGAGAAGCAGGAGATCACCCAAGATGCGAAGGTCTCCGCGGCAATTGCTATGTATAAGATTCAACTTCAGATGGCCGAGGAGGCTCAGGATCCTACCTTTGACAAAGGCTCGTGGGATGTTGAAGGTTGGAAGGCAAGGCTGGCAGACCTGGAGGACGAGGATGAGGCTGAGGAGATCCCCATGCTGGAAGGTGGTGATGCTGAGAAGGATCAAGGTGGAGATGCTGGTGGTGATGAAGCAGCGAAGGTGTAGGCTGCATGATTGGGCGATGATGGATATTTCGAGACTAGGCCGGAGCCCAATTTTTTAGGATTGGTAGTGGTTTTTTGTGGTAGTGGTGTTTTAAAACAATGATGGTCTGTATTTGAACAATAGTTTAGGGTTGAGGATCCTGGATCCTTTTAGACAATAGGTAGGATTACAAAAGGTGGAGGGATCCTCTGTTTGGGGGATGAAGCCTTTGTGATCCTGCCGCTTTTACTTTCCTGCAAAAATGCTAAGACCGCATAGACAATGGACACCCTTTGCCAACCCATGTGGACGGGCCACGTTTTGCTGGTAGAAATGTGGGTTGGCAATTTTGACAACTTTTTGAAAGGGTTGATGACCCTTTTGTTTAATAATATAACTTTAATCTTTCTGGCTTATCTTGTGTTGTTATCCTTCAATAATCCTCTTATTTCTCAATTGCTATATTTGTTAAAATAACAAGAGTTGACAAAGTGTTTAATAAACTTAGGATATGATCCTGGATCAAATATCCTCATATTGAAAATTCTCAAAGTGTTTTAGTTCAAGGATCATTGGTTCGGTTGTCAAAGTATAAGGGTTGGTTAGGATAAAGAGTATAATCAAAAATAGTCAAGGATCATACCTGAGGATCCACGTTAGGATCCTAACCTTCAATCAAGACAATCATAGATAAGACTTTGATAATTAATAAGGATTAAGGACCCTTATATGTTTAGACTTCCAAAACCTGAAAAGTGAGATATAACTTGGGACTAAGCCAATGTAAAAGATAAACTAGTAACTGGGGACATGCCCAAAGTATAACTGAGAATGATCCCAGAGGATCACTGGGGACAAGCCCAAAGGATAACTGGGGACGATCCCGGAGGATCACTGGGGACAAGCCCATAGGATAACTGGGGACAAGCCCAAAGGATCGTATGTAAACTGGAGTATGGCCCTTTCTGGCAACTATCCAAACTTAGTGACATGAAAATGTCAAAACCTTAGCTAACGTGAAAACGTTAGAAACCTTAGGAACGGATGTATGGTGCGTCCACCATTATACGTAGGATCCCAAATATAGCCAGTACGATGAGGTTGTCAGCCCCGAAAGTGGGTACTGGTCCCAAAGACGTGAACTATACCAGGATCATCGTGCGCTGCTGGCGGAAACTGGGGATAATCCCAAGGATAACTGGGGTTGTACCCAAGGATCTTTGGTGCTTTTGGAGATCTTTGATGATTTGCTGAAGATACCTGAACTATCATAACTCAAATGGTTTGTGAGTAGAGGATGAAGGATACATGATCCTTATCCTTAGGCAAAAAGTAAGAAAATGCGATAGTTTTAGGATAAGCATATTACCAGAGTAAGGATCACCGATATCTCCAGGATCCTTCAAGGATACTTCAATGTAAGGATCACATGCAGGAAGGATCATGTTCACATGAAATATTTCTTTAAGTGAACAGCATTCCAGGCTCTTGGTAACAAGTTCCCTTCCATGGTTAGCAACCTGTATGCCCCCTTTCCTGCTTCAGCTTCAATCAAGTAGGGACCTTCCCATTTTGGTGCTAGCTTCCCGTCAGCAGGGTTGATAGTATTTTGAAATGCTTTTCTCAACACCATATCTCCGACTTGGAACTTCCTTATCCTGACATTCTTGTTGTAGGCACCAGCCATCTTTTGTTGGTAGCTTGCCATCCTTATCCTGGCTAGATCCCTGTTTTCCTCAATAGTATCCAAATCCTGAGCCAGGATTGTAGCATTTTCTTCAGGATCACGAGCACTTGTTCTAGCAGTTGGGATCACCATCTCTGTTGGGATCACTGCTTCTGCCCCAAATACTAAAGAGAAGGGTGTCTGACCGGTGGCATTCTTGGGAGTTGTCCTATCAGCCCATAGCACATAAGGTAATTCTTCTGCCCATTTCCCTTTCTTGGATCCTAGCTTCTTCTTCAGATTGTTGATGATGATCTTGTTGGATGATTCTGCTTGACCATTGGCTTGTGGGTGAACTGGTGTTGATGTGATCATCTTGATTCCCCAACTGTCACAAAAGTTAGTGGTTCTGCTTCCAATGAATTGGGAGCCATTATCACATACAATTTCAGAGGGAATGCCAAATCTAGTTATAATGTTTCTTTTAATGAAGGATATGACTTCCTTTTCTCTGACTTGAGCGAAGGCTTCAGCTTCTATCCACTTGGAAAAATAGTCAGTCATGGCAAGCATAAATACTTTTCCACCAGGTGCTTTAGGGAGCTTGCCAACTATATCCATTCCCCATCTCATGAATGGCCAAGAGGATGGTATGGGGTGTAGTAATTCAGCTGGTTGGTGAAGGATATTGCTATGTCTTTGGCAAGGATCACATCTCTTAGCATACTCTATGGCATCCCTTTTCATGGTTGGCCAGTAGTATCCTGTTCTAAGGATCCTTGAGAATAATGCCCTGCCCCCAGTGTGGTTTCCACAATCTCCTTCATGGAAGTCTCTCAACACTTCTTCAATTTCAGGATCCTCAATACATCTTAAATATGGTCCTGCAAGGGATCGTTTATATAGCATATTATTTAAGATTGTAAATTGAGATACCTTGATCCTGAAAGCTCTAGGATTTTCTCCCATTGGGATCTCTCCGTTTTGCAAGTATTTCATGATTGGTGGGATCCATGATCCTGAATAAGATTGAGCTTCTTCACTAGGGATTACTGCAGTATCCTCTTCTATTTCCATGGCTACTTGATTTTCGATAGCAGGAGCCAGGATATGGATGATAGGGATACTTATGTCTTCTGGAATTTTTAAGGATGATCCTAGGTTGGCCAATGCATCAGCTTCCGTGTTATCCTCCCTTGGTACCTGTGTTAAGCTAAAAGAAACAAAAGAGAGTGCCAATTCTTTGACTATCTCTAAATATTTGGTTAGTTTTTCACCTTTAACAGCATAGGATCCATTAAAGTGATTGGTGATCAATAATGAATCTACATATACTTCGAGATATCTTACCCCCATATCCTTAGCAATCTGTAAGCCAGCAATTAAGGCTTCATATTCAGCCTCATTGTTAGTTGCTTGGAATTCACAGGCTATGGAGTGGGGTATTATGTCCCCCTGTGGCGATTTTAGTAGGATCCCTAGCCCTGTGCCTTTGATATTTGAGGATCCGTCAGTGTGCAGGATCCAAGGATCCTTGGTCTCATCCAGCTGCTGGACCTCCAATTCTGCTTCCTTTTGTAGATCACTACTGAAATCAGCCACAAAGTCTGCTAGTGCTTGAGATTTAATGGCTGTTCTCGGTTCGTATCTTATATCATGGGCACTAAGCTTCACTGCCCACTTAGCCATTCTCCCTGACATATCCGGTTTCCTGAGGACATTCTTAATTGGAAAATTAGTTTTAACAACAATAGTATGGGTTTCAAAATAATGCCTTAACTTAGTGGATGCCATGATTAATGCAAGGATGAGTTTTTCGAGGTGTGAGTACCTGGATTCGGCATCAAGTAGACTTTTACTTACATAGTAGATAGGATATTGTGTACCTTCGTGATCCTTAACAAGGACAGCACTTACAGCGGTTGAGGATACCGCCAGATATAAGGATAACACATCTCCTTTTTCCGGTTTTGCTAATGCTGGTGCTGAGGACATATACTCTTTTAGGGCTTGTAAAGCATTTTCATGCTTCTCAGTCCATTCGAACTTCTTATTCTTCCTTAGGATATCGTAGAATTCTTTGCACTTTTCTGAGGATTTCGATATGAACCTGTTCAAAGCTGCTATCCTGCCTGTTAGTCTTTGAACATCCTTGGCATTGGCAGGAGATTTGATATTTATTAATGCTTTGATTTGTTCCGGGCTTGCTTCAATGCCCCTCTGGGTTACCATGTATCCTAAGAACTTTCCTGCCTTAACACCAAAATGGCATTTTGAAGGATTTAGTTTCATGTTATAATTATCAAGGATATCGAATGCTTCTTCCAAGTCCCTTAGGTGATCCTCAGCTTTCTTTGACTTGACCACCATATCATCTATGTACACCTCCATAGTTTTTCCAATTTGATCTTTGAACATCATATTTACCAGCCTTTGATATGTTGCACCTGCATTTCTTAGTCCAAAAGGCATGGCAATATAACAATATAAACCGGTTGGGGTCATAAAGGCTGTATCCTCTTGGTCAGATGGTTCCATCTGTATTTGTTGGAATCCAGATGATGCATCCATAAAGGTCAACAGTTCATGCCCCGCTGTTGCATCCACCATGGAGTCAATGTGGGGTAATGGGAAAGGATCCTTGGGACATGCCTTATTCAAATCAGTGAAATCGACACATACCCTCCACTTTCCGTTTTTCTTTTGGACAACAACCACATTGGCTAACCATTTTGGATACTTTACCTCTCTGATCATACCTGCTCGAAGTAGTCTCTCTACTTCTTCTTGGATAATGGCATTCCTTTCTGGTGCAAACTTCCTCCTTTTTTGATGGATTGGCTTGATAGACCTGTCAATGCCAAGTTTGTGAGTAATAATATCCTTAGATATACCTGTCATATCTTCATGTTTCCAAGCAAAGGTAGATTTTCTTCTTTTGAGGAAGGATATCATGTCTTCCTTCATCTTGCCAAGGATCCCTGATCCGATATAGATTTTTGATTCAGGATCACTAGGATCCAAGAGGATTTCATCTACATCTTGTTCCCTTGCCTCCAAGACATTCCTCGGAGGATACTGTAATTGCTATTGCTCCCTTGGCTTCGAGGTTGGCTTCATGGATGAGGTATAGCAATCCTTAGCCTCTTGTTGATCACTGTCGATCTTGATTATCCCCCATGGGCTAGGGAGCTTCACACATTGATGGTAGGTAGATGGAACTGCTTTCATGTCATGTATCCAAGGCCTGCCAAGGATAACGTTGCAACAAGATAAACAGTCAATAACACAAAATTTTTGGTAATTATGTAATCCTTCCACGTAGATTGGGAGTTTGATGTCCCCCAAAGTTTTCTTCGTTTCTCCACTGAATCCTACAAGCACGGAGGATCTTGGTGTGATGTCTGATTCTGGGATACCCATTTTCTTCAGAACATCAAGCTGGATAATGTTCACTGAGCTCCCTCCATCAATAAGGATCCTGCGGACAAAATGGTTAGAGATAAAGAGAGTGATAACTAAACTATCATGGTGAGGATCCTGAATGTTAATGCGATCATCCTCATCAAATGTTATCATCTTCCCTTCTGAGACACTTGAGGTTCTAATAGGCTTTTCTCCATTATCCATTTTTGATTCTTTTGCATGTCTTTTGGCCGCTGAAAAGGATGTACCACAAATGTCTGATCCTCCGGATATAAAGTTAATCACTTGTGCGTTTGCCGGAGGTGCTGGAGCCTTTTCAGGGATCCTTTCAGGATCCTGGGTCCTTTGCTTTTTTCTCCCCAACAATTCTTTTAGATGCCCCTTGCTTAGCAGGTATCCAATTTCTTTTCTTAAGGCTATGCAATCTTCAGTTAGATGCCCGAAATCCTCATGGTATGCACACCATTTGGACTTGTCTTTAGTCCCGGATGGTTTGTCATTCTTCCTGGGCCACCTAGCCTTTTCACCTAGATTCTGCATTGCAAGGATTAGTTCATGATTATCAACGGAAAAACAATATTCTGAGATTGGAGGATATTCTTCATCATCCTCTTCTTGGTCAACAGCATGCACATTCTTGTTCTCGTTTCTATGGTAGGATTTGAACTTGTTGTTTTTGAAGGAGGATCCTTGCTTATCTTGTTTTGAGGATCCTACTTGTCTCTCCTGGATCCTTTTGTCATCCTCTAGCCGGATAAACCTGAGTGCTCGAGTTCTTACTTCATCTAAATTCCTGCATGGTGTCATAACAAGATCATCATAGAATAATGAATCCTTAAGCAGTCCCATTTTGAAGGCTTCAACAGCCGTAGCCATATCCAAGTTGGGAATGTCCAAGGATTCTTTACTAAATTTAGTTATATAATCCCTTAATGATTCATTATGATTTTGAGTTATCCTGTACAAATCGCTAGTTAATTTTTCAAATTTTCTACTACAAGAGAATTGGTTATTGAATAAATTAACTAAATTAGCAAATGAAGTAATAGAGTAGGGGGGAAGACTTAGCAGCCACTTAAGAGCTGATCCAGTTAGAGTGGATCCAAATCCTTTACATAGGCATGCTTCCTTCAACTTTTCTGGGATAGGATTGATTTCCATCCTTTCCCTGTATTGTGCTATATGCTCCTCTGGATCCGTTGTGCCATCATACAGCTTCATGGTAGGGATATGGAACCTTTTGGGTACCTCTGCATCACAGATTGGTGGTGCAAAGCGAGATACCTTGTGGCTTCCATCTGCAATCTCTGGGATAGGCTTGACTACCCCTGGAACACTTGAGATCATGTCCTTTAGTTTCTGTAACTCCCTGGCCATAGCATGATTGGTACCTGTATCCTGCATGAATCCATGGTTAGTGGTAGGATAATTATTTAAAGTGTTACCTCCCATTGGGTTCAAGTTAGGGAATCCATATTGCTGGGATTCTGGAACAACGGAGGGACCAGTGGAAGCAATGGTCTGCATTGGGATGAAGTCCCCTTGATGGACATCTAGACTTCCTGTTTGCAAACTTTTTAGGGATCCTGGCATCTGTAAGGATCCTGGTATCTGGGACGATCCTGGAATGAAGGAGGATCCTTGAACCTGGGATGATCCTGGAACAAAGGAGGATCCTTGAACCTGGGATGATCCTGGAACAAAGGAGGATCCTTGGCCCTGGAATGATCCTGGAATGAAGTAGGATCCTTGAAACTGCTGTGCCCCCGGATAGGCTCCCGGATTCATGAAGGATCCCATGTATTGAGGATAGGATCCTATTGGCTGAAAATGTGAATCTGATGTCTGAGTCATTGCTGCCGAGTTGAGACGTGATCCTCTTGACTCCCCTGTGATTTGCACGTCCGGGATCCCTGATGGCTGGGAAGTGATCATTGGAGTATCAAAGCTCAAGGATTTGGGCATCAGTGGAGAATGATCCTCTGCCGCTTTCTTTTGTCTTTTGAGATCTCCAATTTCCCTGAGGATCCTTTCGTTAGTTTCATCTTGCCGCTGCATACGATCCTTCATCTGCAAAATTAAAGCAAATACATCACTAGTACTGGGAATAGAAGAATTCATAGCAGAAGAAGATAGAGGTTTAGAGAAAGTGGGAGTTGATCTCTTCTCAGTATTTTTCTGAGATCCTGCCGGTGGAGGAGGCAAGGTGATCTGTGATGAGGTGACCGCAGACATCGCCGTGGACGTGTTCTTCAATGATGAAGCCATGTAACTCTTTGAAATGATTTCGAACAAAAGATTTTCTTATGAATGAAGCACCAATTGCCCCACGGTGGGCGCCAAACTGTTTTGGTCAAAAATCACACAAGGATAATGTAACCAAACTTTATGAAACGGGGTATGATGCTTGGTTAACTATGAAAGTAAAGGATCACTTCATGTGATAAGATGCAAAGACACAATGATTTATACGAGGAAAAAGCCCTTGATCAATGAATGATCTCCGGCATAAAAAACCTCGGGTGATGGCAACTACCGATCACCAACTTCAATATAACAAAAATATGATTACAACTTTGGATGATAATGAGCTGAGTACAAGGATCACTGAGTGTCTAAGTGTTTGAGAGTTGTGTCGTATGTCGTGTGTGTTCTTCCGAATGAAGAAGAGTGGTACTTATACATGTGTGGGTGACCTATTTTAGGTAAAATGACTAGATATCAGCTCATTACCCCTTTAGAAATAAAGATAATCTAGCCTAAATTGCTGCCCATAAAATCAAGCCATGTTTCCATATCTTGTGCAATGTCTATCTCTGATTTAGCTCTTGCCATATTTGTGAAGACGCGTCCCTGGATCATGGTCTTTAGAGCATATCCTGCTAGATGTTCCTGCAAAAACAATAATGTAGTAAGCGAAGGTGACCGTTAGATAAGGATCACCAAACGTCCCATGATCCTGATCTGAAGTCCTGCTGAGGATCACTGCCTGCCAAAGAAACAAGGATCATGGTTAGATTCACGTATAAGGATCACTTATAGTAAAATCCAGCCTATCCTGCAGGTTAATGCAAGTTATTGTGTTAAAGAAATATTTCATGTGAACATGATCCTTCATGCGTATGATCCTTACATTGAAGTATCCTTGAAGGATCCCGGAGATATCAGTGATCTTACTCTGGTAATACGCTTATCCTAAAACTATTGCATTCTCTACTTTTTACCTAAGGATAAGGATCATGTATCCTTCATCCTCTACTCACGAACCATTTGAGTTATGATAGTTCAGGTATCGTTCAGCAAATCGTCAAAGATCTCCAAAAGCACCACAGATCCTTGGGTCCAACCCCAGTTATCCTTGGGATTATCCCCAGTTTCCGCCAGCAGCGCACGATGATCCTGATAGTTCACGTCTTTGGGACCAGTACCCACTTTCGGGGCTGACAACCTCATCGTACTGGCTATATTAGGATCCTACGTATAATGGTAGACGTACCATACATCCGTTCCTAAGGTTTCTAACGTTTTCACGTTAGCTAAGGTTTTGACATTTTCATGTCACTAAGTTTGGATAGTCGCCAGAAAGGGCCATACTCCAGTTTACATACGATCCTTTGGGCTTGTCCCCAGTTATCCTTTGGGCTTGTCCCCAGTTATCCTATTGGGCTTGTCCCCAGTGATCCTCTGGGATCATTCTCAGTTATCCTTTGGGCATGACCCCAGTTACTATTTTACTTCTTACATTGGCTTAGTCCCAAGTTGTGCTACGTTTTTCAGGTTTTGAAGTAAACACATAAGGATCCTTAATCCTTATTATCCATCAAAATCTTATCTACGATTGTCTCGATTGAAGGTAGGATCCTGACTTGGATCCTCAGGTATGATCCTTGACTATTTTGATTATATTCATTATCCTAACCGACCCTTATACTTTGACAACCAAACCTATGATCCTTGAACTAAAATACTTTGAATATTTTCAATTTCAGGATATTTGATCTAGGATCATATCCTAAATTTATTAAATATATTTTCAACTCTTGCATAACAAATATACTAAAACAACTAAGAAAAGAGAAATAAGGGATAACAACACGAGATAAGCCAGAAAAGTTAAGTTATATTATTAAATAAAAGGATCATTAACCCTTTCAAAAAGTTGTCAAAATTGCCAACCCACATTTCTACCAGCAAAACGTGGCCCGTCCACATGGGTTGGCAAAGGGTGTCCATTGTCTATGCGGTCTTAGCATTTTGCAGGAAAGTAAGAGCGGCAGGATCACAAAGGCTTCATCCCCCAAACAGAGGATCCCTCCACCTTTTGTAATCCTACCTATTGTTCAAAGGATCCAGGATCCTTTACCCTAAAAAACTATTGTTCGAAGATTACAGACCATAATTGTTTCACAAACACCACTACCACAAAAAACCACTACCAATCCTAAAAAATTGGGGCTCCGGCCTAGTCTCGAAATATCCATCATCGCCCAATCATGCAGCCTACACCTTTCGCTGCTTCGTCACCACCAGCATTGCCACCTTGATCCTTCTCAGCATCACCGCCTTCCAGCATGGGGATCTCCTCAGCCTCATCCTCGTCTTCCAGGTCCGCCAGCCTTGCCTTCCAAACCTTCAACGTCCCACGAGCTTTTGTCAAAGGTAGGATCCTGAGCCTCCTCAGCCATCTGAAGTTGTATCTTGTACATAGCAATTGCCGCGGAGACCTTGGCGTCTTGGGTGATCTCCTGCTTCTCGTTATCCATATCGATCAACCTCTGAGCAGCCTCATCCTTCATGGCCCGGAGTTCCTTCTCAAGATCTGCTATCTTGAGATCCTAAGCACGCCCATTTGTTGAAGGTCGGCAATCTGGCTCTCTTGATCCTCAACATGGCCAAGATAGGTCTCGATCTCGGCAAGTTTCTGCAAAGAGGGAAGTAAGGTTAAGTTCAGAACCGGATGATCCTCAAAAGAAACAGGATATTCGAAACGGATAACAACAGGGGCAGTGATCCTTACCTCATTCACGTAGTCAAGGAATTGCTGACGGAGGAGGGGAAATCCTTGGAGATCTTCAGAGGTTTCCTCTTTTTCCCTTGCCCCGGATAGGTGCCTTGGGGCTGAAGCCGAAGGACTGGCAGCAGGAGCCTTCTTCTTTGAAGATGTGACATTGGCAAGATCACTTATCCCAAATTTGGAGGCAGATTTGACAGACCTGGCAGACTTTTCCAGCACCTACACAATCAAAAAACAAGATAAGTTGCTTATTACTCAAACAATCCTACATTTAATTATTTTCTATAAGGATACTTACTTGACATAGTGGCAGATGCAGAGGATACTTCTTGAGAATCTTGGACGGTGACTTGGAAACTTCTGATTCAGGATTAAGCTTTTTAAAAGCTAGGACTCTCTCTTTTGCAGCAGGGCTTAATTTCAGATGAGCAATGGATATAGCTGCACAAAAGATAAAAAGAGATATTAGTGATCCTCATTATATGAGACAGGGCTGATAGTGATCCTTCGAGGATCCTCTATCCTACCATGAGTGGCCCATTCCTTGGGCAGATCCTTCCCATCTGGGATGGAATCCCTTCTACAAAGAAAAACGACGCTTCCATTTGTGTCATTTTTGGTAACTTTCAAAACAGGGTGATCCTCCCCAGGCTTCCGTTTCAACAAATACCGGTAAGAACCAAAAGTGGTAAGATCGTAAAAGCTCGGCTAACTCCGTCCATCCCAGATCAAATTCCCTTCTGGCTCAATGACCTCTCGAAGGTATACAAGAACCCTCCAGATCATCGGCATAGCTTGGATATAAGAGATGCCGGTTAAAGAAAAGAAGGATTGGGTGAAGGATGGAAAAGGATATGAATACCTATGGTGAAATGGAGTAGCAGGAAAAGACACCAGGTATCCGAAACAGAATCACTCAGAGGCGGTAGGCGTGAAGGACTTGAAAACGCATTCGCCGGAAAACAATGACGAATTCTGTCTATGTGAACATCAGTAAAGCAACACCTCTCCGTAGGAGAATCCTTGATAATCCCCTGGCTTTTTAAGGGACTATCCTTCTGGGATCCTTGTGTGGAGAATTCCGGAGCAACATGTTTGTGACGGGACGGAAACAGAGTAGAAGCAGAAAATAGAGCAAAGAGATAAGAAGAGAGAAGAGAAGAATACCTGATCAATCTTCGGTGCAGAATATAAAGGGAGTGTATCTTGAATTTAAATGCAAAATGATCCTAACCCTATCTCCTATTTATAATCATGATTTGCAGGGATTGTCACATCCATGACGTAATGATCGCAACGGCTAGTTCAATATTAACGGCTAGTTATTCGGAGTTGTCCGTTGGAGATAAGATCAAAACAAAATATAACTCGTCTATTTACAATTAACTCCTTATATTTTGGGGGCAATTGTTAGGGCTGGATTTTTATTATGCATGATCCATATACGTGATCCTAACCAGTGATCCTTGTTTCTTTGGCAGACAGTGATCCTCAGCAGAACTTCAGGATCAGGATCATGGAACATTATAGGATCCTCATGTTAACGGCCACTTCCGCTCAATATAATATTGTTTTGCAGGAACATCTAGCAGGATACGCTCTAGGCATCATGATCCAGGGACGCGTCTTCACAATTATGGCAAGAGCTTAATTGAAGATAGACGTTGCACAGGATATGGAAACCAGGCTTGATTCATGGGCGGCTATTTAGGCTAGATTGTCTTCTCATTTCTAAAGGGGTAATGAGCTGAAAATTAGTTTAACTACCTAAAATAAGTCACCTACACGCGTATAAATACCCTCTTCCTCATTCGGAAGAACACACACGACATACAACGCAACTCTCACACACTTAGACACCAAAAGCAATAGTGATCCTTGTACTCAGCTCATTATCATCCAAAGTTGTAATCATATTTTTTTATATTGAAGTTGGTGATCGGTAGTTGCCATCACCCGAGGTTTTTTATGCCGGAGATCATTCATTGATCAAGGGCTTTTTCCTCGTATAAATCATTGTGTCTTTGCATCTTTATCACAGAAGTGATCCTTTACTTTCATAATTAACCAAGCTCATACCCCGTTTCATAAAGTTTGGTTACATTATCCTTGTGTGATTTTTGACCAAAAACAGGTAACACCTTAAATAATTATCTTACCACTAATAGATTCATACAGGATACAGGTACAATCATGCTATGGCCAGAGAGTTACAGAACTAAAGGATATGATCTCAAGTGTTCCAGGGGTAGTCAAGCCTATCCGGAGATTGCAGATGGAAGCCATAAGGTTATCTCGTTTGCACCACCAATTTGTGAATGCAGAGGTACCCAAAAGGTTCCATATCCTACTATGAAGCTGTATGATGGTACAACGGATCCTGAGGAGCACATAGCACAATACAGGGAGAGGATGGAAATCAATCCAATCCCAGAAAAGTTAAAAGAAGCATGCCTATGTAAAGGATTTGGATCCACCCTTACTGGATCAGCTCTTAAATGGCTGCTAAGTCTTCCCCCTTACTCTATCACTTCATTTGCTAATTTAGTTAATTTGTTTCAATAATCAATTCTCTTGTAGTAGAAAATTTGAAAGATTAACTAGTGATTTATATAGGATAACTCAAAGTCATAATGAATCATAAGGGATTATATAACTAAATTCAGTAAAGAATCCTTGGACATTCCCACTTGGATATGGCCACGGCTGTTGAGGCCTTCAAAATGGGACTGCTTAAGGATTCATTGTTCTATGATGAATCTTGTTATGACACCGTGCAGGAACCTAGATGAAGTAAGAACTCGGGCACTCAGGTTCATCCGGCTAGAGGATGACAAGAGGATCCAGGAGAGGCAAGTAGGATCCTCAAAACAGGAGAAGCCAAGGATCCTCTTTCAAGAAACAATAAGTTCAAAATCCTACCATAGAAATGACAACCAGAACGTGCATGCTGTTGACCAGGAAGAGGATGATGAGGATTATCCTCCAATTTCTGAATATTGTTTTTTTCTGTTGACAATCACGAACTAATCCTTGCAATGCAGAATCTAGGAGAAAAAGCCAGATGGCCAGAAAGAATGACAAACCATCCGGGACTAAAGACAAGTCAAAGTGGGTGCATACCACGAGGATTTTCGGCATTCTAACTGAAGAATGCATAGCATTAAGAAAAGAAATTGGATATCTGCTAAGCAAGGGACATTGAAAGAATTGTTGGGAAGAAAAAAGCAAAGGACTCAGGATCCTGAAAGGATCCTGAAAAGGCTCCAGCCCCTCGCGACGAGTGCACAAGTGATCCAAACTTTATTTCCGGAGGATCAGATATTTGTGGTACATCCTTCTCGCAGCCAAAAGGCATGCAAAGGAAGCAAAAATGGATAATGGAGAAAGACCTATTCGAACATCAATGTCTCTGAAGGAAAGACGATAACGTTTGATGAGGATGATCGTATTAACATCCAGGATCCTCATCATGATAGTTTAGTTATTACTCTCTTATTTCTAACCATTTTGTCCGCAGGATCTTATCGACGGAGGAAGCTCAGTAAACATTATCCAGCTTGACGTTCTAAAGAAAATGGGTATCCCAGAATCAGACATCACACCAAGATCCTCCGTGCTTGTGGGATTCAGTGAGAAACAAAGAAAACTCTGGGGGACATTAAACTCCCAATCTAAGTGGAAGGATTACAATAATTATCAAAAATTTTGTGTCATTGACTGTTTATCTTGTTGTAATGTTATCCTTGGCAGGCCCTGGATACATGATATGAAAGCAGTCCATCTACCTACTATCATTGTGTGAAAACTCCCTAGCCCATGGGGGATAATCAAGATCTACAGTGACCAGCAAGAGGCTAAGGATTGCTATACCTCATCCATGAAACCAACCTCGAAGCAAGGGAGCAATAGCAATTACAGTATCCTCAAGGAGTGTCTTGGAGGCAAGGGAACAGGATGTGGACGAAATCCTTTTGGATCCTAGTGATCCGAATCAAAAACTATATCGGATCAGGGATCCTTGGCGAGTTGAAAGAAGACATAATATCCTTCTCAAAGAAGAAAAATCTACCTTTGCATGGAAACATGAAGATATGACAGGTATATCTAAGGATCATTCCCTAAATGTTAGGGCTGGATTTTTACAATACATGATCCTCACATGTGATCCTAACCAGTGATCCTTGTTTCTTTGGCAGATAGTGATCCTCAGCAGAGTTTCCAGGATCAGGAATCACGGACCATCATAGGATCCTCATGCTAACAGTTGCTTTCGTTGAATTTAATGTTGTTTTGCAGGAATGACTAGCAGGATCCGCTCTTAGCATCACAATTAAAGGACACGTCTTTACAACTATAGCATGTGCTTAATCGGAGATGGACGTTGTGAGGATATGGAAACTTGGCATGATTTAAGGGCGATAATTTAGGCTAGATTTACTTTATTTCTAAAGGGTAATGAAGCTGATTATTAGTCTTTTTACCTAAAATAGTCACCTACACTTGTATATATAACACTCTTCCTCATTCGGAAGAAAGAAACACAACTCTCACACGCTTAGACACTCGAAACTATAGTGATCCTTGTAACTCAGCTCATTATCATCCAAAGTTGTAACTATTTTTCTTATATTGAAGTTTGGTGATCGGTAGTTGCCATCACCCGAGATTTTTTAATGCCGGAGATCATACATTGATCAAGGGCTTTTTTCCTCGTATAAATCATTGTGTCTTTGCATATTTCACATTGAAGTGATCCTTTACTTTTTCTACAAAACCAAGCATCATACCCCATTTACATAAAGTTTGGTTGCATTATCCTTGTGGTGATTTTTGACCAAAACAGTTTGGCGGCCCACCGTGGGGCAATTGGTGCTTCATTCATAAGAAAAACTTTCTGTTCGAAATCATTTCAAAGAATTACATGGCTTCATCATTGAAAAAACATGTCCACGGCGATGTCTGCAGTCACCTCGTCTCAGAACACTCTGCCTCCTCCACCGGCAGGATCCCAGAAGAATGCTGAGAAGAGACAAACTCCTACTAACTCTAAACCTCCATCTTCTTCTGCTATGAATTCTTATATTCCCAGTACTAGTGATGGTATTTGCTTTGATTTTGCAGATGAAGGATCGTATGCAGCGGCAAGGATGAAACTAATGAAAGGATCCTCAGGGAAATTGGAGATCTCAAAGACAAAGGAGAACGGCAGAGGATCATTCCCCACTGATGCCCAAATCCTTGAGCTTTGATACTCCAATGATCACTTCTCAGCCATCGGAAAATTCCAGACGTGCAAATTATGGGAGAATCAAGAGGATTGCACCTCGGATCAACAGCAATGACTCAGACATCAGGCTCACACTTTCAGCCGGCAGGATCCTATCCCAGCATATGGGATCCTTCATGAAATCAGGAGCCTACCGGGAGCGCAGCAGTTTCAAGGATCCTACTTTGTTCCAGGATCATCCCAGGTTCAAGGATCCTCCTTCGTTCCAGGATCATCTCAGATACCAGGATCCTTCCAGATACCAGGATCCTCCAGATGCCAGGATCCCTAAAGAGTTTGCAAACAGGAAGTCTAGATGTCCATCAAGGGACTTCATTCCAATGCAGACCATTGCTTCCACTGGTCCCTCCGTTATCCCCGAATCCCAGCAATATGGATTCACTAACTTGAACTCAATGGGAGGTAACATTTAAAATAATTATCTTACCACTAACCATGGATTCATGCAGGATACAGGTGTCAATCATGCTATGGCTAGGGAATTGCAAGAAGCTAAAAGATATGATCTCAAGTGTTCCAGGGGTAGTCAAGCCTATCCCAGAGATCGCAGATGGAAGCCATAAGGTATCTCGCTTTGCACCAACAATTTGTGATGCAGAGGTACCCAAAAGGTTCCATAATCCCTAACTATGAAGCTGTATGATGGTACAACGGATCCTGAGGAGCACATAGCACAATACAGGGAAAGGATGAGATCATCCAATCCGGAAAAGCTAAAGGAAGCATGCTATGTAAAGGATTTTGGATCCACTCTTACTGGATCAGCTCTTAAATGGCTGCTAAGTCTTCCCGCTTACTCTATTACTTCATTTGCTAATTTAGTTAATTTATTCAATAACCAATTCTCTTGTAGTAGAAAATTTGAAAGACTAACTAGTGGATTTATATAGGGTAACTCAAAGTCCATAATGAATCAATTAAGGGATTATATAAATAAATTTAGTAAAGAATCCTTGGACATTCCCAACTTGGATAATGGCTACGGCTGTTGAAAGCCTTCAAAATGGGACTGCTTAAGGATTCATTATTCTATGATGATCTTGTTATGACACCATGCAGGAATCTAGATGAAGTAAGAACTCGGGCACTCAGGTTCCATCCGGGCTAGAGGATGACAAGAGATCCAGGAGAGACAAGTAGGATCCTCAAAAACAGGAGAAGCAAGGATCCTCCTTCAAGAACAACAAATTCAAATCCTACCATAGAAATGAGAACCAGAATGTGCATGCTGTTGACCAAGAAGAGGATGATGAAGATTATCCTCCAATCTCAGAATATTGTTTTTTCCGTTGATAATCATGAACTAATCCTTTGAATGCAGATCTAGGTGAAAAAGCTAGGTGGCCCAGGAAGAATGAAAACCATCCGGGACTAAGACAAGTCAAAATGGTGTGCATACCATGAGGATTTTCGGGCATCTAACTGAAGAATTGCATAGCTTTAAGAAAAGGATTGGATATTCTGTTAAGCAAGGGGGCACCTAAAAGAATTGTTGTGAAGAAAAAAGCAAAGGACTCAGGATCCTGAAAGGATCCCTGAAAAGGCTCCAGCACCTCCGGCAAATACACAAGTGATCAACTTTAATTTCGCGGAGGATCAGACATCTGTGGTACATCTTTCCTCGGCGGCCAAAAGGCATGCAAAGGAGTCAAAAATGGATAATGGAGAAAGACCTATTAGAACATCAAGTGTCCTCAGAAGGGAAGATGATAACGTTTGATGAGGATGATCGCATTAACATTCAGGATCCTCATCATGATAGTTTTAGTTATTACTCTCTTTATCTCTAACCATTTTGTCCGCAGGATCCTTATCGATGGAGGAAGCTCAGTGAACATTATCCAGCTTGAGTTCTGAAGAAAATGGGTATTCCAGAATCAGACATCACACCAAGATCCTCCGTGCTTGTAGGATTCAGTGGAGAAACGAAGAAAAACTCTGGGGGACATCAAACTCCCAATCTACGTGGAAGGATTACATAATTAATCAGAAATTTGTGTTATTGACTCTTTATCTTGTTGCAGTGTTATCCTTGGCAGGCCTTGGATACATGATATGAAAGCAGTCCCATCCACCTACCATCAATGTGTGAAGCTCCTAGCCCATGGGGAATAATCAAGATCGACAGTGATCAGCAGGAGGCTAAGGATTGTATACCTCATCCATGAAGCCAACCTCGAAGCCAAGGAGCAATAGCATTACAGTATCCTCCGAGGAATGTCTTGGAGGCAAGGGAACAAGATGTGGATGAAATCCTCCTGGATCCTAGTGATCCTGAATCAAAAATCTATATCGGATCAGGGATCCTTGGCAAGATGAAAGAAGACTTAATATCCTTCCTCAAAAGAAGAAAATTACCTTTGCTGGAAACATGAAGATATGACAGCTTAACACAGGTACCAAGGGAGGATAACACGGAAGCTGATGCATTGGCCAAGCAGAATCATCCAACAAGATCATCATCAACAATCTGAAGAAGAAGCTAGGATCCAAGAAGGGAAAGTGGGCAGAGGAGTTACCTTATGTGCTATGGGCTGATAGAACAACTCCCAAGAATGCCACTGGTCAAACACCTTTTTCTTTAGTATTTGGGGCAGAAGCAGTGATCCCAACAGAGATGGTGATCCCAACTGCTAGAACAAGTGCTCGTGATCCTGAAGAGAATGCTACAATCCTGGCTCAGGATTTGGATACTATTGAGGAAATCAGGGATCTGGCTAGGATAAGGATGGCAAGCTACCAACAAAGAATGGCTGGTGCTTACAACAAAAATGTTAGGATAAGGAAGTTTCAAGTCGGAGATATGGTGTTGAGAAAAGCATTCCAAAACACTATTAATCCTGCTGACGGGAAGTTAGCACCAAAGTGGGAAGGCCCTTACTTGATTGAGGCTGAAGCAGGAAAGGGGGCATACAGATTGCTAACCATGGAAGGAAACTTATTACCAAGAGCCTGGAATGCTGTTCACTTAAAGAGATACTTTATGTGAACGTGATCCTTCAAGCATGTGATCCTTACATTGAAGTATCCTCAAAGGATCCCGGTGATGTCAGTGATCCTTAATCTGGTAATGTCCTTATCTTAAAACTATTACATTTCCTTACTTTTTACCAAAGGATAAGGATCCCGTATCCTTCATCCTCTTCTCACGAACCATTTGAGTTATGATAGTTCAGGTATCTACAGCATATCGTCAAAGATCTTCAAAAGCAACGCAGATCCTTGGGTCCAACCCCAGTTATCCTTGGGATTATCCCCAGTTTCCGCCAGCAGCGCACGATGATCCTGATATAGTTCACGTCTTTGGGACCAGTACCCACTTCCGGGGCTGACAACCTCATCGTACTGGCTATACCCAGAATCCTACGTATAATGGTAGACGTACCATACATCCGTTCATAAGATTTCTAACGTTTTCACGTTAGCTAAGGTTTTGACATTTTCATGTCACTAAGTTTGGATAGTCGCCAGTAAGGGCCATACTCCAGTTTACATACGATCCTTTGGGCTTGTCCCCAGTTATCCTTCGGGCTTGTCCCCAGTTATCCTTTGGGCTTGTCCCCAGTGATCCTTTGGGATCATCCCCAGTTATCCTTTGGGCATGTCCCCAGCTACTAATTTATCTTTTACATTGGCTTAGTCCCAAGATATGTTCCATTTTTCAGGTTCTCGAAGTTAAACAAATAAGGATCCTTAATCCTTATCATCCATTAAAATTTCACTTATGGTTATCTTGATTAAAGGTTAGGATCCTAACTTGGATCCTCAGGTATGATCCTTGACTATTTTGATTATACTAAACAACCCCTACACTTTGACAACTAAAACTATGATCCTTGAAAATTTTCAATGATAGGATATTTGATCTAGGATCATATCCTAAATTTATTAAACATGGTTTGCTCAACTCTTGTTACTCTAACAAATATGTTTCTAAAAACTGGGAAATAAGAAGATAAATAAAGGATAACAACACGAGATAAGCCAGAAAGATTAGAGTTATATTATTAACAAAAGGATCTTAAACCCTTTCAAAAAGTTGTCAAAATTGCCAACCCACATTTCTACCAGCAAAACGTGGCCCGTCCACATGGGTTGGCAAAGGGTGTCCATTGTTTGCGGTCTTAGCAGGTGCAGGAAATTAAAGGCGGCAGGATCACAAAGGCTTCATCCCCCCAAACAGAGGATCCCTCCACCTTTGCGATCCTACCTATTGTTCAAAGGATCCAGGATCCCTTAACCCTAAAAACTATTGTTCACATTACAAACCATAATTGTTTCAAACATCAACAACCACAAACAAACCACTACCAAACTCAAAAAATTGGGCTCCGGCCTAGTCTCGAAATATCCATCATCGCCCAATCCAGCAGCTCGCACCTTTGCTGCTCCATCACCACCAGCTTCTCCACCCTGATCCTTGTCAGCATCACCGCCCTCCAGCATTGGGATCTCCTCTGCTTCGTCCTCATCCTCCAGCTCTGCCAATCTTGCCTTCCAACCCTCCACGTCCCATGAGCTCTTGTCAAAGGCAAGGATCCTGAGCCTCGCAGCCATTTGTAGTTGTATCTTGTCAATAGCAGTTGCGCAGAGACCTTTGGCATCCTGGATGATCTCCTGCTTCTCGCCATCCATGTCAATCAGCCTTTGAGCAGCCTCATCCTTTGTAGCCCCGGAGTTCCTTCTTCAGATCGGCTATCTTGAGATCCTTTAAAACACGCCCATTTGTTGGAGGTCGGCGATTTGGCTTTCCTGATCCTCGACATGGCCAAGGTAGGTCTCAATCTCAGCAAGTTTCTGCAAAAGAGAAAAAAGGTAAGTTCAGGATCATGTGATCCTCAAAGAAGCAGGGATATACAGGCAGAATACACAAGCAGGATACTCGAGAAAGGATAAACCAACAGGAGCAATGATCCTTACCTCGTTGACATAGTCGAGAAACCTGTTTGGCGGATCAGGGGAAATTCCTTGGAGATCCTCAGAAGTCTTTCTCTTCTTCCCTTACCCAACAGGTGCTTTAGGGGGCCGAAGCGGAGGGACTGGAAACAGAAGTCTTCTTTCTTGAAGACTTGACATTGGCAAGTCATCAATCCCGAACTTGGAGGCAAACTTGGCAGACTAGCAGGTTTCCCAGCGCCTACACACAATCAAAACAAGATAAGTTCCCTTACTAACTAAACAGTCTTACATATTAATTTACTTTTTTAATAAGGATACTTACTTGACATAGTGGCAGATGCGGAGGATACTTCTTGTGAATCTTGGACGATGACTGAAACTTCCTGAATTTCAGGATCAAGCTTCTTGAAAGCTAAGACCCCTCTCTCTGGCAGCAGGGGTTACTTGAGATGAGCAATGGAGATAGCTGCACAATAAACAAAAAACAAAAGAAAGACATTAGTGATCCTCATCATAAGAGACAAGTCTGATGGTGATCCTTCCAGATCCTCTATCCTACCATGGGTGGCCCACTCCTTGGGCAGATCCTTCCCATTAGGGAGGGTATCCCTCCTCACAAAGAAGAAACGAACGCTTCCAGTTTGTATCATTTTTGGTAACCTTTAAAACAGGGTGATCCTCCCCGGCCTTCCGTTCAGCAAAGTATCGATGAGAACCAAACGTGGTAAGATCATAAAGCTCGGCCAGCTCTGCCATCCCTAAATCAATCCCCTCCTGCTCGATGATCCTCTCGAAGGTATACAAGACCCTCCAGATCATCGGCATAGCTTGGATATAAGATATGCCGGTCAAAGAAAAGAAAGATTGGGTGAAGGCCGGAAAAGGATACGAATATCCTATGGTAAACGGAGTTGCAGGAAAGACCACCCAGGCGTCTGAAACAAAGTCACATCAAAAGCAGTGGATGTGAAGGATTTGAAAACAGCATCCGCCGGAAAGCAATGACGAATCCTATCTTACATGAGCCATCGGTAAAGCAGCATCTCTCCGTAGGAGAGTCCTTAATGATCCCTTGGCTTTTCAGGGGACTACTCTTCTCGTGATCCTTATGGGGAAGAATTTCGGAGCAACATACTTTGTGGCGAAACAAAAAACAGAGCAAGAGCAGAAAAAAAAAACAGAGCAGGAAAAGAGAAAGAAAGAGAATACCTGATCAATCTTCGGTGGAGAGATTATAAAGGGAGTAATATCTGAATATAAATGCAAATCGATCCTTACCCTATCTCCTATTTATAATCATTGATTTGCTAGGGATGTCACTTCAGTGACGTAATGATCGCAACGGCTAGTCCGGTATAACGGCTAGTTATCCGATGTTATCCGTTGAAGATAAGATCAAAGCAAAATATAACTCGTTAATTTACAATGAACTCCTTATATTTTGGGGGCAATTGTTAGGGGCTGGATTTTTACAATACATGATCCTCACATGTGATCCTAACCAGTGATCCTTGGTTTCTTTGGCAGATAGTGATCCTCAGCAGAGTTCCAGGATCAGGATCACGGACCATCAATAGGATCCTCATGCTAATAGTTGCTTTCGTTGAATTTAATGTTGTTTTGCAGGAATGCTAGCAGAGATCCGCTCTTAAGCATCACAATTAAAGGACACGTCTTTACAACTATGCATGTGCTTAATCGGAGATGGACGTTGTGAAGGATATGGAAACTTGGCATGATTTAAGGGCGATAATTTAGGCTAGATTTACTTTTATTTCTAAAGGGGTAATGAGCTGATATTAGTCCTTTTTACCTAAAATAGGTCACCTACACTTGTATATATAACACTCTTCTCATTCGGAAGACAACAACACAACTCTCACACGCTTAGGACACTCGAAACTATAGTGATCCTTGTACTCAGCTCATTATCATCCAAGTTGTAACTATTTTTCTATATTGAAGTTTGGTGATCGGTAGTTGCCATCACCCGAGGTTTTTTATGCCGGAGATCATACATTGATCAAGGGCTTTTTCCTCGTATAAATCATTGTGTCTTTGCATATTTCACATTGAAGTGATCCTTTACTTTTTCTACAAACCAAGCATCATACCCCATTTAGATAAAGTTTGGTTGCATTATCCTTGTGTGATTTTTGACCAAAACACTAAGGATATTATCACTCATAAACTTGGCATTGACAGGTCGATTAAACCAATCCATCAAAAAAGGAGGAAGTTTGCACCAGAAAGGAATGCCATTATCTAGGAAGAAGTAGAAAGACTACTTCGAGCAGGTATGATCAGAGAGGTAAAATATCCAAAATGGCTAGCCAATGTGGTTGTTGTTCAAAAGAAAAACGGAAAGTGGAGGGTATGTGTCGATTTCACTGATTTAAATAAGGCATGTCCCAAGGATCCTTTCCCATTACCTCACATTGACTCCATGGTGGATGCAACGGCGGGGTCATGAACTGTTAACCTTTATGGATGCATCATCTGGATTCCAACAAATTCAGATGGAACCATCTGACCAAGAGGATACGGCCTTTATGACCCCAACCGGTTTATATTGTTATATTGCCATGCCTTTTCGGATTAAGAAATGCAGGTGCAACATATCAAAGGCTGGTGATATGATGTTCAAAGATCAAATTGGACAAACTATGGAAGTATACATAGACGATATGGTGGTGAAATCCAAAAAAGCTGTGGATCACCAAAGGGACTTGGAGGAAGCATTTGATATCCTTGATAATTATAACATGAAGCTTAATCCTTCAAATGTCCACTTTGGTGTTAAAAGGCAGGTAAATTCTTAGGATATATGGTAACCCAGAGGGGCATCGAAGCAAGCCCGGAGCAAATTAAAGCATTAGTGAATATCAAGTCCCCTGCCAATGCTAAGGATGTGCAAAGGCTAACAGGCAGGATAGCAGCTCTAAACAGGTTCATGATCAAAATCTCAGAAAGATGTAAAGAATTTTTATAGATATCTTAAGGAAAAACAAGAAGTTTGAATGGACTGAAAAACACGAGAATGCTTTACAAGCCCTTAAAGAATATATGTCCTCAGCACCAGCATTAATGAAACCCAGAAAAGGAGATGTGTTATCCTTATAACCTGGCGGTATCCTCAACCCGCCTGTAAGTGCTGTCCTTGTTAAGGATCACGAAGGTACACAACATCCTATTTACTATGTAGTAAGAGTTTACTTGATGCAGAATCCCAGGTACTCACACCTTGAGAAATATTCTCGCATTAATTATGGCATCAAAACTAAGTTAGACATTATTTTGAAAACCCACACTATTGTTGTTAGAACTAATTTTACCAATCCATATGAATGTCCTCAGGAAACCAGAAATGTCCGGGAAGAATGGCTAAGTGGGCAGTAAAGCTTAGTGCCCATCGATATAAGATATGAGCCCAGAACAACCATTAAATCCCAAGCACTAGCTGACCTTTTGTGGCTGATTTCAGTAGTGATCTACAAAAGGAAGCAGAATTGGAAGTCAGCAGCTGGATGAACCCAAGGATCCTTGGATACTACACACTGATGGATCCTCAAATGTCAAGGGCACAGGGCTCGGGATACTACTAAAATCGCCACAGGGGGACATAATACCCCCACTCCATAGCCTGTGAAGTTCCAAGCAACTAACAATGAGGCTGAATATGAAGCCTTAATTTGCTGGCTTGCAAATTGCTAAGGATATGGGGGGAAATATCTTAAAGTATATTGTAGACTCATTATTGATCAACCAATCACTTTAATGGATCCTATGCTGTTAAGGTGAAAAAACTAACCCAATATTTAGAGATAGTCAAGAACTTGGCACTCTCTTTTTGTCTCTTTCAGCTTAACACAGGTACTTAAGGGAGGAAAACACAGAAGCTGATGCATTGGCCAACCAGGATCATCCTTGAAGATTCCAGAAGATATAA
Organism: Helianthus annuus; assembly: GCF_002127325.2. Classification (NCBI taxonomy): domain Eukaryota; kingdom Viridiplantae; phylum Streptophyta; class Magnoliopsida; order Asterales; family Asteraceae; genus Helianthus; species Helianthus annuus. Next base: position 103,231,554 of record NC_035441.2, on the reverse strand, counting down.
GTATCCCCATCATCCCATATCCTGGCTCCTTCTACTGAAATCAGGTGGCCATGGAAATAGAAGAGGATACTGCAGTGATCCCTAGTGAAAAAGCTCAAGCTTATTCAGGATCATGGCATCTCACCAATCATGAGATACTTGCAACACGGGGAGATTCCTATGGGAGAAAATCCTTAAGCTTCAGGATTAAGGTATCTCAATTCACAATCTTAAAATAATATGCTATATAAACGATCTCTTGCAGGACCATATTTAAGATGTATGAGGATCCTGAAATTCAAGAAGTGATTGAGAGACTTCCATGAAGGAATTGTGGAAACCACTAACTGGGGCAGGGCATTGTTCTCAATGATCCTTAGAACAGGATACTACTGGCCGAACTATTGAAAAGGGATGCTGTAGAATATGCTATAAAATGTGATCCTTGTCAAAGACACAGCAATATCCTTCATCAGCCAGCCGAATTTTTGCATCCAATACCATCCTCTTGGGCCATTCATGAGATGGGGGATGATATAGTTGGCAGCTCCCTAAAGCACCTGGTGGGAAAAGTATTTATGCTCGCCATGACCGACTACTTCTCTAAGTGGATAGAAGCTGAAGCTTTTGCCCAAGTCTGAGAAAAGGAAGTTATATCCTTTATTAAAAGAAACATTATAACTAGATTTGGCATTCCCTCTGAAATTGTATGTGATAATGGTTCCAATCATTGGGAGCAGAACCACTAACTTTTGTGACAGTTGGGAATTAAGATGATAACATCAACACCAAGTCCATCCACAAGCCAATGGTCAAGCAGAATCATCCAACAAGATCATCATCAACAATCTGAAAGAAGAAGCTAGGATCCAAGAAGGGGAAATGGGCAGAGGAATTGCCTATGTGCTATGGGCTGATAGACGAAACACTCCCAAGAATGCCACTGTCTGGTGACACCCTTCTCTTTAGTATTTGGGGGAGAAGCAGTGATCCCAACAGAAATGGTGGTTCCAACTGCTAGAACAAGTACTCGTGATCCTGAAGAGAATGCTGCAATCTTAGCTCAAGACTTGGATACTATTGAGGAAATCAGGGATTTGGCTAGGATAAGGATGGCAAGCTACCAACAAAGAATGGCTGGTGCTTACAATAAAAATGTCAGGATAAGGAAGTTCCAAGTCGGGGATATGGTGTTGAAAAAGCATTCCAAAACACTATCAATCCTGCTGACGGGAAGTTAGCACCAAAGTGGGAAGGCCCTTACTTGATCGAAGCCGAAGCAGGAAAGGGGCATACAGATTGCTAACCATGGAAGGAAATTTGTTACCAAGAGCCTGGAATGCTGTTCACTTAAAAAAATATTTCATGTGAACAGGATCCTCCAAGCATATGATCCTTACATTGGAAGCATCCTCGAAGGATCCCGGCGATATCAGTGATCCTTACTCTGGTAAAGTCCTTATCTCAGATCTTTTCCGTTTTCTTATTTTTACCTAAGGATAAGGATCATGCATCCTTCATCCTCTTCTCTCACGAGAATTTGAGTTATGATAGTCCAGGTATCTTCAGCATATCGTTAAAGATCTTCAAAGGCACCACAGATCCTTGGGTTCAACCCCAGTTATCCTTGGGCTTGTCCCCAGTTTTCGCCAGTAGCGCACGATGATCCTGGTATAGTTCACGTCTTTGGGACCAGTACCCACTTTCGGGGCTGACAACCTCATCGTACTGGCTATACCTAGGATCCTACGTATAATGGTAGACGTACCATACATCCGTTCCTAAGGTTTCTAACGTTTTCACGTTAGCTAAGGTTTTGACATTTTCATGTCACCAAGCTTGGATAGTCGCCAGTAAGGGCCATACTCCAGTTTACATACGATCCTTGGGCTTGTCCCCAGTTATCCTTCGGCTTATCCCCAGTTATCCTTTGGGCTTGTCCCCAGTGATCCTTTGGGATCATCCCCAGTTATCCTTTGGGCTTGTCCCCAGTGATCCTTTGGGATCATCCCCAGTTATCCTTTGGGCTTGTCCCCAGTTACTAACTTATCTTTCATATTGGCTTAGTCCCAAGTTATGTCCTACTTTTCAGGTTTACGAAGACTAAACTTTTAAGGATCCTTAATCCTTGTTATCCTATTTCACTTACGATTACCTTGATCAAAGGATAGGATCCTAACTTGGATTCCCAGGTATGATCCTTGACTATACTCATTATTCTGAACAACCCTTACACTTTGACAACTAAGTCTATGATCCTTGAAATAGACTACCTTGAAAATTTTCGATCACAGGATATTTGATCTAGGATCATATCCTAAATTTCTTAAACATGATTTGCTCAACTTTTGTTACTCTAACAAACATGTTTCTAAAACAATTGGAAAATAAGAGGATAAATAAAGGATAACAAAACAAGATAAGCCAGAAAGATTAGAGTTATTTTATTAACAAACCCTTTCAAAAAGTTGTCAAAATTGCCAACCCACGTTTCTACCAGCAAAACGTGGCCCGTCCACATGTGGTTGGCAAAGGGTGTCCATTGTCTATGCGGTCATAGCAGGTGCAGGAAATTAAAAGCGGCAGGATCACAAAGGCTTCATCCCCCAAACAGAGGATCCCTCCACCATTTGCGATCCTACCTATTGTTCAAAGGATCCATGATCCTTAACCCTAAAAACTATTGTTTAAGTTACAGACCATAAATTGTTTCAAAACATCAACAACCACAAAAACCACTACCAAACTTAAAAAATTGGGCTCCGGCTAGTCTCAAAATATCCATCATCGCCCAATCCTGCAGCTCAAACCTTCGCTGCACCATCACCACCAGCTCCACTTGCTTCCCCCTGATCCTTGCCAGCATCACCACCTTCAGCATAGGGATCTCCTCGCCTCATCATCATCCTCCAACTCTGCCAGCCTTGCCTTCCAGCCTTCCACGTCCCATGTGCCTTGTCGAAGGAAGGATCCTGAGCCTCCGCAGCCATCTGCAGCTGGATCTTATACATGGTTATCGCAGAGAGACCTTGGCATCCTGGGTAATGTCATGCTTCTCATAATCAAAATTGATCAGCATCCTGGCAGCTTTATCCTTGTGGCCCGGAGCTCCTTCTCAAGATCAGCAATCTTGAGATCCTTCAGCGCACCCATCTGTTGGAGGTCGGCAATTTGGCGGTCTTGATCCTCAACATGGCCAATATATGTTTCTATTTCAGCGAGTTTCTGCAGAAAGGGAAAAGGGTAAGTTCAGGATCAGGTGATCCTCAAACAAGCAGGATATACAAGCAGGAGCAGTGATCCTTACTTCGTTAACATAATCAAGAAACTGCTGGCGGAGCAGGGGAAATCCTTGAAGATCCTCAGAAGCCTTTCTCTTCTTTCCCTTACCCCTAATAGGAGCTTTAGGGGCTGAAGCAGAGGGACTAGCAGCGGGGTCTTCTTCCTTGAAGACTTGACATTGGCGAGTTCATCAATACCAAACTTGGAGGCGGACTTGACAGATTTCCCGCGCCTACACAATCAAAACAAGATAAGTACCCTAACTAATTTAAAATCTTACATAGAACTGCTTTTTAAATAAAGATACTTACTTGACATTGTGGCAGATGCGGAGGATACTTCCTGTGAATCCTGGTAGCAACTTGAAAACTTCTGATTTCAGGATCAAGCTTTCTGAAGGCTAGAACTCTCTCTCTTGCAGCAGGGGTCAACTTGAGATGAGCAACGGATATAGCTGCACAAAAGACAAAGAAGACATTAGTGATCCTCATCATAAGGAACAAGTCTGATGGTGATCCTTCCAGGATCCTCTATCCTACCATGAGTAGCCCACTCTTGGGCAGATCCTTCCCATTAGGGATGGTATCCCTCCTAACAAAGAAGAATCGTCGCTTCCAGTTCGTATCATTTTTGGTAACCTTAAGAACAGGGTGATCCTCCCCAGCTTTCCGTTTCAACAAATATCGACAGGATCCAAACGTTGTGAGATCATACATCTCAGCCAGCTCCGCCATTCCTAAATCAATCCCTTCTTGCTCAATGATCCTTTCCAGGGTATATAAAACCCTCCAGATCATCAGCATGGCTTGAATATAAGACATGCCGGTCAGGGAAAAGAAAGATTGGGTGAAAGCTAGAAAGGGATATGAATATCCTATGGTGAACGGAGTTGCAGGAAAAGCTACCCATGTGTCAGAAACAAAATCGCTTAAAGCAGTGGAGTGAAAGACTTGAAGATAGCATCCGCCGGAAAACAGTGACGGATCCTATCATGTGAGCATCGGTGAAGCAGCACCTCTCGGTGGGAGAGTCTTTAATGATCCCTTGACCTTTCAAGAGCTATTCTTCTTGTGATCCTTGTGAGGAGAATTCCGGAGCAACATATTCGCAGTGGAATGAAAAGAGAAAGAAAAACAGAGAAAGAGAAGGAAAGAAGAGAGGAAGAATACCTGATCGATCTTTCGGACGAGATTATAAAGGGAGTAGCTCTTGAATTTAAATGCAAATTGATCCTAACTCTATCTCCTATTTATAATGATGATCTGCAGGATTGTCACGTCTATGACGTAAGGGTTGCAACGGCTAGTCCGAGTTTAACGGCTAGTTATCCGAGTCGTTCGTTGCAGATAAGATCAAAGCAAAATATAACTCATTTACTTACAAAATAACTCCTTATATTTTGGGGGCAATTGTTAGGGCTGGATTTTTTAATACATGATCCTTACATGTGATCCTAACCAGTGATCCTTGTTTCTTTGGCAGATAGTGATCCTCAGCAGAGTTCCAGGATCAGGATCACGGACCATCATAGGATCCTCATGATAACAGTTGCTTTCATTGAACTTAATGTCATTTGCAGGAATGTCTAGCAGGATCCGCTCTTAGCATCACAATCAAGGGACGCGTCTTTACAACTTTGGCATATGCTTAATGAAAGATGAACGTTGTGAAGGATATGGAAACTTGGCATGATTTAAGGCGATAATTTAGGCTAGATTTACTTTTATTTCTAAGGGGTAATGAGCTGATTATTAGTTTGTTTACCTAAAATAGGCGCCACTCACACTTGTATAATATAACACTCTTCCCCATTCGGAAGACACACAACACAATTCTCACACGCTTAGACACTCGAAACTATAGTGATCCTTGTACTCAGCTCATTATCATCCGAAGTTGTAACCATTTTTCTTATATTGAAGTTTGGTGATCGGTAGTTGCCATCACCCGAGGTTTTTTATGCCGGAGATCATACATTGATCAAGGGCTTTTCCTCGTATAAATCTCTTGTGTCACTTGCATATTTCTTACTAAAGTGATCCTTTACTTTTTCAACAAAACCAAGCATCATTCCCGTTACTTAGAGTTTGGTTGCATTATCTGATATTCGCTAATTTACACATATTTTAGTCCCCCGTTTTACCCCTTTTATGCGTTTTCGGCCATAAAACCGTCATTCGGATACTTAATTATCTACATTTTGGTTTACAGGCCTAAAACAGCATACCAGACGAGATGATACCAAAAACGAGGACTTTCCGGACAAAACGATGAAGCTGCGAAGATTCTGTGGAAAAAGACTGACCTGGGCGTTTGGCACGGTCATGCGGCCATATGCACGACCGTGCATATCCGACAAACAAGAAAGTCCCGGCGATGAACCAGGCGTGCAACTCACCGTGCAAGGCAATGAAGGCAAACCCGAAAATGCACGGTCGTTCCTCATGGAGAACGGTCGTGCGGATCCGAGATCAAACAACATCTCGGAGTGGAACGACCACAAGTCAAGGCGTGCAAGCCAAATGCCGGAAAGGAACGGTCGTGCCAAGCCAAGAACGACCGTGCGTGACCGAAGACCAGTCAACGATCTGTGACGTCACGCAGTATGGTGGCCCACCACAATAATGCTTAAAGTGCACGGTCGTGCGATCGGAAGAACGGCCGTGCGACTTCGAAAAAGCATTTAAAGAGACAGCACCATTTTAGACGTAACTCTGGACATTTTGGGAGCTCTGCAGGCGATTTTGAGGCTCCGAAGGCTGCTGCTTTCACTCGGATTCAAGCCACATTGCCCGGTTTTGCTCATTTACTATCCAGATTCTCATTCTTATGCTTGTTTATGGTTTGGTTTCTCAAATCTTTCCATAATTTTGTTATGTTTCAAGCATCTAGACTGATTATTATGTATTAATGTAAGCCTTTGGGCAAAACACAACAATCCCTTGCTTGATTATAGCTTTTAGTATGTCAATCTATGTTTGTAATGACATTTTGAAGTGTTTTCTATGATTATCTTTGATGATTAGTTTGCAACCTTGTTATTGATATTGATTTCTTGATTATAAGTAATTGTGTTGGATGATTGGTGCTTGGTTAGGTAAGATAGTTGCAAAATGAAGCTTATTTAATCATGTATTAGTAAACTTTTAATTTGGTTAACTAGTTTAACTTGGTTAAAATGTAGGCACCATGATACTCTAACGGGTTAGTGGTTTAATAAAATGTAATTATTATTAATCAAGAGAGCTTGCCCTCACGGAAGGACTCTAACGGGTTAGATGGTGTTGTTACGAATTCTTGCCATGATTTGTTAGCTTAGTTAGTAGTTTCGGCCAAAATTGCTATCTTGGTGAATTTATGTGTAAGATTTGTAAAATGAACTCGGTTGTGATTTAATCTAGTTTATGCTTGTCTCGGTGGTTGCATTGTGTTTATCGGTGTTGCTTTCCTTGATTAAGTGAGGTTAGAAAACTCCTAACGAATGACTAACTTATTTTTAGGAGATTTTTGTAGACATTTATCAATTGCACGTTAAAGAACAATTTTAGGTGGTTAAAGTGTGTTTATCGTTTTAACTTTCCGAATGATTGTCATGTTAGGATTCCCGAAAGGGATACTAATTGTCTCGAAATGGAAAATTGACCGAATGCTTCTAAATGCCAAAACTGACTTAGTTGACATGCTGTGGTTGTGTATTAAGCAAGGCTATTTATATATAATTTATTATGTTTTATAATATTTATTTATGCTTACTTTAGTTTAATTAAAAAACCAAAACAAATTATGTTTTTACCGGTAATTTAGTGATAAAGGTCTAGTATTATTTCTCCGCCCATTTCCGTGGATCGATACTTGGTTCTTACCGATACTTTACTACATATATGACGGGGTACACTTGCCTCTTTCGTGTGTGTTTTGATGTAATAGTAATAATCACTTTTATAAATTTAAAACCAATTCGTGTGTAATTTCATTGTAAAAATATATGTGTCACGCACGTACCATTATCCTTGTGAGATTTTTGACCAAAACAGAAGCCATAAGGTATCTCGTTTTGCATCACCAATTGTGATGCTGAGATACCCAAAAGGTTCCATATCCCTACTATGAAGTTGTATGATGGTACAACGGATCCTGAGGAACACATAGCTCAATACAGGGAGAGGATGGAGATCAATCCAATTCCAGAAAAGTTAAAGGAAGCATGCTTATGCAAAGGATTTGGATCCACTCTTACTGGATCAGCTCTTAAATGGCTGCTAAGTCTTCCCCCTTACTCTATTACTTCATTTGCTAATTTAGTTAATTTATTCAATAATCATTCTCTTGTAGTAGAAAGTTTGAAAAGATTGACTAGTGATTTATATAGGGTAACTCAGGGTCATAATGAATCATTAAGGGATTACATAACCAAGTTTAGTAAAGAATCCTTGGATATTCCTAACTTGGATATGGCCACAGCTGTTGAGGCCTTCAAGATGGGATTGCTTAAGGATTCATTGTTCTATGATGATCTTGTTATGACACCATGCAGGAACCTAGATGAAGTAAGAACTCGGGCACTCAGGTTCATCCGGCTAGAGGATGACAAGAGGATCCAGGAGAGACAAGCAGGATCCTCAAAGCAAGAAAAGCAAGGATCCTCTTTCAAAAGCAACAGATTCAAATCCTACAATAGGAATGACAACCAGAACGTGCATGCCGTTGACTAAGAAGAGGATGATGAGGATTATCCTCCGATTTCTGAATATTGTTTTTCCGTTGATAATCATGAACTAATCCTTGCAATGCAGAATCTAGGAGAAAAAGTCAGATGGCCCAGAAAAAACGACAAACCAACTGGAACTAAAGACAAATCGAAGTGGTGTGCATACTGTTTTGGTCAAAAATCACACAAGGATAATGCAACCAAACTTTATGTAAACGGGGAATGATGCTTGGTATGATGAACAAAGTGAAGGATCACTTAAATATAAAATGCACAAGTGACACAAGGATTTATACGAGGAAAAAGCCCTTGATCAATGAATGATCTCCGGCATAAAAAACCTCGGGTGATGGAAACTACCGATCACCAAACTTCAATATAACAAATAAAGGTTACAACTTCAGATGGTAACGAGCTAAGTACAAGGATCACTATAGTATCGTGTGTCAAAGCGTGAGGGAAGTGTGTTGTGTCTTCCGAATGTGGAAGAGAGCTATTTATACAAGTGTGAGTGGCCCTATTTTAGGTAAATAGACTAACTATTAGCTCGTTACCCCTTTAGGAATAAAAGTAAATCTAGCCTAAATTATCGCCCTTAAATTATGCCGAGTTTCCATATCGTCCACAACGTTCATCTCTGATTAAGCATATGCCAAAGTTGTAAAGACGAGTCCCTTGTTTACGTTGCTAAGAGCGGATCCTGCCAGACATTCCTGCAAGATAACATTAAATCCAATGAAAACAACTGTTAGTATGAGGATCCCTGTGATGGTCCGTGATCCTGATCCTCGAACTCTTCTGAGGATCACTATCTGCCAAAGAAATAAGGATCACTGGTTAGGATCATATGTAAGGATCATAAATCATAAAAATCCAGCCCTAACAATTGCCCCCAAAATATAGGGAGTAATATTGTAAATAAACGAGTTGTATTTTGTTTGATCTTATCCATGGAAGGAAATTTGTTACCAAGAGCCTGGAATGCTGTTCACTTAAAGAAATATTTCATGTGAACAGGATCCTCCTGGCACATATGATCCTTACATTGAGAGCACCCTCAAAGGATCCCGATGATGTCAATGATCCTTACTCTGGTAATATCCTAATCCTAAACTATTCCATTTTCTTATTTTTACCTAAGGATAAGGATCATGTATCCTTCATCCTCCTCTCACGAGAATTTGAGTTCTGATAGTCCAGGTATCCTCAGCATATTATTGATAGTCTTCAAAAGCATCTCAGATCCTTGGGTTCAACCCCAGTTATCCTTGGGCTTGTCCCCAGTTTTCGCCTGTAGCGCACGATGATCCTGGTATAGTTCATGTCTTTGGGACCAGTACCCACTCCAAGGGCTGATAACCTCATCGTACTGGCTATGCCTAGGATCCTACGTATAATGGTAGACGTACCATACATCCGTTCCTAAGGTTTCTAACGTTTTCACGTTAGCTAAGGTTTTGGCATTTTCATGTCACTAAGTTTGGATAGTCGCCAGTAAGGGCCATACTCCAGTTTACATACGATCCTTGGGCTTGTCCCCAGTTATCCTTTGGGCTTGTCCCCAGTGATCCTTTGGGCTTGTCCCCAGTTATCCTTTGGGCTTGTCCCCAGTTACTAACTTATCTTTTATATTGGCTTAGTCCCAAATTATATTCCATTTTTTCAGGTTTTCGAAGTCAAACAATTAAGGATCCTTAATCCTTATTATCCATTAAAATTTTACTTATGGTTATCCTGATTAAAGGTTAGGATCTTAACTTGGATCCTCAGGTATGATCCTTAACTATTTTTAATTTCATTCATTATTCATTTGAATAACCCTTAGACCTTGACAACTATGATCCTTAAAATAAACTACCTTGAAAATTTTCGATTATAGGATATTTGATCCAGGATCATATCCTAAATTTCTTAAACATAATTTGCTCAACTTTTCTCACTCAAACGAACATGTGTCAAAACAATTGGAAATAAAAATGATAATAACACAAGATAAGCGACAAAAGTTTAAGATTTTATTTATTAACGAAAGGATTAACCCTTCAAAGGTTGTCAAAATTACCTACCCCAAGCATCTAC